>NC_091480.1:36695342-37014335 GCF_036971445.1 Narcine bancroftii | reverse complement strand
GTATGCAGATGCTGTGATTGTAGTTAATACACAAAAAAGCTGGAGACACTCAGTAGGTTGAACAGTGTCTTTTATGTAGCAAAGGTAATGATACAGAACCAACACTTCAGGCTTGAGCTCTTACTAAAGGTATAAGAGAATATCAGAAGGATCTGAACAAAAAGATGGGGGTGGGGTGTGGCAAAGGCAGGAGATGGTAAGTGGAGAAGGGAGGGAGGGGGCACCAGCGACCAGGGGGAGGGGAGGGATGGCTGGGTGGGTAGAGGGCAGCCATCCCTCCCCCCCCCCCCCACCCCCCCTATTAACTACAATCACACCTCCTGCAGACTTTCTTTTTTCACACCATTGATAGGATCAAGTTTACTACTGATCTGGCTTAAATAATGTACTTCTGGATTATAATGTCAAACCCATTCCATGCTGGACTTGTTAAATATTACTTTGCTTCAGAAAACACAGTTACTTTAAAAAAATTAATATAATTAAACATTCAAATCACAGTGAATTTGATAAAAATGTTCCTGCTGCTTATTTAACTTACAGGATGGATTAAATGCACTCATTGCTCAACAACTGTGTTGTTTGGAAATTTCTCTAACATTTATCCTCACTGTTACATCATTTCAAGTTTCGCATGTTTACTGCCTTATGTTACTTTAGGGACACTTAATTAAATTGGCCTCTGCTTGAGTTCTGCCCATTTGGCATTTTATCAATGACCGGTGATTCATAATACTTGGCAACCTCCATCATTTCTGCCATTTACATCTCGACCCCACCACCCCTCTCCATTTCTTTCTGCCTTCCATGGGAATGCTCTCTCCTTGATTCCCTTGTCCGCTCATCCCTCCCCAGCCACCTCTCCTTTACCCCTGGAACTTTCCCCCCACAACTACAGGAAATGTAGCTTGTTCCTACACCTCCTCTCTCACCACCAACCAGGCTCGTGTGAGGCACAGATTTGCATTCATCCCCGCGAACCTTTTGCAGAACATCTATTACTCTGGCTTCAGTACGATATTTCCTCAGTCTCGATAAAAAGTTTTGTTAAAAAGCTTTGATAATTCCTTTCCTCCCACTGACAACCTGATACCTCCAACAGATTGTGTTTGACTGAACATTAGAAAACCGACATGGGTAACTCTGTAAGTCTGCTTTAAATAGAAAGAAATGGAAAACTTTTATTTGGGATATATGGCTCAGCACAACATTGAGGGCCGAAGGGCCTGTACTGTGCTGTCGTGTTCTATGTTCTATGCCAACAATGACTTAGCAGATCTGGCAGTGGGAAAGGAAAATAAAACATATCACATTGAAATCTGAGTCTCCAAAGAAACGCAAGTTAAATTTAATGTTATTTGATTGTCCACGTACAACCTGATGAAACAGCATTCTCTGGTTCTCGGTGCAAAACATGTAGACACACAACCAGACATAACATATACGGACAAACATAACACACTCAGGACAAGTATTTTATCTATAAAAATAAATAAATTGTATTGCTTTACACAGATAAGAGTCTCAGACTGGAAACTGTCCGACTTGATGAGTTCTTATTTCAAATTTTGTTAATGGCTTCTTCTTAATGCCTTCCTCCACTGATGCCATCTTCGAAAGGTTGTCTGTCTAATGGGATATTAGGGATTATAGGAATCATTGCTGAAAAATCCACGGACAAAATAATGATTTAAGGAGAATATAAAGCACAATAAAACACATTATGCATTTGTAAAAACCTTAAATTTTTCACCAAATATTCAAAATTTAGTAAAAATAGCAGAAATACCAAGCTGATCCCAAGCAGTGGATGTGGTGGACAAAGACTTTCAGAAATTTTCAACTAAGTGCTGCATAAGAAACCTTTGGTAGAGATCAGGGCATTAGATCCAGACTTCCATCAGGAAATGCATGGATGAGTGTGTTTCCCAATCAGAAGCCTTGAATGAATCAGAGAATTCGCAACCTGCTGAGGGCAAGAACAAGGGTATTTAAGGCTGGGGAACGGACCTTCACAAGAAATCCAGGTACGAGCTGCAGAAGGCCTTCTCTGAAGCAAAGTGGCAATTCCAGAGGAAGCTAGAGACAGATACACGCCAACTTTGGCAGGGGGTGCAGGAAATTACAGCTGACAAAATGATGGTGAATACAATAGATGACTGTGATGCTTCATTACCCGATGAGCTAAATATTCTCTGTGCCCGCTTTGCGAAGAAGAACCAAACAGAGCCCACTAGAATCCTTGATAAGCCTGAGGACCCTGTGATATGTGTCTCTGAGGGAGACATCAGGACATCATTCTAGATGGTGAACCCTCGCAGGGTGTCAAAGCCTGATGGCGTCCCTGGCAGGATACTTAAAATCTGTGTGAGTCAACTAGCCAGAATGTTCAAGACATTTTCAACCTTTTATTGCGCAGTCAGAGATTCCCACCTGCTTCAAAAGGGCATCTATCATCCTGGTGCCCAAGAAGACTAATGTGAGCACGACTATTGCCCATTAGCACTAACTTCTACTGTGCTGAAATGCTTTGAGAGGCTGGTCATGGCCAGATTTCCACGAACCTAAGCAAAAATCTGGACCCACTGCAATTCCCCCATCATTGCAATCGCTCCACAGCAGATGCAATATCGCTGGCTCTCCACTCAGCTCTGGATCACCTCAAAAACAGCAATTTATCCATACAGCTGCTCTTCATTGACTACAGCTCATCCTTCAATACCATTATTCCCTCGGTGCTGGCCAATAAGCTACAAACTCTAGGCCTCTGTACCCCTTCTGCAACTGGATCCTTGACTTTCTCATTGGAAGACCACAGTCAGTACAAATTGGAAACAACGTCTCCTCCTCACTGATCTTCGGCACAGGCGCTCCCCAAGGATGTGTACTTAGCCCATTGCTCTACTCATTATGCACCTATGACTGTGTGGCCAGGCACAATTCCAATGCCATCTACAAGTTTGCCGATGACACCACAATTGTTGGCAGAATCACAAACAGGAATGAGGAAGCGTACTGGAGGGAATTAGATCAACTCGTTGAATGGTGTGATGACAACAACCTTGCGCTCAACATCAGCAAAACCAAGATGATTGTGGACTTCAGAAGGAAGTCAGGGGAACACAATCCAGTCCTTGTTGAGGGCTCAGTGGTGGATAGAGTCAAGAACTTCAAATATCTGGGTGTCAACATCTCCGAGGATCTGCCCTGGAGCCTCCATGTTGATGCAATCATAAAGAAGGCTCGCCAGTGGCTATACTTTGTGAGATGTCTGAGGAGATTCTGTACATCACTGAAGACTCATAAACTTCTACAGGTGTACCGTGAAGAACATTCTGGCTGGTTGCAGCACTGCCTGGTATGGATGCACCAACTCACAGGACAAGAATAAGTTTCAGAGGGTTGTTAACTCGGCCTGCAGCATCACAGGCACCAAATTTCACTCCATTGAGGACATCTACATGAGGCGGTGTCTTCAAAAAGCAGCTTCTATCCTCAAAGACACCCACCACCCAGGCCATGTCCTCTTCACTCTGTTACCATTGGGAAAAAGGTACAGGAGCCTAAAGATGAGCACCCAGCGACACAAGGACAGCTTCTTCCCCGCTGCCATCAGATTCCTGAATAATCAATGAACCAAAGACATTGCCTCATTTTTCATGCAGTATTATTTTTTTATTTATAGTAATGTTGTAAAATCCTTATAATATGAATGTTTGCGCAATGATCCTGCCACTAAACACCAAATTTCCTGACTTGTTCATGACAATAAATTCTGATTCTGATAATTAGGCCTGTGGACTGGGATACTCAAGGTTGAACGTGACTATAAATTGGGAAATATTAGGGCTCATTGGGATGGTGGACATGGATCAAAGCCTGGGATATTAGGTAAAATCAGGACCTGGAGGGATGAAAGTTTGATGGGTAGGGGTATGTAAGTTTGGAAAGGTTGAGCAAGCATTGTGAGCCGGGGAATGGGCACGTGGCCTCAGAAATCTACTTGAGTTATATTCAGAGAGGTACCATTTAAACCGAACTGTTATAGATCAAAAATATTATTAAATCCTTGTTCTTTTGAAAGTGTCCAATAAAATACAGACATTCAGAACTATGCGGATATTTTTTCTGAAATTTTTTGAAAAATACGACTTTTGCTCCCATTTCTCATATTTTCACGTTCTTAAAACTTTCACAGGGAATAACAACATCAGATGAGTTAACCACCTTCTTTACAAATGCAATTTGTAGCTGGAAAGGCCTAATTTATTTTCTGGAGTGGTAAAGTTTGATTATAAAAACATTCTGGTCCTGAAAAAAAGTATTTTCCAATGCATGACCATGAAAAAAACTGAACTCATATACCTTCTTCAACAGCTTATCCACACCTATCTTGCTAACTTCAAGGATACATGGATAAATAGTACAGTACAGACCCTTTGGCCCTCGATGTTGTGCCGACCCATATAATCCTTAAAAAAAAGTATTAAATCCACCCTACCCCGTAACCCTCTATTTTTTTTCACCCATGTGTCTGTCTTAGAGTCTCTTAAATGTCCCCAGTGTTTCAGCTTCCACCACCATCCCCATCAAGGCGTTCCAGGCACTCCACAGCTCTCTGTAAAAAACTTACCTCTGATGTCTCCCCTAAACTTCCCCCCTTAACTATGTACACATGTCCTCTAGTACAAATGGAGCATTAAATACTCCAAGGTATTCCAGCAACACTACAGATCTCAATATATTACAATATATTGTAGCTAGCTGCTACAAGCTACGGCTCTGCAAATCCGGCACAGGAGACGTTATAGCTGCGTGCAGGTTAACTCTTAAAGAATACGCTGTTCCCAGAAAGAATGACACAACCCCAGCTGAGTGTACTTAACATTGAGCCTTAATGGGCTCACAGCCCTGCTTTTCTTCTCAAGCTGAGGGGCATGGTCAAAACCCTTTCTATAAGATCCACTTTCCCTGATAGGCCAGTTAAGCTTTTTTGGTTGTGGCCAATTGGAGAGCAGCGCTGTTGGCCTCGTGCATCCTGCTGGATCATCGTGTTCGTCCTTCATTTTGTGAGGCCCCGTGGGGGAGCTGCGAAGGGTCGCCACAATATAATATATTTCTTTGCCTTATTTTCTCTCTCCAAATGCATGTCTTTGGACTGAATCTCAATTGGCCAAATTATTATAATTTTTTTTCTTGATGGTCATTATGGACAAATGGAATAGGTGCCTCACTCATGAAATACAAACTCGATCAACCATTAAACAGCTGGTACATCAGTCCTCTCCCACACCATGACGGCTTGGTCCATTTTGATGATTTTTTTCATTCAGACAATTCTTGAGAGAGGAAAAATGGCAAGGCAAAATCTGGAAACAACACAAGGCAAGATAGTATCAAAAATTCCTCTTTGGGGTCCCAAATGTGATTGACAACAACCCAGGAGATTAAATGGACCACATGCCATTCATAGAAAGACTTTCAGTAACTTTGATGATCTTGTAATTATCTATTACAATAATGTATTTGGAGGGAAATTTTAATTCATTTTGCTATTGGTAGTACAATAATAAATATTTGTAAAGAACAGGAAAGATTAAGCAGATGTTTTTAAATTTTATTTTTTTAATTTAAAAAATTTAGAGATACAGGCCATTTCGGCCCACAAGTCCATGCTGCCCAATTTACATTCTATTAACCTACACCCCCAGGAATGTTTTTTTTAGAATGGTGGGAGGAAACAAGAGCCCCCAGAGAAAGCCCACACTGACACGGGGAGAAATCCATGTCTGATATTGCTGAGGAAATGTGCACTGGAGAGTTCCTGGGCAGGTTGGACCAGAAGGGTGGCAAATACACAACCACTGCGCTGGTCACAGCCATTGCGACTGTAATGGTAGCAGCATCCTGCAATTTGTCATGTTCAAGATGGGTTCTAAAGACGTTGGAACTGTCGGGGTCACCACTTTAGAGTCTACCAAAGGCAACGCTACGAAAATGAGAGACGTCCACACAGCACGAGATGAACCAGTAACTGAACTTTATTTTGAATTCCTCGTGCTGCTCGAGGAAACCATCCACTTCTTGTGGTGGACGCACTGGCCTTAGGAAGTGACGTCAGTGCGTTGCGGCATCACTCCTCATCCAACAGCACACAACACGTCAGCAGCACTGTCCCCTGGGCAACATGTGTTGCCAACCACGGGCTTCTCCTCGGAAGAGAAGGGGGTCTGCACCATCTTTTGTCGGATGACTGGGGCGGTGATTCGGCCCATCTAACCACGCGGTCACTAGGCCCGCTACATAGCCTGCTTTTTTAAGACACCATCTCTTGTAAATGTCCTCAATGGAGTGAAGTCTGGTGCCTGTGATGTCACAGGCCGAGTTAACAATCCTCTGGAGTTTATTCTTGTCCTGGGAGTTGGCGCCTCCTATACCAGGCAGTGATGCAACCAGTCAGAATGCTCTCCACAGTACACCTGTAGATGTTTTCGAGAGTTTTCAGTAAAGTACAGAATCTCCTCAGACACCTCACAAAGTATAGCCGCTGGCGAGCCTTCTTCATCATTGTATCAAAATGGAAGCTCCAGGACAGATCCACGGAGATGTTGACACCCAGGAATTTGAAGTTAAGTTAGGTGTGTGGGCAAAGGTCTGGCAGATGGAGAACAATGTTAGTAAATGCAAGGTCATCCACTTTGGCAGGAAAAATAGAAGAGAGGGTTGACCTATGAGGAGAGACTAAATCGTCTGGGATTATACTCACTCAAATTCAGAAGAATGAGAGGAGATCTTAGAGAAACATAAAATTATGAAAGGTAGAGGCAGGAAAATTGTTTTCACTGGTAGGTGAGACCAGAACTAGGGGACACGGCCTCAAGATTCAGGGGAGTAGATTTAAGATGGAGAGGAGGAAAAACTGTTTATCCCAGAGAGTAGTGAATCTGTGGAATTCTCTACCCAGGGAAGCAGTTGAGGCTTCTTCATTAAACATTTTTAAGGTTCATTTAGATTTTTACATAAAAAAGGAATTGAGAGATATGGGGAAAGAGCAGGAGTTGAATCAATGATCAGATCAACCATGATCTTATTGAATGGTGGAGCGGACTCAATGGGCCGGACGACTGACTCCTGCTCCTATTTCTTATGTTCTTATGAAGTTCTTGACCCTCTCCACTACTGAACCTTCAATGAAGATTGGAATGTGATCTTCTAACTTCCTCCTGAAGTCTACAATCATCTCCTTGGTTTTGCTAATTATGAGTGCAAGGTTGTTGCTGTGACACCACTCACTGAGCCGATCTATCTCCCTCCTATACGTTTCCTCTTTGCCATTTATGATTCAGTTGGCAAATTTGTAGATAGTATTGGAATTGTGCCTGGCCACACAATCATAGGTGTATGATGAGTGGAGCAGCTGACTAAGCATGCATCCTCAAGGTGCTCCTGTGTTGAGGGGAGATGTTCAAAAGGGTTGTAGAAACTCTGCAGGCCATATATTTGTGGTGCGCTGTCATACAGAAAGCAGACACAAGACTTAAAGATGATCAACAGGCTTTATTCCACTTAAAGTCCCTGCTGCAGTTAGCTGTAGTTAGTTGTGCTGGCTCCAAGTAACTGACCTCGAGGAGCCGAATGTGGCTTATATCCCGGCGGATGATTGGCAGCCGACTGGGTGGGGTTTAGTCCATTCAGTTCGGCTGATTGGCAGCCGGCCAGGTGTTGTCTCGTCCTCCAGTGTTCTTCCTGCAGGTACACAAATTGCCCCCTGCAGTCAGCTAGTGGTGCATCACCACAACATCATATATTGGAAGAAAATGGTAGCCAAGGTTTTGAGCCTGAGCCCTCATCGAGGTATAAGCAAAAAGCATTCAGTTGCCTGAATAAAAAGGTGTGTGTGAAGGGGAGGGGAAGGAGAGGAGGAGAAGGAGGACAGGATAGGGGGAGGTGCACAGGTTACCAGGTAAGAGGTCATAAGTGGGAAGGTAGAAGTGCAAAAAGCTGGGGTGATAGGAGGAGGGGATAGCTTTCTGAATGGAGAGGGAAGGGATGGGGAGCTGGAGGATAGGAGGTGGGGGGGGGGAGAGATTTACTTGGGGGAGATGTTTAATAGAAACTGAAGAAGTCGATGTTAATGCTGCCTGGCTGGAGGGTGCCCAGGTGGAATAGTTGATGTTGTTCCTCCAATTTGCGGGGAGCCTCAGTTTGGCAGTACACGAGACCATGAATAGACATCTTTTTTATGGAAATACTTTTAAAATGTTCTTGTCTCAAACAAAGTCTTCCTTGAGAGATTTTTAAAACCTGAATTTCCTCTGTCAAAATTATGAATTGATGTATTAAGACATCCATTGTTGTCATGGTCAGTGAGTTTTTTGAAAGACACCCAATCACTAGTGTTCAAGAGGCAAAGAAAAGCTTCATTGTTTTCTCTGAAAAGAGGCTAATAAACAGAGATTGGGTTGAATTTAAAATGATATGGTGGTCAAACTGTTGGTTTTATGAAATGTTTGTTCTTGAAGGTTGTTATAGTTTTACGTGTGCAGGTTTCATCCTCTAAAAGGACAGTGTGGTAAATGCACTTAGTTTAACATTAACTTTTCTTTGGCAAGTAGCAGAATATGTTATTCATGTTTGTAGTCACTTCCACTGGAAGTATTTGACACAAATGAGCAATGACATTTCATTGGAAACAGCATATTTTTGAAGACATCTGCAGGTTTTTAAATACCTGTGCCATTGTTACAGAGGGATGAATTACATGGGATCATTCATGCTGTGTCCCTTGAGGTGATCTAGGACCTAAAATATTCCTGTTCAAGCTTGAGTGGTTCATAACAAACACTGGTATAGGACCAAATTAACAAGACTTGAATAACAACAAGAAGATCAAGTTTTTTTAGAGTCGTCGAATATTTTACAGGAGATTTTATTTAAAACATACAGCATGTTAACAGGCCATTTCGGCCCGCGAGCCCATACCACCCAATTAACCAGCAACCCAGAGGAAACCAGAGCCCCCCAGGGGGAGAACGTAGAAACTCCTTACAGACAGCACGAGATTTGAACTCCGCCCCCAATCTCTGGTTCTGTGATGGCGTGGCATTGACTGCTACGTCAACCTTTCCGCCCATGTTGCCTAGTCATTTAATGGCTTATTAGGGCAAATGACCCACATTTGTTCAAAGCCTTAGAGAAGAAATGAGAAACAGAGAGGTGAAATAGATCAGGGAGGGAGTTGCAGAAGCTTAGGCCATCAATGGCAGAAGTGATCAGATTTGCGAATGAGCAAGAGGAGTTGGTAAGGAGTTTGTACTGTGACAGAGTATTTTTAGGTGTTTTGAGAAGGATTATTAGAGCAGCTTGCACACAAACATTTAAAAACACTGAATTTTTGCAGAGTGCTTTTTGCAAAAAGAGCAACAAAGTATCAGCATACAGCTTGCCTGGGAGAGCATGCGATTTTGGCAAGGACACAGAACAGCTTTGGCTCTCGGAGAGGGAGGGTGTGAAACAGGGAGAGAGGAGATAGAAATCAGTTCCAGAAGGACGAAGCTGGCAAAACTTTTGGAAGACTGCCTGGTCAAAGGAGAAGACTGGCAGTGTGAAAGGTGACCTGAAAGAAGGAGGATCATCTGGAGAACCCTGAAGGGGGCAAGTTTCTTCAGCAAGACTGATTGAACAGGAATCAGGTGGGGATATCCTGGAACAAAAAGGGATCTCTCTCTGAAGACCAGCAAGAACCCTCCTTAGTGGTAACCATTTGCCTGTTAAGCACCAAAGCCTGGTGAACTTTATTAATGCTAACTTCAGTGCACAGTGCAAGAATTGCCTGCAATTAGTGAGATTGGACTGTGATCCAAAGAACTTTTCTAATCTTAAATACACATTACACACAGCTGTGGTTAGTATTAGAGGGAGGGATTAAGTGGGTTAGGTAGGTTAAGTAATAAGTTAAAGTTTAATTCTGTTTTATTGTTCAAATATAATTATAAACTACTTACTGTGGCTTGAATGACATTCGTAACTTTTAAAGTCATTTCTGTACCATGGCAAGGGTCAAACATGGGCCTTTTGAGAACAATGGATAAATTGGCTTGAATAGCTTCAGGATTTTGGCAAGGAAACTGTGGTTGCTGCTTGGGTATAAGTTTGTAAAGATGAATAGAGTTTTTTGTAATTTAAAGGAGTATAAACCAGTACTAGTGAATAATAGGAGGCTGAACTTGGATGAGGGTAACTCCTGAAAAATGTCAGAGTCAATGGGGCACTTCTTAAAGGTACAGAATCTTGCAGAGAATGAATATTCGTTTGTAATTAACACTTATTTCACATGAGTTTAGGGAAGAATGGAGGTCAATGGGTAGAACAAAAGGAAAACGGCAACACACAGACTTCATATTCAACAACGATGGGCTAAATGGCCTTTTCTTATTGAAATTTATTCCCTTTGGGTTTGGAGAGCAAAGTTCTGCTCTGCCTTGAGAGAAGTGGATGAGAAGCCTTACCTTCATCCCCCTTCACCCACACCTCAATGAGTTCCACGCAGCCATGATGCCGAACTCTTCTTCTGTATTCTCTGTCTACATGCCCACCTCTTCAACCAGGATACTCCGCTCTTCACTGAAGACCCCTTCTCTCGCCTTAAGTCTTCTTCCTTCTTTTAGACACCTCATTCTGGACTTTAGATCTTGAAACCTCACCTCCTTGAAATGCACTGCCCTTCACTCTCTCTGCACCACCCTCAACCTCACTATCAAGCCCACAGTCAAGGGTGATACTGTTGTTGTCTGGCACACTGACCTCTACCTTGCTGACACCCGATGACATCACTCAGACACCTTCTCTTATTTACCTCTTCAGCAAGACATCACCAAGCCACATCAAGCCACTGTCTGAACTCATCACTTCTGGGCATCTCCTTCCCACAGCCTCTAACCTCATTGTTCCTCAACTCAGTACTGCTTGGTTCTATCTCCTTCCCAAGATCCACAAACCCAATTGTCCTGGTCGACCCATTGTTTCTGCATGCTCCTGCCCCATCGAACTGGTATCATCTCACCGTGACCCCATTTTGTCCCCCTGGTCGGTCTCTTCCTAGCTACATCCACAATACCCCACATGGCCTCAATAACTTTAAAAACTTCTGGTTCCCCTGGACTCAACTGCTTCATTTTCACTGTGGACATTGTGGTGATACACCACTAGCCTACTGCAGGGGGCGATCTCTGTACCTGCAGGAAGATCACCGGAGGACAGACCACACCTGGCTGGCTGTCAATCAGCCGACCTGAATAGACCTAACTCCACCTGGCCAGCTGTCAATCAACCACTCGGGATATACAGCTACCACTGTAGCAGAGACTTTTAACTGAATAAAGCCTGTTGTACAGTCTTTCTTGAGTTTGTGCCTGCTTACTGCTAAAGCAGCACAATGCTATTCAGTTAAAAGTTTCTGCTACTGTGGTAGCTGTACTGGTGGCTCCCGAGTGACTGGCTTGGGAGGGGCTGGCTCTGGATTATATCCTGGGCAGTTGATTGACAGCTGGCCAGGTGGAGTTAGGTCTATTTAGGTCGGCTGATTGACAGCCAGCCAGGTGTGGTCTGTCCTCCGGTGATCTTCCTGCAGGTACAGAGATCACACCCTGCAGTAGGGTAGTGGTGATTCACCACAGACATCCAATCTCCATGCCCCATCCTGAACGTCAACTTCTCCAGTTTCCATTTCCTTACCCGAGTCTCTTTCTTTACTTCCTTCCCTCCAGCTCCCCAACCCCTCCCTTCCTTCTCCATTCAGAGAGATACCCCATCCCCTGTCACTTCTTAGCTTTTTTCTCTTCCTCCTTCCTACCTACATCCACCTATGCATGTACTCCTTCCCCTGCCCTTCCACTCTCCTCTCCTCTGCTCCCCTCCCCTCACCTTTTCATTGAGGTACCTGCCTGCCTTTTGATCACACCTTGACAGGGTACAGGCCCAAAACATTGGCTTCCCTTTCCTTCCTATAGCTGCTGCACGACCTGCCACGTTTCTTCCCCGCTTATGCATTTTGCACTATAATCCCAGCATCTGCAGACCTTCCTGTTTAACTGGTTTGTGTTCAAGTTTTTCTCTTAAATAAGAGAGTGCTGCATTATCAGAATGCCATTAGATCGATAAGGTTTGAAACCAAGCCAATAACTGCCTGATGTGAACAGAGATGTAAAAATATAACAGGATAAGACATAAACATTTTCTGTCAGAATGGGGAAATTCAGAACTGACTCACACATCTCTTAGAGTTAGAGGTGGAAGTTTCTCCTGTGTGTGCCCCATTAGACAACTTTGTGATGGAAGGTAATCTCTATCTCCTGTCAGGCGAAGTGGGAGGGGATGCCAACACTGTGGTGATATGACCACCACTGTAGCCGCATTCCCACCGGCCTACTGCAGGGGGCAACCACAGTACCTGCAGGTGGGCAACCTATGAGGCTGGCCCCACCTTGTCCACTGTCAATCAGCAGCCTATATAAAGACTCGAGCCGGCCCCTTTCCTAAACCAGTCGGGCACATGGAACTGGAGGCTACACACGTATCTGCTTTAAGCTGACTAACAGCCTGTTGTACAGTCTTTTGAGTTTTGTATTGTTTGTTGCACCACAGACACACAAATTTATGCGATTGGAACCCTGTCTCCACATTTCCAGGTTGTCTTTTAGTCTCTCACAGCATTGTGCCTTGTTCAATAACTGTGGAGGGTGTAAAAGTGCATGTTATAAGTACAATCAGTGATTGGTTTTACTGATAACATGCTTTGATTTGGAGCATGTGGCACATCTAGAAAGCTGAAGTTTGATGGAAGTCATTTACCACAACCAGTTCATCTCCTTTTGTGCACAGAGAATGATGCGAAACTCTGAAGTCTGCAGATGCTGTCATTGTTGCCATAACACAAAAATGCTGGAGGAACTCACCAGGTCATGTAGTGTCCATGGGAGGTAAAGATATACAACCAAAGTTTCAGGTCTGAGGCCTTCTTGGAACTTCAGTTCCTCCAGCAATTTTGTGTTTTTACTAATAAACGAATGAGGTGCTTATCTATGATCAATGACCACCCGCAGACATGAAGCAAGTAGTCAAAGGCTTTATTGATCAACCTCTACCTGCTGCTGGCTCACGTCCAAGGCAAGTATGAGGAAGGAGACTAGGGCTCTCGGCCTTTATTAGGGGATCTTATGGGGAGGGGCTACAAGTACTGAAGGTGGGCCAGCCTGTCCAACCCAGAGAGGATATACCTGAAGAACCGTGTTCCACCACAATCATCCCTCCTTTTTTTGAATAAAGCCGGGGGGGGGGGCAATGCGGGGCAATGTCCATCAGTCTGGGTCTTGTGGTCCATACAGTTTAAAGGTTCAGCCACTCCGGCAGTTTTATTCAGTACTGAGACCTCTGAAGTACCGGTGGCTGTATCGTTGGTTCCAGCGAAATGGTGGCTTGTTCGCTCAGCTGGGTGTGGGAGGGCTTAACAGTAGGTGCTTTTGAGCTGCAGCACCCGGGTAGCCTTCATGGGACCCAGGTGTGATTTGTGGGGCATAGGTGTCTCCAGCACCTTTTAAGCTGAGGGGGAATATCCTCAGTAAATCACTCACCCGGCGATATAAGCGGGATCCCACCCCCGTGGTGACCTGGTAAGTGATGTGTCACGCAAACTCGTCTTCCCCATCCCCCCCACCAGCTGTCAGTCTCCCTCCCACCGTCAATCCCACTTCCCCCCCAGCTCATGGCAACCAACCCCTCTGTCCCCATGGCAGCTGACCTGTCTCCTCTCTCTCCCCTATGGCAGTGACCCCTCTCCCGCTGATCATGGTGACCCCTCTTACTTCTGATCATGGCACTCCCCCCCCCCCCCGTGACATTGATCTCGTTCCCCAATTGTGGCCCCCATCTCTCCCCCTGGCAGCAGCAATCACTCACTCCCACCCCTCACTTCTCCAACCCGGGCCCTGGCAGTGACCCCTCTCTCCCCCTAATCACTGCAGACACTTCAGCTGAGGTTTCCCCTGTGACGCCAGTATGTAAGCACTGATGTCACAGGAGTAACCGGGTCAGCCATTTTTGCTGTTCAAGCTACCGGTCGACACGTCCTGGGTAAGTTTAACTGGGTTCCCTGACAACCTCCGAGATAGGGCAGGGACCTAGTTCACTTTGGATGACCCTGACCTGGTCGGACTCATTCAAGTTGCCTTGTGAGTGGGGCACTAACCGGGCAAATTGCCTGGTTAACCCCATTTTACACGGCAATTTGAAAGCATCTAATGTCTGTGTAGGAGATGGGTAATTTGTTTGTAACTGTGGGGGGGAGGGGTGGAGCACTCAAGTGGGGGGGACACTCAGGTGTCATGTTGGATCAATATGTCGATGTCAGGGTGATCCCTGGGGCCAACTGGATGCTGCTCGTGCC
Organism: Narcine bancroftii; assembly: GCF_036971445.1. Taxonomy (NCBI): domain Eukaryota; kingdom Metazoa; phylum Chordata; class Chondrichthyes; order Torpediniformes; family Narcinidae; genus Narcine; species Narcine bancroftii. Next base: position 36,999,895 of record NC_091480.1, on the reverse strand, counting down.
AGGACCCAGATGGATACTGTATCATCCTGTCCATCCGGGTACTTTACCTGCTCATACTGGGGGTTCACATGCAGAGGTGCACTTCCTCGTCCAGTGGTTCCGCCTCGTGCATTTTAACAGGCCTGGGGTCATCAGCCAGACTGGCAGCGTGGTTCCTGATGTCGACCTCCTAGGGAAGGATAACAATTTTTCATGGGGCCTTGCGTTAGTTGCTGTGCAAAATGGAGACCTGGTGGCATGCAGCGCTTCTGGAAGGACCTCGCCACTGAGATACAGGCATCCCTAGCAACCTGAGGGCCAAAAGGACTGCCTATCAGATCATTCCATTCTCCCTATCCACCTGCCCATTCTCACAGGGGTTGAGGCTGATGGTTCTACTCATACCTATGCCCCTGGAAAGGAGGTATTGCTGCAACTCATGAAGGTGGATTCCCAGTCGCTATGAATGTAACTGGGCTACATTGTGCAGAGTGCTTTAATGACTGTGGATGTGGTCATGTCGGGGCAGGGGATATAGTGAATGGAAAACGTAAGTACTCGTCCACGAAGCTCAGCAAGTAAATGTTCTGATTCATGGATGGGCGGGACCCCTTGAAGTCCATGCTGAGACGTTCGAAGGGGCCAAGTGGCCTTGATGAGTTGGGCTCTCTCTGGTCTATAAAATTGCGGCTTGCATTCCACATGAACAAGACAATTGCAAGTCAGCTCCCTGACTTCCTCCATTGAGTAGGGGAGATTGCGGGCCCTCACAAAATTATAGAGCCCTGTGACCCCAGGGGTGGTAGAGGCTATCGTGGAGGGTATTGATGGTGATCAACACACCCTTTTTCAGGTTTCCCTGGACAGTGTATCGGGTGGCTCATTGAGATTCCCCTGTCAGTGCAAGATCTCATAATTATAGATGGACGCTCAATTCTCCACCTCATGACCTTGTCATTTTTGATTTTACCCCTCTATGCATTGTTAAACATAAAAGCGACAGCTCTCTGGTCCATCAGCAGGTGAATAGTCTGCCAGCCAAGTAGTGCCTCCAGTGACACATTGACTCCACTATAGCTTGTGCCTCCTTCTCGATGGCAGAGTTCCTGCGCTCGGGGCCTTGGAGGATGTAGGAAATAATGCCATTGGCCTGTCTGCTTGGTTGAGTGTGGCGGCCAGAGCGAAGTCAGAGTCTTCACTTTCCACTTGGAAAGGGGCGATTCGTCAGTGGTGTGCATCCCCACCTTGGCAATTTCATACCCGATGTCCTCGAAAGCCTTACAGGCCCACATCGACAGGGAAAAGGTAGTGGTTTTGACCAGGGGTTGGGCCTTGTCTGCATAGTTGGGGATCCATTGGGCAAAATACGAGAAGAAACTCAGGCACCTTTTTAAAGCCTTGAGGATCTGTGGCAGAGGTAATTCCAAAAGAGGCTGTATGCACTCGGGGTCGGGGTCAATGACACCATACTCCACACCTACCCCAGGATTACCAGACACTTAGTGCTAAACACACACCTTTTCTTATTGAGGTGGCCAGGAACCTCTGCAGGTTCTTGTCATGTTCCTTCTGGTTATGGCCACAGATGGTGACATTGTCGAGGTATGGATACGAAGCCTTTAGTTCATTGTCATCCACCATGCAGTCCATTTCCCTTTAGAACACCAACACTCCTTTTGTGAAGCCGAATGGGACCCACAGGAAATGGTAGAATCAGCCATTGGCCTCAAACGCCATGTACGGCCGGTCTTTTGGGTGAATCGAGATTTAATGATGCACTGATTTGAGGTCTATGGTAGAGAAGACCCTACACTTGGTGATCTCATTCACCATATCAGCTATGGGTAGGTGTAGGCATTCAGTAAGGTGAACTGGTTGATGGTCTGACTGTCGTCTATCACCATCCGGTACTTCTCCCCTCTCTTCACCACCACTACTTGCCCCTCCAGGGACTGTTACTCAGTTCCATTATACCCTCCCCCAGCAGCCGCTCCACCTCCGTCTGTCCCCGGGGCTGTATCATCTGTTCTTAGTGGCCAAGGGTTTCCAGTCCAGAGTGAGGTTTTGGAATAGCAATGGCAGAGGGACCCAGAGGGTGGCCAGTCCACAAGCTGGGACTTCAGCCCGACTTTCGGCCAAGTGATTTGGCTATGGGGGGAAGGGCGGGTCCTCCCAGAATTGGTTATTACTGATGGTGAGGGGAGGGGGGCCGTCAAACTGCATCAGCACACCCTTAAGCTGGCATTGGAAATCCAGCCCCAATATGACAGGTGTGCAGAGATGGGACATCACCAGCAGTCTGAAGTTCTTATATTTCATGTCCCCCACGGTTAGGGTGATGGTGCAGCTCCTGCGGATTTCCGCAGTGAGGAATTTAAAGTCTAGTTCTACCTTGGACTTGGCTGGGGACACGGTTAGGGAATAACGTTCGGCCGTGCCTGGGTGTATGAAGCTCTCGGTGTTTCCCATGTCAAACAGGCAGCCAGTGGTGTGACCATTTACCTTGATGTCTATCATCGATCGTCCCAGCTGGTGTGGTCTACTCTGGTCCAGCATGATGGAAGCCAACATCAGCTCTCTGTCTGAGTCGCTGCTGCTATGTCGTTGGGACAGCTGCCACCAAGATTGGCACCCGGGAGATCATAAAGATGGCCGTCCCCATGGATCACACACAATGGAGTCCAGAAGTAATGCCAGATATGATGTCCCTCCATGTCGTCGTCCCCCCCTGGTCAGAAGTTCAGTTCTCAGCATCTGGAAATGATGGCAGAAGTGGATCAACCCAAGATGGCAATGTGGGATGCAATTCGCATGTGGCACTGCTGGAGTGGGGCTTAGAACGACATACCCTGGCATTGTGCCCTTTCCTCCAGTAGTTTGAGCAGGTCACGCTAAGGGCTGGGCAGTACTTGCACGGGTGTTTGCTTTGGCCACAGTTGTTGTACCTTGAGTGCTCGGCGGTAGCAGCGGCAGTCAGGGGCCACGAGTCCCAAGATGGTGTCGCCTATTCTCCCCACCTGGTGACCACATGGCCAGCTGAGTAAGCCTTCGCGTTCTTCTTCTCCTCTTCCTGTAGGGACCGATCGCCTTTCTCCAGGAGTTGTTCCCTTATGTGATGGGAGCGAAAGCCAGCGACTAGCCGATCGCAGATGAGCTCCTCCTGGTGGGTCACTGCAGTCTTGTCCCAGTTCCCGCATGGCCCTCAAGAAATCATCGACTGACTAACCTAGACCCTGGCATCAGGAGCCAAGCTGGAAGTGTGCATACCTCGTGTTCCTCTGGGCTCTGTACTGCTGTCGGAGTAGGGCCATTGCCTCTTCGTATTCAATGCAGTCGCAAATTAAATGGTACACTCGGTGGCCCACCGCGCGGAGAGCAGGTTATACCGATCACCATCGGCTATGATTTTGTGACATCTCAGGTAGGCTTTCAAACAGTGTAGCCACATATCAAACTTTACGGAGGCCTTTGGTTCCTTTGGATCAATCTCCAGCTTCTCCAGTCAGATTGCCTTGTCTGCGGCACTTTAAAATTCTGATCAATAAATTGTGGAGCAATCAATGACCACTCGCAGACAAAGACTTTATTGATCAGAAGACCCAGACATGCTGCTCGCTCAAGTCCAAGACAGGTACGAGACTAGGGCTCTCGGACTTTAATAATCTTATGGGGAAGGGCTACAGGTACAGACGCCGGGCCAGCCTGCCCAGCCCAGTGTGGACATGCCCATATCTGCCCACAGTACCATGTTCCACCACAGGCTATTTCAATATCCAAGGTTAAACTCTCTTTTAAATATTTGTACCATGGATTGCAAACTTTCATCTGATTTTACTTGACACAACTTTTTGCAGTTTTGACACCTACATTTCAAGGCCTGGTAAGAGACCAAGAGACTATATGTTTACTGGTAAGACATTGCTAGATATCTTTTTACACCCGACTTTGATGCTTCTTCTCCTAGAGCTGATTTTAAATTTAAATTTTTAATTTAGACATACAGGACGGTAACAGACTCTTTCGGACCACGAACCTTGTGCTGCCCAATTACACCCAAATGACCTTTGATCCCTAGTACAATTTGAAGGGTGGGAGGAAACCGAAACAGGCAGAGGAACTGCACGCAGACACGGGGAGAGCATACAAACATCTTACAGACACCATTGGATTCAAGCCAGCTGGTCCAAAACGCCAGCACTGTAAAGGTGTTGCGCCAACCAACTGCACCAACCATGCCGAGCTGCTGTTTTGATTCCCATCCTACTGCGGACATTTCAATGAGTGTGTTATTGTGGGACCTGTGTAAACTTGATGTGGCAACTCCCATTCTGCGAATGAGCAATCCAGCGTAAGTATTCCTGTAGGAAATACTCCACTCTGGACCATCTCTTGCCTGAAAGATTTCATGTAAACAAAAAAGTTATTATACAGTTAGTTTTTCAGTCCATTGTGTCCGTGCCTGTTGAAAAGGAGCTCCCCAACCTACTCCAACTTTCCAGCACTCAGACTAAGTTCGACAAGAAAAAAACCACTTGGTTCTTTGTTCTTTTCCCACTGCTACTGGGGCGTCGAGGTTCCCTCTCTTGTTAACATTTCCCATTTCCATCCCACACACCTATCTACCTAGGTTTCTTCTTCCCTGGCCTACCCTCCCTCTTCCAATCTGGTTCCTTCTGCCCACCTTCGCTCCCTTATCTGATACCACTACCAGTTCTGTCTCGATCTTGCTCCTTCCCCCTCTTTCCACTTTTCCATTGTTGATGTTGCCCATTGTTATTTTTATATTTCTCCTTGTTTCTTTCCACCGATCACCCACCAGCTCATGTTTCTTAATTCTGCCCATCAACTGCCATCTCATGTTTCCTGTCTCACACCTCCCTGTGACCTCTTTATACTGAATGTTTTACGCTTTCAGTCCTGATGTAGGGTAACGACCCAAAATGTCAATTATCCTGTTGCCTCCACAGTTGTTGCCTGAAGCGTGTAATTCCTCGAGCAGATTGTATTTTGCTGGAGTTCTTTAAGTCCAAATATCATTTCAATGTGAGGTGGTTTCCTGCCTTCACCACCCTTGAAATTTTAAATTTAGACATACAGAATAGTAACAAGCTATTTTGGCCCAAGAGTCTGTGCAGCCCAATTTGCACCTCTGGGTATGTTTTGAACGGTCGGAGGAAACTGGAACCCCCCCAGGGAAAACCTACGCAGACAAGGGGAGAACGTACAAACTCCTTATAGACAGCGTGGGATTCGAACTCCTGGCCCAATTGCTGGTGCTGTAAAGGCGTTGAACTAACCGCTACGCCAACCAGTGAATTCCAGATTTCCATTTCTCTCTGGGGGGGAATCAATACCTCTTCATTTCTCCTCATTAATCCTTGTACTAATTATCTTCAATCAGTACTCCCTCTTTCAAGTCAAGTCAAATTTATTGTCATCTGATTGTACAAGTACAACCCAACAAAACAGTGTTCTCTGGCCCTCACACGGACACAAAACCAAACATATCACACATATAGACAAATAATACATATGCAGGACAAGCATTTTATCTACACAAATAAATAAATAAATATTGTTTCATAGATATGAGAGGTTAATATGAGCAGTTTCATTGGTCGTTCAGCATTCTCACTGCTAGAGGGAAGAAGCTGTTCTTCAGCCTGGTCGTACTCCTGCATCTCTTCCCCAACGGGAGCAGCTATATGCAGGGTGGAAGGAGTCCTCACTGATTTTGTGCACCCTCTTCAGGCAAAGATCCCAGTAGATCACTTCAATGGGGGGGGGGGCGGGGGGGGGGGAGACTCCAGTGATCTTCTCTGCCACTCTCATGGGCCTCTGATCCATTTCTCTGCAGCAACCATACCACATTGTGATGCAGTCGGCCAGGACACACTCAATAGAGCTCCTATAGAAGGTTGATATAATGGAGGCCGGTAGCCTCACCCGCTTCAGTCTTCTCAGGAAGTGCAGTCACTGATGCGCCTTCCTGACAAGTGAGGAGATGTTGAGTGTCCACGATAGGTCACTAGTTAAGTGAACTCCAAGGAATTTGGTGCTCTCCATGCTCTACTACAGAGTTATTGATGTGTAGTGGAGGATGGTCGTTCCTGGTCCTCCTAAAATCCATGATTATTTCCTTCGTATTGTCCACATTGAGGCTCAGGTTGTTACTTTCACACCATTTCAAGAGATTCTTCCACCTCTCCTCTGAAGCATGACTTATTGCTGTTGAGGCCAACTACTATTGTGCCATGTGCTAACTTGATGACACTGTTGGGGCTCGATCTGGTGATGCAGTCGTTGATCAGTAGTGTAAACAGGAGTGGGCTGAGCACACAGTCCTGTGGTGCACCAGTTTATGGTCTTCCAAATTCATCTGGGCCCTTCTTAATTTTGTGAAACACAAAAGTCTGCAGACACTGTGATTGTAGTAATAACGCACAGAAATGCTGGAGGAGCTCAGCCGGTCTCACAGCGTCCATAGAAGATAAAGATATATAACCAATGTTTTGTGCCCGAGCTCTTCTTCAAGATATAGGTAAAAAGCAAACAGTCATCTTAATTAAAGTCTAGAGATTAAGGGGGGGGGGGGGGTGATACAAGTATAAGCAAAAAGCAGACAAGCGTCAAGGTTTCCTCCCGCAAATTTGAGAAACAACACTACCAGACTGAAACCTTACACAAATTGAAGGAACCGCATCATCGTCTGTCTGGGTACTCTCCAACCGGATGGCATTAACATCGACTTCTCCGATTTCCATTAAGGAACTCCCCCCGCCCTTCCATTTCCCTGTCTCCTTCCCTCTCATCTTCTCTCTCTCTCCCTTCACTTTTCCCTCTGTCTCCTTTCACAGAGCCAAAATCAATTCACATCTTTCCTCTTATCATATCCAAATAATATCTCTTGACTGTTGGTCTGTAGTCCTCCCCCTCCCTGTTAATTTCTGGTCTATAATTAAGATGCCTGTCTGCTCTTTGTTCATACCTTGAAGAAGGCCTCAGGCCCAAAACATATTACTGATCTTTACCACCTAAGGACGTGGCAAAACTGGCTGGGTTCCTCCTTAATTTTTTACAGCTCAATAAATCTCCCCTCCTCCTCTTCAGATCCAAAGAAAACAATCCTGTCTTATCTAATCATTCAGCAGAGCAAATAGCTTTGTAAATCTCTGCACTCTCAGCCTGTGCAATCTCACCGTAAATCCCTGCACTCTCAGCCTGTGCAATCTCACCATTACTTATTGGCTTGGCAATTGTGATTTTATTTTTGTCACAAAAATTACAAGAATTTAGGATTTAAAATTTAATTTTCTGGCAGCATACTGCACCATTATACTATTGAAAATACTTCTTAAAACATGATGTTGACCATTTCTAGATCATTTCCTTGTATAGGGTGCGTTTGTGTGTTTGACATGATCGTAGATTCACAATCTCATTAATAGCCCCCCTTGAAGCACATCAAGAAAATTGTATGGTGTTGTCCCTGGAATGTCTAGAGACAAAAATGTTTTCATTGTGGGGCACCAGAGTGGGATGTCACGGAACTTTATTCTTACCTTGCATCTTTCAAGGATCCATCCAATCTCACGCACTGACATCATCATGTCACACAATCTACCCAGACTGCTCGTCATCAGTCCTCTGATAGCTCAATCACCTGTCCTACCAAGACCCTAATCTCTATCCTGCCTACCCATCCATCACCTTGGCCTGCCTTCTGATTGCCCATAGCATTTGACTTCACCAGTCTCAATATCATCAAACACTCATTATTCATACAGAGATTGGAACAGACCTGCGCTGTGCATGGTTCTGCAAAAAGCACCGTGAAACTTAGCAACAAGATGTTTTTAACCAAAAATAAACTATATTCATGATAAACGATTTACAAACCGAAAACTGTTCTTTTTTTTTAAACTTTATTTAAAATTTTATGACATGAATAAAATAAAAATTACATTTAAAGAAATAATAAAACATAAGATAATAAAAATTAGAATACTACATCATTAAAATACACAAATTAACCCCCCCAATAATTATAACACAACATTAATCATCTAATTTAAAATTAGTCCCCCCCAAAATAAAGAGTGAAGAATTAATTCACAATATTGTAAATAAAATAGAAAAAACCCCACTTACAAAAAAAAGGATAAAACTTAACAACAAAAAAATTACTAACAACAAAAAAATCAATACTAAAATAATACCCTTAAACATATATTTAAATCAAACATAATACATGTATTTAACAAATAAAATCCACTTTAAAACTAAGTTCAATATTAAAATCATATATCAACCACATATCTGTTATACAAAAAATCATAACTAATAATACATAAATACAGAATTTCCATTAATACTAAGTTTCCTTTATAATTCATCGAGAGAACAAAAACATCCCTTAGAAAAACAATCAGATAAACTTTTTATTCCCTTCCCCTCCCCTTGTATAAAAAAAAGAAAAAAAAAGGAAAAAGTTCAAACTCTTATAAAATTCTCCATATTCTTCATTTATAACATCTTCAAAATTCTCTATCGAAATTAACTTAATTTTATTAAACTCTTCTCCCTCAATGTATTTGTACTTAATTTTCTTCTTTTTCTTCTTATCACCTTTCCCCTCATCTTTCTCTTCATCTAATTCAACATCCTCAATTTTTGACTTATTATCTTCTGTGACATCATCCTCTTAAAAAAGAAAGAAAAAAAAGAGAAAAAAAACCCCAAAAAAAAGAAAAAAAGGAGAGAAAAAACCCTCCTAATTCCCTCTCAATTACAATCAGAAAACAAAAAGTAAAAAAAAAATTATTTATTTAAAAAAAATAATTAAAAAAAACCTTCACTTCTTAACCCAAAAATTAAAAAGAAAAAAAAACAGGTCGGAGGTCACAACTACCTCCTCCTGTTTAAACCGCCCAATGTGGTAACTCCCCCAAAATAACTCACAGGTAGCTGATGACTTCTGGAAACTAGTGCCCACCCAGTTCCCTCTCCCAACTCCCATTTCATTAAACTATCATCATTATTTAAACTATTTCTTTGGCTTGGCTTCGCGGACGAAGATTTATGGAGGGGGTAAAAAGTCCACGTCAGCTGCAGGCTCGTTTGTGGCTGACAAGTCCGATGCGGGACAGGCAGACACGGTTGCAGCGGTTGCAGGGGAAAATTGGTTGGTTGGGGTTGGGTGTTGGGTTTTCCCTCCTTTGCCTTTTGTCAGTGAGGTGGGCTCTGCGGTCTTCTTCAAAGGAGGTTGCTGCCCGCCAAACTGTGAGGCGCCAAGATGCACGGTTTGAGGCGTTTTCAGCCCACTGGCGGTGGTCAATGTGGCAGGCACCAAGAGATTTCTTTAGGCAGTCCTTGTACCTTTTCTTTGGTGCACCTCTGTCACGGTGGCCAGTGGAGAGCTCGCCATATAACACGATTTAAACTATTTAAACTCTTCTCAAAAAAAAAAGATAAAAGATTTAATTTTTTAAATCAACGTTACCACTTCGGTCACCATTGCTTCCATTTCTTTTAAAAAACTGGATCCCACCTTACATCTCTACTCTCTTTGGAGACCTTGAAGGACTACATCGTTCCTGAAACTGCATGATTGGTCAAAGAACTTTGGCTAATTTCCATCCTTAAAAATCTTCAGTACTGCAGAATACCTGAATGTTCCCTTATGTCTTTTTTTCCACAACCGTTCTTTCACAGAATTAAATTTGCGTCGTTAAAACATAATTTCTTGACTCAAATCTTGATAGAAGAAAACAGGATTATTCTGAACCATCAAAGGAGATCTATTTTGCTGGGCATTTCTAATAGCCGTACGTAAAATTGTCTCTCTGTCACAATAGTTTAAACAACGGATCAAAACAGATCTTGGATTCTGTCCTGAAAAAGATTTTCTTCTTAAAACTCTATGAGCACGTTCCAGTATTAAACCTTCAGGGAATTTATCCTGTCCTAACACTCGTGGAATCCATTCAGTAAAAAATTTTCTTGGATCTGGTCCTTCTATGCCTTCTGGCAAACCAACAATTTTCACGTTGTTCCGTCTAGATTGATTCTCCAAATAATCAACCTTTTTTGCTAAATTTTTATTTTGGATCTACAATGTTTCAATTATTCTATTTTCATCTTGCAGTTGATCCTGTGCATCGACTAAACCTTGATCACACATTTCAAATCTTTCAATGGTTTCAAGCTTAAAAGCTTCCGCCATCGCATTAATCTTGGAAATAAACAGGTTCACAAAATTAGCTAAGTGACTTGATACAGAATATATCTTATCTTCAAGATCCTTAACAGACGTTTCAACAGAAGTAGATTCAGGCATAATGGGGTCTTGCTGTTCCTTAGAGACCACAGGATCTTCTGTCCCTTCCCTTAATTTAGTATCTTTTCTAGCAGTTTGACTTCGTATAAAAATCCCTCTCAAAGTCCCCCCAGCAATGCCAGGAGACTGAAGATCAGGGTTATCTTTAAGCCAAATCTCTTTAATCATCTTCACTGAATCGATGTCTGTAAAAACCGTTGTAATTGAAGATACATTTTGCAGCGCCACCACTATAGCAGTCGAATGACAACCCTTTAACTCTCCAGCTGGCGGCGCCCCAGCTGATTCAACTGTCAAAGCCTCAGCAACAACACCTGCAGTGGCCACCGTGCGAAACACTGGCACCCGTCCAGCCCCTTGTTCTGAAAGCTGTTGACTGCGACCTTCAGAGAGCCTCACCGGCTTAAAACAAAGCTTCAATGCCGAACTCTGCACGTCCTCCTCTGGATCCATTCTACGTTGAGACCTGGCTTCTTGTAAACAAGTAGGCTCAGTTTTTTAACAGTCTGTTGATATTTTCTTTTACCTTTTTTTTGCATATAAACCATTAGGCACTAATCCAACACCTCTTATTATTTGTAAACTTTTAAAAGAACTTTAACGGGCACTTAAAGACAAAACAATAAATCAGAGTCAGGAGAGGTCTGGAAGGCACGTCTGTTCCCTACGCCATCTTGCCACACCCCCCAACCGAAAACTGTTCAAAGTCCCCTTGTAACCCTGAGTTTCAAATCCATACATTTCAATCACCATGCAAGTATACTCAGCACTGAAAACTCAACAGGCAAATGCAAGCTGCAACTCATTGATGAGCTGGGGCTTAGGGAGGGGTGGGGGGGAGTGATGGGGTGGAGGTGGGTGGGGGGGGGGAGAAGGCCATTTAATTCACATCTCCAATTTGGCTCGCTGTAGGATTTTCTCTTTGTTTCATCGGGAGATAGAAACAGAAGACATCTGCTGCACCTAATTCCTCCAGATGCATCAGGAAGGTGGGGCGGGGTGGGGGGGGGGGAGGTGTCAGTGTTACGTCGATTAATGACATAATCACAGAAAGGACATCAGTCATACTAAGGTGAATTACACCTAGAAGAGCAGGGTCCAATTTCCTGACAGAAGGGAATTGCTCTGGAAATTCCACTCATTGCATTAAAATACATGGTTTTATGCACTGACTTTGAAAATTATTAACAAGAAATGTCTCAATGACTTATCCAATTAATATTTAATATTGTTAATTAATGTCCATCAATTGAGTCCTGAAGCATAGAATCAGCAATTATTAATTAGATATCAAGTAGCAGTTCAAATAATTCCTCCCCAAAAATATTTTCTTACAAGTTTACAGAAGTAACTGTGGAATGTTTGGATTGATCATTCCAATATAACTGCAAGCAATGCGGGAGTAAATATCACAAGAGCATCAAAATATTGGCTTGTTAAAAATGTCCATCAAACATATTGATCTTTCAGTATATAACTATCAGATATAGAAGCAAAAGATGTTTTGACTGATATTCATGAATCATCTCATCCCATTAGGCTTCAGGAAATCAGAGCACCAAAGTCTGAGGACATGATTTGTTGACGTTAGGAAGGTCTCCAAAAACCGTTCCAACAAGAGTTGCAACATTGATGCAGGGTGAGGTCACACTTTAGCATTTAGCTCTGCAGGATTTATTCATGGTTCTGCCTCTGACTTTCTTTCCCTTTGTTAGGCTTGGTACCTTTCTTGTATCTGTCATCTGGCTTCAAAAGCAACTTGAATGCTCTTGATGGAATTCTCATGCACACTTGGCAGCACAGGTGCGTCAGTTCAGCACTGGCCACTGTAAACTGGCTGCATTGGTTTTAGGTCAGCAACATCCCAATTCAGAGCTGAGCCACCTGACAAAGCATTACATTAACCAAAATGCTTCAGAAATGCAATCAACAGTACACTTGATGTTCTGCCAGGAGTCGCTTTCTGAGGATGCTATGACCTTTTTTTTAATGGGAGTGAAGCATAAGCACAAAAAATGAACCAACTGGTTCTCAAATTCCATGTCACCTGTCAACAAGCAGGAAAGGGTAGGATGTACTAATGCATAGATACAGATATGATGCCAACATTTCAGTAAAAAGGATTATATAATACATTCTCATTTATCAAGCAAAGATTGAAATAGTCATTGGACAATGGCCAGGCCTTGAAATTGCTGTATTTTAAGCCATAAACATAATTAAGCATCTTCTTCCTTATATATCACACATAATCACATAACCAGTTTTTAAGCCATTATGGAAGCCACTGTTTAATTCAATTGCAAAACAGGTACAGGACCCAGATGACTTATGGTCCTATTAAATGGTTGCCATCCTTCCTCAGAATCAGAATTTATTGTCAAGAGCAAATCGTGAAATTTTGTGTTTTGCGGCAGCATGGATCTTGAGCTCTTTGCAGGCTGGCAAATCACCAGGGGAGGATGGTTTCCCTGCTGAATTTTATAAAGAGTTCAAAGCTCTTTTAATGCCCCTTCTTATGAAGGTGGTGGATCAGCTGGCAGAGACACTTACCCTCTCAGAGACTTCCTCAACAGTAAAAATCATGGTGATACCCAAAAAAGACAGGGATTCAATTGAATCCTGCATTGTATAGACCCATCTCGTTATTAAATTCAGATTATAAAATTGTTAAAAAAGCATTGGCCAATAGGTTGGCAGAATATTGGCTGAAATTAATGAATCCAGTCCAAGCTAGATTTGTATAAAGGAGACAATCAGCAACAATATAGCTAGATTGCTTAATATAGTATATCTTGCACAGTCAGGTGTGGATCCAGGACTAGCCATAGGTCTGGATGTGGAAAAAGCCTTCGACAGATTGGAGTGGGGATTTTTGTTCAAGATACTGGAGAAATTTGGATTGGATCAAACATTTATTATTTGGGTGAGGACACTTTATTGTAAACCCTAAGTAAAAATTATTACAAATAGTATGAATGCCAATCATTTAATAGGACCATGTCATCTGGGTCCTTGTACCTGTTTTGTAATTGAATTAAATAGTGGCTTCCATAATGACTTAAAAACTGGTTACTTGTGATTACGTGTGATATATAAGGAAGAAGATGCTTAATTATGTTTATGGCTTAAAATTCAGCAATTTCAAGGCTTGTCCATTGTCCAATGAGAATTTTCAATCTTTGCTTGATAAATGAGAATGTATTATATAATCCTTTTTACTGAAATGTTGGCAGTCATATCTGTATCCATGCATTAGTACATCCTACCCTTTCAGTGTTTATACTGAGCAGGTCCAATAGGCAGAGTTGTCCATGGTCCACAGCACTGTTCATACTGGCAATTGGCCGATGGCAGAAGCTATTCGGTGGGATCCAAACATAAAGGGGTTCAGAATGGGCCAGGAGGAGCACAAGTCTACCTTTTTACTGATGATGTGTTAGTATATTTGATAGACCCCAGTGGTGGGGGCGGGGTTGGTCGTTGGCCAGGATGAGGACCACACTTTATGGACAGGTCTCAGAATATAAAGTAAATCCAGATAAAAATGAGATTATGCCTTTGACAAATGGGGATTATAAACAATATCAACAGAGAAGTCCATTCAAATGGCTGCAAGAAGGGGTTAACTATCTTGGGCTAAAAGTAAACAAAGATTTATGCAACTTATAGAAACTTAATTTTCTCCCTTTGCTCCGGAAGATTGAGGAGGACCTTGCTAGATGGAGGACTCTGTCCATAACACTGATGGGCAGAGCCTACTGTGTCAGAATGAAGGTGATGCCAAGGTTTCAGTATCTTTTTCAATCATTATCTATTTCATTGCCACAGGGTTTTTGCTCAATAACTGTGTCATAAAGTTCCTGTGGAACAGTAAAATGGCAAGAATCTCCATGGAAAAGTGGACATGGAACTATAATTTAGGAGGTTTAAAATTACCTGATTTCAAAAAATATTACTGGGCAGCAAAAGGTTTATTGCCTCACTCTTTGAGAGAGCCCAGCTCCTCCCCCCCACCACCCCCCCACCACTGGGCACAAACTGGTCTACATGCAGTAGGTGAAAAGATAGCAGGAGAATTTATAAAACAGATAATCCCATATTAAAGTATATATAGTACTTCATATATAGCAAAGAATAAATCAACGAATTGAATTGAAGGTGGGGATATCTCCCAAAATGCCTTTGACCCAGAACAACTTAATTCCCTTGACTCTGGGTAATAAAATCCTGGACACCTGGTGTCAGAAAGGGATCAGGTGTGTGGAGGATTGTTACAAATGAAGGCAGCTCATGTCATTCGAGCAGTTGAGCAACAAATACAATTTGTCTAATAGAACATTCTCCTGCTATCTGTGAATAAGTTCTTTCCTCAGGGAAAAATTGGGACCGTCTATGATCCTACCTAGATGTAGTAATGTGGAGATTCTAATTTGCCAGGGGAATGTGTGTAACTTTATCTCTAAGATGTATTACAGATTCCAAAGTGATGGCCTGAACCCAGGCTTACACACGTCAAGGGAGAGATGGGAGTTGGACTTGGGCACAACAATCAATGAAGAGTGGTGGCAAGGCCTGTGTCTGGACAGTGTGACTGGAGTCATTAATACCAGATACAGGTTGTTGCAAAACAACTCCTTGCCTCAGGGTGGTGATCCTTGGTATTGCCTGATTGTATGTAGAATGTAGATGCTTGTAATTGCTGCTCACTGGTATATAATGTATATAAGTGTTCTTATCCACTGCTCTCAGCTCAGATTGGAACTAGCCTCGTACATGGCTAACACTGCCATGTTCTTGCTAATAAAAAACCTGTTATTCGCATAACTGCTGCCTCGTGAATTATTGACTGCGGTTCAATCAGCTGTACCTCACACCACAACATTTACACAAATCAAAGCCAGACATTTTGGAAATGTGCTTTAGGTGTGGTGTGGAGATTGGAACTTTTGTCCATTCCACCTGGCTATGTACAAGATCCTTCTGGGAGGACCTGGGGGCATTCTGAAAAAAAAATTACAAAAGTGGATTTTCCACAGGATCTGAAGTCGTGCCTTCTGGGATATATTGGGGGCATGAGTTTTAGATTGACCAAATACCAAATTCAGTTTGTGAAGGTCACCCTGTTGGTAGCCAGGAAGTGTATAGCGGTGAAGTGGAAGTCCGACTCCCAACTAAATACCACACGATGGAGTGTGGAAATGCAGAACTGCATCCCCTGGAGAAAATCATGTACAATCTAAGGAGGAAATAGGACACATACATCAGAGTGTGGCAACCCTACTTGAAGTACAAATTTGACTCGGTCCCCTTCGAAATATAGGTACTGTAACAATCTGTCCCAGCAGGGAAATGATTGGAAGGAAGAAAATGGGACATGATGCAGATGACGTGCTTTTTTAGTTTTGCTTTTAGTTCTTTCTTTTCATTCCTTACCTTTGTTATTTAGCCACCCTGGTTGTTTTTCATAGGTTTCTGTAGGGGTCGTGGACCCCACTAGTATTTGTATCTGTATAATTTTTATGACCGCATGTATTGGGGTAGGGGGGTTGGGGGGGAGATAAATATAGACTCTGTATGCTATATGAGAGTTGAAAGGGATTGTGTTGGTTGTTTGAATTTTTATGAGGTGATGAAAATCAAAAATAAAATATTTTAAAATTAATCTTTTTTGTCCAAAGTTGTCTGGGAAGATGTGAGCAAATCAAAATGTTTTGTCTGACTTTGAAGGCAAGTGCGGCCTCTTGTGGTTTTTACTAAAACGACAGAGAAATATTTATTCACTTTCAGTGATTAAATTCAGGTTGAGGCAACTGGAGTAACTTATTCATTAAGATGTCATGAAACTTTTACCCAGGAAGTAATAGAAACCATGGGATAAAAAAAGGTCAAATATATTTGTGTTAATCACTTAAGAAATTTTTCACTGAATCTGACTTACTTGCCATTGTGATAGAATTACATTGTGGCACCACTATGAATAACTTTTAAGAAAATTTAATTCTAACATTAAAATAGACTGTTATTGAAATGTTAAACTAAACAAATCCGACTTTTAGGGAACCTATGAAATTCATTTCAACTTGCTCTGAATATTTGCAGTGACTCTCAGTCAATGAGGCTGATGTGAAAAGTACCTTCAAGGGAGTGAATCTTCAGAAGGCATCCTGCCCAGATGGTGTATCAGACTGCATCCTTAAAACTTGGCACGAGTCTTTGCAGACATTTTCAACTGCTCGCTGCTTCGATCTGAGGTCCCCACCTCCCTGTAAAGAGCATCCACCATACTGGTGCTTGACTTCCATCATAGATGCTGAAAGGCTGGCTGAGATCCTCCAACATTTCAGTATGTTTGTACTACAATCACAGCATCTGAAGACTTTTGTGTTTCACTTCATCATACTGGTGCTCAAAATAAGGGAGGTGACCTGGCTCAATGATTATTGGCTGGCGGCACTTGCATCCACCATGAAGTGCTTTGAGAAGTTGATTATGGAGTAAATCGACTCCAGTCTCAGGAAGGATCTGGAGACACTTCATTTCCCTTAATGTCTCAACAGGTCAACAGCAGATACCTTGCCACTGGCCTTCCACTCTGCACTTCCAGATGACCATCTACAAAATACCGCTGCTCACTGACTGCGGTTCAGTGTTTAACACCTTCATACCATCAAAGCCAATAATCAAATTCAGGACTTTGAGACTTTGTTCATCCCTTTGCAACTGGATCTTTGATTTCTTCATTGGCAGACCCAATCTGTGTGGATTGGCCACATCACCTCACTGATCATCAACATGGGTGCATTTCAAGGTAGTGTGCTTAGTCACCTGCCTTATTTCTCTCTGCTCACAATTGCATAGCCAAGTTCAGTCCCAATCACTGGCCATTGTTGGCCAAACAGTTTGAAGAGAGGAGTCAGAGCGTGACATGGAGATGGAGAATCTGGTTGTATGATTCCTGAACAACAGTTTTCCTGTCAACAACAGCAAGAGTAAGGGCCTTATTGTTGGCCTTAAGAAAGGGGGGAAAGGGGAGAAAATGACACTATATATATTCAAGAGAAAAATGTCTGTATGTATTTTGGTCAATATGGTTTATTGTGTAAAAAAAAAGAAAGGGAGGTCGCGCGTCTTTGCATCTGTCTTCAATGGTGAAAGGGGTTAATACCGCTAGTTCAGGGATGGCCAAACCATGGCTCGTAAGCCAGTGTGGCTCTTTGACATACAATGCGCGGCTCATGGAGATATGTTGGCTGAGGCATGAATCGTACGAGTCTGTGCTCACGATGGTAGTTTTAGTGGGAGTGGCTTGCGATTGCGTGATTGTGGCATGTGTGACTCTGTTGCGGGGAGTGAAATTAATGGAGTGTTAGTGCGATCCTTACAAAGCAACCCCTGACAGAGGTAATTCGTACAGCCTTAACAAACATATCAGCTGGATTTTCAACAGCTCACAGCTACAATCATCATAATAATCAGTCAGGATTTTAAAAATATTTGGTGTTCTTTTTAATTATTAGAACTAATATAAATTAGCTGTTTAAAAACTACATATATGACTAAATATTATGACTTACATGTATTTCTTCATATAAAATGTTTGTAACAAAATATGCATGCAAGAGAAAAATGTGTATGTAATATTTTTTCATGTCTTGCAGCTCTCAAACATCGTATGTGGCACTTACGATAAGCCAGTTTAGCCACCTCTGCTCCAGTTCCTGGGAGTCCACTTATAGGAGAACCTCAAATGGAACCAGTGCATCAAAGCAATTGTGAAGAAAGCACACCAATATTGTTCAGAGAAGCCTGATGAAGTTTGGCATGTAGAGGAATACCCTATCAAACTTCTGCAACTGTACTGGTGGGAAGTATATTGACTGATGTATTACAGCCTGTAGAAAGTAGCAAACTCAGCCATCCCGGGGAACTGACCTCCAACCCATTGAAAGCACATATGTGAGGCACTGCTTCAAAGAAAGCAGCCAACATCTTAAATAATCCTCGTCACCCTGATCACAACTTCTTTTTGCTGCTTTCTTCAGGCCGAAGGTGCAGAGGTCCTGCACCTCTTGGTTCAAGACAGTATTTTTACAACAGCTTTCTTGAACTTTCCATACAGGTATCTAATCTTTTATCCAGAATCATCGGGATTGGATACCTGCAGCTGTTCGGAATCTTCCGGATTTCAGAATCATTTTGATTTCAGTCCCTTTAAACAAATGCCTCGTACCTATGCCCACTGTCCATCCCCCCGACCCCAGCTGTCCTTCCATCGTGAACCCCTCCCCCCCGGTCGTCTGGTGCCAGACTATTTTGCATCCTAGGTGGTGGAGGTGGGGTGGATGCTGGTTGGGCTGAGTTCAGGTTGGGGGGGGGGGTGGTTCTGGCCGAGCTGAGTGGGATTGGAGGAGCTGACCAGGCTGAGCGGTGGGGGTCCGACATGCGCTGTACAGGAGGATCTTGATCAGCGCATCAGTTAGGTGGAGGTCGGAGGTGATAAGGTGGCCTGGGAACTCAGCCAAAAGGGCAGCCAATGCCGGCTGATTGCAGACAGCGGCCAAGTAGGGCAGAAGGCTCGACATGAGGTGCAGAACGGCAGGAGGAGAGGGCTGTAGGGACAGTGAATCTGACAGCTTTTAGGTGCTCCATCAGCTCAGGTATACCTCAGCAGCACAATGCCATCCATCATCTCCCCCATCTAATTCCTGACACAGCAGCAGGGGAGCAATGCTGCCAGTGTCAGAGCAGTTCCAGCTGCATGGGAAATTATGGGTAAGGAAGGTGCCCATTGCTCCCACATTGAGCCAGTCACCTCCTGCTTCTCTCCCATTGGGTGCTGGGGGCCGAGAGTCACCTTTCCACTGAAAGTAAGAGAGGGCGCTCACAGGGGTGGTGACTGGGATGACAGGGACTGGGGAGGGGGGGGTATCCTCCTCAAAATGGAGAATTTATTACAGGAAATTAATGTTACTTATGTATAATGTTGCCGGTTTTTGGAATTCCAGATAAAACGTTAGGCACCTGTACTACCCAAGCCCCAACCATAAACTACTGAGAGACCACCAAAACAACTGTCTGCATCAATTCTTTTACACTAAATGCACTTGTAAAGTCCTTGAAAAGGTAGTGGACACAGCCCCAGGACATCACAGGTAAAACCCTCCCCTCTGCCATGAACATCTATGGGGAATGCTGCTGTCAGAAATCAACAGCAATCATCAAGGATCCACACCACTTAGCACACAATTTGCTCTCGCTGTTGCCATCAGGAAAGAGGTAGAGGTGCCACAAGACTCCCACCACCAGATTCAGGAACAGCTGCCACCCCTCCACCATCAGACTCCTCAATGGCAAACTCAGTCTAACTTCATTGGCAGGATGATGAAATAGGTTAATACCCTTTAGTTCACAGGGAGGATGGATTTCCTCTTGAATATTTTAAGAAATGTAAGGACCTTTAAATACCCCCTTTATGGAGGTGTTACAGCAAGCGGGGAAATCCCATTCTCTTCTGGAATGTTTTTCAAATGCAATTATTACAGTTATACCAAAGAAAAATAGAGATCGGTTAAAGCCTGCATCTTATGGACTAATTTCTTTATTGAATGCAGATTATAAAATTATTGCTAAATTTTTAGAAAATAGAGTAGCTAAATATTTACCAAATTTAATTCATATAGATCAAACAGGGTTTGTTAAAAAGCAACAATCTGTTGACGATGTTGCTAGATTGATTAGTTTAATTCATTTAGCTCAGAAAAGGGGTGACGTAACTATGGCAGTAGCTTTAGATGCAGAAAAGGCTTTTGATAGGTTAGAATGGAATTTTTTGTTTAAGGTTGGTTTGACTGATATTTATAAATTGGATTAAAAATCCATCTGCAAAAGTGGTGACTAATGGACAAATTTCTACTTCTTTTCAATTAACTAGATTGAGTAGACAGGAATGTCCTTTATCATCAGCTTTGTTTATTTTGGGAGTAAAGCCTTTAGCGGAGTTAATAAGACAAGATTTTAAGATTAAGGGTATAAAGGTGAATTAAGATGAATATAAAATAAATTTGTTTGCTGATGATGTTTTGGTTTATTTGACACTATATGAATTCATTGCATCAATTACATATAAGGTTGGAAGAATACGGGGAAGCATCTGGATATGAGATTAATAAAGACACAAGTGAAGTATGGC
Source organism: Narcine bancroftii (assembly GCF_036971445.1). Classification (NCBI taxonomy): domain Eukaryota; kingdom Metazoa; phylum Chordata; class Chondrichthyes; order Torpediniformes; family Narcinidae; genus Narcine; species Narcine bancroftii. Next base: position 36,979,385 of record NC_091480.1, on the reverse strand, counting down.
CCTTAGTTAAGGGTGACTATACTCAATGTAGAGAGGCCACTCAATTTAGGTATATATTGAACATAATAAGATTAAGGAAGATTTGAATAGTTGGAATAACTTACCTTTAACTTTAGTAGGTATAGTTAATTGTATTAAGATGAATATTTTCCCAAGAGTTCAATATCTTTTTCAGTTGATCCCTATCTCAATTTCTCACAATTTTTTAAAGAACTTGAATACGAGTGTTAGGTAGTTTTTATGGTAAGTGAAAATGGTGAGGGTTTCTTTGGAAAAACTGACTTAGAAATTTTAATTCTCTACTTTAAGAATTATTATATGGCAGCTCAATTGAGATTTTTTAATGTATTGTTTGGTGTAAATCAAATTCCTGCTTGGATTAATATTGAACTTTGTAAAATAGGAGAAATTAATATACAGAACTTAATTTATAAGTGGAATTCAAAATTGTTGGTGGGAAGCAGAGATACACCTGTTTTGAAACATCTGATTGAATTATTGGATAAAATTGATTATGAAATATGTGCAAAAGGTTTAATTTCACAAAAAAATGCCTTAATGTCAAAATGGACATTCCATTTTCTATGGTTAATCAAATTTCTGAGGACTTGGAAGCAGATGGGTGTTGAGAGAATAGAAGATTGTTTTGAAGCTGGAAGATTTATTACATTTGAATGATTGAAGAATACAATTATTGTGCCAAATAATAGTTTTTCTGTTATTAACAAGGCTTTTTTGACTGATAAATAGGTCCGAGTTTGATGTTAAATTTAGATCTAAATTTAGGCATACAGCACAGTAAAAAGCCCTTCTGGGCCATGGGCCTGTGCCCCATAAATACACCAATTAACATACAATCCCTGTGCATTTTTGGAGGGTGGGAGGGAAATGGAGCATTTGAAGGAAACCCATCCAGATAAACAAAGAGAACATGCAAACTCTTTAAAGTAAGCACCAGATGTGAACCTGGATGCTGGTGAATTTCTAAGAGGCAATCTATTATTAAATGTATATTTCTACTTCTCCATGGTTCCCCACCTTTGCCTTTCCTCTAATTGCATCAGTTAAAAAGGAAGACTCGGTCTAGGGTCTGCTTTTGCTTGTGCCTTGACTACACAATTGAAAACTTCTCAGTCGATTGATTCAGATTTATTAAATCATAAATACCACACTGAAAATACACACATATATTTCTGTTCAGTTTGGACACTTGCAAGAACAAGGTCATTTTAATGAAGCGTGTTAACTTGGGACACCACCAGGATGTGAGTGGCTCTCAGGAAATGGCGAGGTGACTGCAGTTTGCATATAAAGGCAATTACTTTATGGGAAAACAGGCTGAGACAGCAGTGAAGTTCTGGAAATGAGGATAGATTGTCCCCCTCCTCCAGTCTCTGTGGCCATTGGCCACAGCATGCTGCCCCCAATACCTGCTAAAGGAAAAGACCATGCTTCCCTTTGCTCTCTCTCTTTTTGATCTTGCCCTTGGGACACTCAAACTCATCCCTATTCACTTTGAAATGTTCCTCAAGAACCCCATTTTTTCAGGCAGTGTGGTGTGGATCACAGTGACTTGTGAGATAAATAAAATCCTTAATGGGCCTTTGCGATTCTGACACCAATTACCTTAAATCAAAGCATTCTGCCACAGCGATCAGGGCTAATTCACTTCATCAAAACCATATATTATTGTGAAAACCTCCATAAAACCTTATGTGATCCTCTCAAATCTGATAGATGGAATCTCTCCCCATAACCAAAGGACTTCCACACCTCGCACATATTTCCTGAAGTGTGTGTGACCCCCCCCCCACCCCACCCCACCCCCCAAGACATCACAACACACACCGTGCCCAGAGGCAGTTAGTGGCACTCTGGTGGGGCTGATGGGCACTGCTGGGAGATTGACTGAGAGGCCACATCCACCTAATAGCCCCTCGCCAGCTTCTTCATCTCCCTCCCTCCTTCACCCCCTTTACAAACTTCAGTCACCCTTCTCCACTTTGGTCTCTATGAAGGGTCTTGACCCAAAACATTTACAGACTATTTCTACCCATGCATGCTGTCTCATCAGCTGAGTTCCTCCCACATCTAATTGTTTGTATAAATGGTTATGAAATGGATCAGAAACATACAGATTTTATATTTATTGTCAGATTACATACATGACATCATATACAATCCCGACAGTCCTTTTCCTGCAGGCAGAAATGCAACTTACTGGTCGTGCAAAAAAGCCACACACACAATGTACACATGTAAACAAATGTAAACAACTGACTGTGCAATACAGTGAGGGAAAAAAAATCGAATGATAAAGAGTCCTTTAATGAGTCCTTGATTGAGTTTATTGTCTAATGGTGCGGGGTAGCAACCTTTCCTGAACCTGCTGGTGTGAGTCTTGTGGCACCTAGACCTCTTTCCTGATGGTAGCAGTGAGAATCAAGCATGTGGTGGGTAGTGTGGATCCTTGATCCACTGCTCTCTGACAGCAGTGCTCCCTGTAGCTGCTCTCGATGGTGGGGAGAGTTTTGCCTGTAATGTTCAATACCTTTTGGAGGGCTTTACATTCGGCGGGTATTGGTGTACCGATACCAGACCATGATAGAGCCAGTCGGCACACTTTCCACCAGACATTTGAGGAAATTTGTTAGGGTTTCTGGTGTCATACAAGAATGAAGGTTGGGCCGCTAAAGGATAAGGGAGACAACATATGCCTGGAGGTGGAGGAGATTGGGGAGGTCCTAAATGAATACTTTGCATCTGTATTCACAAGAGAAAAGGACCTTGATCTTGGTAAGGTCAAATTTGAACAAGCCTGTTGTTGTGGTGAGATTGTGGCCACCACAGGGTGGCAGTGCTGTGCCCCTATTCGGAGGACACATCGCATGCCAATCAAGGTCAGACTTTCCCCAAGTCATCAAGGTGACCTTTGCGATTGGCCCAACTAAATAACAGGTGATTCACCTGGGCCAACCGCTGTTGAGCCCTTGCACTTGGTTTTGGGCCATTGGCCACAGCATGCTGCCCCTAATACCTGCTACAGGAAAAGACCATGCTTCCCTTTGCTCTCTCTCTTTTTGATCTTGCACTGGGTTGGGTGGAGTCCCGAGGTTAGTTAACTAGAGCCATGTCCGTACAGGTCAAGGGGTGGGGGCACATGGTATCACCTTGATTCTGACTATTGATTGTATGTGTATTTGTGTCATTTCCTACGTTCTGTCAGTTTCTCCCTTGTTATCTGCATATTGTGTGTGTTTAGGTTCATTTAGCATTTCGACCCTGTTGCTCCATTTGCATCCCCTGAAAATAAACTTGTGCTTTGTACTCCAATCTTAGTCTGGTCCTTAACCTGTGAGACTCACACTAACCTTCATTTGGCACTGCGAGCAGGGGCTCAGGGGTCTTGGCTGGACATAGGTGTGGGGAAATGTTCTGGAACAGGGCCAAAAAAGCCAGTGCAGGCACCAAGATAGGATTCCCGGGTGGATAGTAGAGAGGGAGAGATTTGAGTGCTTGGCCAGCATGCTGGCCAACCACAGTAAACCTTTTGACCTGAGAGCCTGGAGGACTTCCTTTCAGACCATCCCATTCTTGTGTTCCACTTGCCCGTTGCCTCTTGGGTTATAGCTCGTCATGCAACTGGTTGCGATGCCCCTCACCGTCAGGTACTGGCGCAGCTCGTCGCTCATGAAACTAGACCCCCGGTCACTGTGGATGAAGGCGGGGTAGCCAAACATGGTGAAAATCTGCCCCAAGGCCTTGATGACAGTGGTCATTAGGGTGTCCGGACAAGGGATGGTGAAAGGAAAGCGTGAGTACTCTTCCACTACCATGAGGAAGTAGACGATTCGGTTCGTGGAAGGCAGGGGCCCTTTGAAGTCCACGCCAAGATGCCTGAAGGGCCGAGTAGCCTTTACAACATGGGCTTTGGGGGGGGGGGGGGGGCGGAAGAAATGGGGTTTACACTCCGCACAGACCCGACAGGCCTCGGTCATGTCCCTGATGTCCCTGATGGCAGATTTTGGGACTTAACGAAATGGTACAACCGGGTGACGCCCGGATGGCAGAGGGACTCATGCAATGCCTGCAACCTGGCGTCATTCATAGACATGCAGGTGTGAGAGAGGGCATCAGGGGAGTCGTTAAACTTCCCGGGGCAGTACTGGATGTCATAGCTGTAGGTTGCCAGCTCGACTCTCCAGCGCAGGATCTTGTCATTCTTGATCTTGCTCTTGTGGGTAGTGTTAAACATGAACGCCATGGCCCGCTGGTCCGTGAGGAGAGTGAATCTCCTGCCGGCCAGGTAGTGGCGCCAGTGGCGGACCGCTTCCACAATTGCCTGCGCCTCCTTTTCAATGGTCGAGTGCCCTAGCTTGGAGCCATGGAGGGTCCTGGAGAAGAAGGCGATGGGGCACCTCACCTTGGTTGAGGGTAGCAGCGAGGGCCACCTCAGAGGTAGCGCTCTCCACCTGGAAGGGGGAGTCCTCATCCACAGCCTACATCGTGGCATTCGTGATGTCTTGCCTGATGTGGGTGAAGGCTGCCTGTGCCTCAGGTGGAAGGGGAAAAATTGTGGCTTGGGCAAGTGGGCGGACCTTGTCCGAGAAGCGAGGGACCCACTGCGAGTAATAAGAGAACAGGCCCAGGCACCTGCGGAGGGCCTTTAGTGTGGGGGGGAGGGGTAACTCCATTAATGGGTGCATCCTTTCCGGATCTTGGCCGATGACTCCATGGGCCACGATGTACTCCAGGATGGCGAGGCGGGTGATGCTAAATACACACTTTTCCTTGTTGTTAGTGAGGTTCAGCTCCACGGCCGTCTGGAGGTATTTTTCCAGGTTAGCATTATGGTCCTGCTGGTCACAGCCACAGATAGTGACGTTATCCATATATGGGAATGTCGCCTTCAGCTTGGCTGGTCTACCATGTGATCCATCTCCTGCTGGAAGACAGAGACCCTGTTCGTGACCCCAAAAGGAACCCGGCGGAACTGGTACAGGTACCCGTCCGCCTAAAAGGCAGTGTAGGGCTTATCCTTCGGGTGGATAGGGATTTGGTGATACACCGACTTCAGGTCAATCGTGGAGAAAACCCGGTAGCGAGCTATCTTATTGATCATGTTGGCGATCCTCGGCAGGGGGTAGGCATCCAGCTGGGTGTATACCGATTGTCTGGCTGTAATCTACAACCATCCTCGGCTTACTTCCCCCTTTGACCACCAGGATTTGGGCTCTCCAAGGGCTGTTACTGGGCTCTATGACACCTTCCACCAGGAATCACCGCACCTCCGCCTTGATGAAGTTCCTGTCTGCTGTGCAATAGCACCTACTTCCAGCGGCAATCGGCTTGCAGCCTAGCGCAAGATGTGGAAAGAGCACTGGTGGGGTGATGAGCAGTGTGGAGAAGCTGCGGGTTGGCCGGGTCTGTGCAATGTGAGTGGAAGTTGGGGCCCCCTGAAGGCAAGGGTGACACTCTGCAGGTGGCACTGGAAATCCAGGCCCTGGAGGAATGGTGCACAGAGTTTGGGCATGACCAGGAGCCTGAATTCTGTGTAAGTCTCCCCTCCCACTGTTATATTGACTGAGCAGCGTCCGAGGGTACCAACAGTCTTATCCTTGGTGGCAAGGGCGATTGAGCAGGTGGTGGGGTGGAACTTTAGCCTTAGGGTGTGGGCCACGCTCGGGTGAATGAACCTCTTGGTGCTGCCAAGGTAACTTTGTTACCTGCCCTTTGACTTACACGTCCATCATTGAGCGCCCGAGATCATGGGGGATGTCCCTGGTCAGCGTGGTAGCGGCCAGGACCATCTCGGAGTCAGAGTCGTCACTATCCAGAGGGATGGGAGCGTCGATAGGGCAGCCTGGTCATCGCCCATGTTGACCATATCAACATCGGTCGTGAGGTGCAGCATGTGGTAGCCGATGGCCTCTGGTGGTGTGGAAAGTGTCAGTAGGGTGGCCTGGCCATTGCCCATGTTGACCACGTTACCGTCAGTCGCTGGGTGCGGTGTGTGGCAGCTGATGGCACCCGGAGGCGTGGGGAGCGTTGGTAGGCTGGCCTGGTCATCGCCCATGTTGACCATGTCGTTTTCAACATTGTCAGGGGCTCTCCATGTTGGGCGCTGCCTGGCCCAAGATGGCGGCGGCACGTGGTGAGCCACTGCGTGACTGGCCTCCTTCCCCAGCCATGTCTGCTGCGCCGGTGGAAGTGACGTCATCACGGCTGGTGGCAGTGACGTCGTTACATCAGCCGGAAGTGATGTCACGCCGTAAGCGGGAAGTGGCATCACTGTAGTTCTCAGTGAGCAGCGAAGGCGGCAGCTGGTGCAGATGCTCGTGCCACACGCTATGACGGTTGCTGGTGGGGCCGGATGTTGCGCGGTCGAAATCGGGGAAGGGGGAAGTCGGTGCGGAAACAATGGCGCCACCTGGCACGTGCACGTGGGGGGCTCCGCGGGGGAGATAGGAAGGTCATAGAGGGCCGCTGAGCTGCCGGCTGGATTAGAGAGGCACACTTTTGCAAAGTGGCCTTTCTTGCCTCATTGGGAACAATACTGGTTCCTAGCCAGGCAGTTTTGGCGCAATTGTCGATCTGACCCACACCAGGACCCACAGTACTTACAGGGGCACCGGGCACCTGCCGCAGTGACGTTCTCCTCCCCAGTTCAGCCTGGGACTGCAGCTTAGTGTGAGAGGGCCATGAGGGAGCCTGGGGGAACCTAGAATCAAAGGCTACGACGTGCAGGGCTGCTGCTTCCAGGGTTTGGACCACTTCCACAGTCCTGGTGGCCCTCGAGCGTAGCCCTCGGACGAAGGTGTCCCGGATCAACCTCTTGACCTCCTCTGCACCTACCCCGGGTTCAGCCAGACACAGTCAGGCCAACTCTCGCAAGTGTCCCAGGTAAGACTCAGCCGTCTCCCCGGGTTGCTTGGCTTGGGTGTTGAGGAGGTACCTTGCACAGACCACATTCATGGGGGGGCCTGTACAAGTTCTCGAGCGTGTCCATTGCGCTCTTGTACATGGAGCAGCCTTTGGTTACCTGGAAGGCACGGGGACCCAGCTTTGCCCAGAGCAGGACCAACTTCTTCTGATCGGAGTCCAGGATGTCGCCCTCGTGTGCCTCGATGATTGCCTCAACCGTGTGCTGCCAGGTCACGAAGCGTGTCTGGGCTTCCGGGTGGCATGGGTCGACCTCTAGGCTCCCTGCGTTCAGGAGTTTTTCCATGGGAGCCGTGGGAAAATTTTGTGGATTAAATTGTGGTGCGATGTTAGCCAGAATCAGACACACACAAGGTAAAGTCTGAACAACAGGCTTTAATCCACAAAGACTTCCACAGAGCCAGGCTGGCTGTGGCTGCAGCAACTCTGTGTGAGGCCTCGGGAGGCTGGCGCAGGCTTATACCCTGGAGGCTGATTGACACCCGACCGGGTGGGGCTTGGTCCATTCAGGCCAACTGATTGGCAGCCGGCCAGGTGTTGTCCTGTCCCCTTACACTCCTGCAGGTACAGAGATTACCCCCTGCAGTAGGCCGGTGGTGTACCACCACATTCTGGGACCCCTGCTCTTTGTGATTTTTATAAATGACCTGCATGAAGAGGTGGATAGAAAGGTCAGTAAGTTTGCAGATGACACGGAGGTTGGAGGAGTTGTGGATGGAGCTGAAGGTTGTTGAAGGTTACAAGATGATGAAGACAGGATGCAGAGTTGGGCAGAAAAGTGGTAGATGGATTTCAATCCGCTTAAGTGTGAGGTGATGCATTTTGGAAGGACAAACCAGAAGGCTGAGTCCAGGGTCAATGGTCAGTTACTTAAGAGTGTGAATGAACAGAGGGACCTTGGGGTGCAAATCCATGCATCCCTCAAAGTTGCCGCACAGTTTGATAGGATAGCTAAGATGGCGAATGGGATGCTGGGAATAGAGAGGTCGTGTTGCACCTCTACTAATCTTTGGTGACACCACACTTAAGAGTATTGTGTTCAGTTCTGGTCACCTTATTATAGAAAGGATGTGGAAACTGTGCAGAGGGTGCAGGGAAGATTTACCAGGATGTTGGCAGGATTGGGAAACAAGTCTTATGAGGCAAGGTTAGCAGAGCTGGGATTTTCTCTTTGGAGTGTAGAAGGATGAGAGGAGACGTGATTGAGGTCTACAAGATTATAAGAGGCACAGATAGGGTGGACAGCCAGCTGTTTCCCAGGGAAGGATCAGCAAACACCAGAGGACAGAGGAACAAAGTTAAGGGAGGGAAGTTTAGGGGAGAAATCAGGGGTACTTTTTTTTTATACACAGAGTTGTGGGTTGCCAGGGATGGGATTTGAAGTGGTGGAGGATGAAACTGGGGGGTATTTAAGAGTATCTTAGACAGACATGAGGATGAAGGAAAAATAGAGGGTTATGGGGTAGGGAGGGTTTAGTACTTTTTTTTGGAAGGGATATACGGGGCGGCACAACATGGAGGGCCGAAGGGCCTGTTCTATACCAAACTGCCACAAACGTAATATAAAATGTAATCATTTCTCGTTGCATGCATTGAACATTTGCGGGAAACGCACTGGTGGCGAGAGCTGACGGGATGGATTGTGATGAATGAGTGAGTACTCACTCTGGCCACAAATCCCATTGAGGAAGTGCGCGTGGCCGCGCTACTCCCAGCAGGCACTGCGCGGGAAGATGGCGGCGGCCGGGTCGCAGCCGAGCGGCGCCAGTCCGTGGGTAGGGTTCCCGTTCCCCGCGGGGAAAGGCGGCGACGTGGAGAGCAACACACCTCACGGCGGAGGGGAGAAGGCCAAGAAACCGTGCCGGGCTTGCGTGGACTTTAAAACGTGGATTCGGCAACAGAAGAAGGTGTCGGCGGGGAAGGAAGGGGTGAGGATTAGGTGGATGGGCCGAACGGGCTGGGATGGGCAATGGATATGGGCCGAGCGGATCACCGAGCCTTGGGGAGAGTGAGGGGAGGGGAGAGGAGGAGGGGGAGTGGGGGAGGGGAGAGGAGGAGGGGGAGTGGGAGTGGGGAATGAGCGGGGAGCATGGAGTGGGATGGGGATTAGTGGAGAGTGCGAAGGTTGTGAACATGGAATGGGAGTGGGGTGGAAGAGTGGGTTGTGGGGGAGAGGGAGAAAGCTGAGAGGGAGAGAGTGGGGATTGGGTGGGGAGAACAGGGAATGGGGGGATGGAGTGTGGGGGAAAAAGTTTGAAAAGCACTGTTTTAATCGTACCTAATTGACCCGTTATGTGCACGGTTTCATCTTTGGCTTGGCTTTGCGGACGAAGATTTATGGAGGGGGTAAATGTCCACGTCAGCTGCAGGCTCGTTTGTGGCTGACAAGTCCGATGCGGGACAGGCAGACACGGTTGCAGGGGAAAATTGGTTGGTTGGGGTTGGGTGTTGGGTTTTTCCTCCTTTGTCTTTTGTCAGTGAGGGGGGCTCTGCGGTCTTCTTCAAAGGAGGTTGCTGCCCGCCGAACTGTGAGGCGCCAAGATGCACGGTTTGAGGCGAGATCAGCCCACTGGCGGTGGTCAATGTGGCAGGCACCAAGAGATTTCTTTAGGCAGTCCTTGTACCTCTTCTTTGGTGCACCTCTGTCACGGTGGCCAGTGGAGAGCTCGCCATATAACACGATCTTGGGAAGGCGATGGTCCTCCATTCTGGAGACGTGACCCACCCAGCGCAGCTGGATCTTCAGCAACGTGGACTCGATGCTGTCGGCCTCTGCCATCTCGAGTACTTCGATGTTAGGGATGAAGTCGCTCCAATGAATTTTGAGGATGGAGCGGAGACAACGCTGGTGGAAGCGTTCTAGGAGCCGTAGGTGATGCCGGTAGAGGACCCATGATTCGGAGCCGAACAGGGGTGTGGGTATGACAACGGCTCTGTATACGCTAATCTTTGTGAGGTTTTTCAGTTGGTTGTTTTTCCAGACTCTTTTGTGTAGTCTTCCAAAGGCGCTATTTGCCTTGGAGAGTCTGTTGTCTATTTCGTTGTCGATCCTTGCATCTGATGAAATGGTGCAGCCGAGATAGATAAACTGTGACCGTTTTGAGTTTTGTGTGCCCGATGGAGATGTGGGGGGGCTGGTAGTCATGGTGGGGAGCTGGCTGATGGAGGACCTCCGTCTTCTTCAGGCTGACTTCCAGGCCAAACATTTTGGCAGTTTCCGCAAAACAGGACGTCAAGCGCTGAAGAGCTGGCTCTGAATGGGCAACTAAAGCGGCATCGTCTGCAAAGAGTAGTTCATGGACAAGTTTCTCTTGTGTCTTGGTGTGAGCTTGCAAGCGCCTCAGATTGAAGAGACTGCCATCCGTGCAGTACCGGATGTAAACAGCGTCTTCATTGTTGAGGTCTTTCATGGCTTGGTTCAGCATCATACTGAAGAAGATTGAAAAGAGGGTTGGTGCGAGAACACAGCCTTGCTTCACGCCATTGTTAATGGAGAAGGGTTCAGAGAGCTCATTGCTGTATCTGACCCGACCTTGTTGGTTTTCGTGCATTTGGATAATCATGTTGAGGAACTTTGGGGGGCATCATAACTCCAAAGGAAATGACCAATGACATTTTTTCTCAAGCAAAATAATACAGTAGTAATTGGGCTTAGAGTAGCGATTCTCAACTTTCCCTTCCCACTCGTAGACCACCTTCCAAATCACAGAGCACCGATGACATAAGGATTACTTAAACTGGTATGTGAGTGGAAAGAAAAAGTTTGAAAACTGCTGTGCTAAAATCTTTCCCTTGCAGCCCCACCCCTCTCGGTTTCCATTTTGTTAAAAACATCCCAGTCATCTCATGGATATTTGTAACAAGTTTGAGATCACTTTCAAATATTGGTTCACAATTGAAGAACCACTTTAGGTGTGCATGTATTTTTGATGATTGAGTGATTGACAGCACATTGTTGGGCAGCATTTTTCAACTCTGGGAATTTGACATGATGTTAAGACATAATTATCAGCTGAAATACTGAATGAAAACTATGGGGTTATTTACAAGATGTACAAATATACAAGATATACAAATGTAAGTAAAGCCATTGATAAATTTATAAGTATTATCTCAACTTGGTTTAAATGTGGAAAATAATATCATGTAGAACGGGGCAGCGCGGTTGGCAAAGCAGTTAATGTAATGCTGTCACTTCACCAGTGATTGGGACCAGACCAAGGTTCAAATCTGTGCTGTCTGCAAGGAGTTTGTACATTCTCCCTGTGTCGGTGTGGGTTTTCCCTGGGTGTTCTAGTTTCCTCCAGCTTTGGCGAAATGGCCTGTTACTGTGCTGTATGCCTACATTTTTTTTAAAGTGAAATTAAATAAGTTGTTGCTGGAGTTGGTTAGGGATATAAGGGACTTGTAGAAAGTGTAAAAGTTAGCATATTGAGTGAAACAACTAAGTCTGCAGATGCTGTGATTGTAGTAAATACACAAGTGCTGGGAAAATTCAGCAGGTCCTGCAGTGTCTGTAGGAAGCAAAGATATATAACCAACTTTTCGGGCCTGACCCTTTGAGCATTTGTCATGTCCAACTGTTCAACTGTTTGCACATGCTTAGTGCTGGCTGTGATGGTTTTCTTTATGCATGTGCCTTAGTTGCTGAATGTTTTATTATGATATCAATGGACTATTACTGCAACAGTACATTTCCAAATTAGACTAGAAACTTCTTGGAAGACTCAGTGAAGCCCCTTTTCCAACTGGCACCCTCTCCAGGAATTAACTGGGAATTTACTGGGACAGGGTCCAGTGGAAAAAAAAGGAACACAGACTGAATGCCAGCATCAAATGATGTAATTTCATGCCGGGGATTAACCACCTCTACCCCTCCTCATCCCTGGCGTTGGCTGATGCTGGTCTGCTGATAAATGCAGTGGAAAAGGGTCAGCAGAAAGTCACTCATTTCTAGTGGAAGATAGAACACGCTGATCCCTGGGGATGAGTTGTGTTCAGTTAATGTCCCAGTTAAGGGTGTCCCATTGGAAACAGCACAAAGGGCTTCCTATCCTGGGACATGGCACGGGCAATTAACTGGAATTCCAATGGAAAAGGGCCTAAGATTGAATGGCCCAGTTCATGCGTGCAGTGAAGCCTAATTTAGTTGTCAATAGAGCAATTTGTGCTTTTTATCAACAAGACATTCTTTTTCTTGCCACCTTCCCCATCTCACTCAAATGATTAACTGTCCTTGCTGTTGCTATCAAGATGGGTGAACTTTAAATCTGAGGTTAAGAATTTTAGTTAACTGAAAACATCAGGTCATGTAGAGAAAAAGATGTATAAAATTTCCCTGGAGCACAGAAGAATGAGCAGAGATTTGATAGTTATTTAAAATTAGAGTAAATGTAGCTAGGCTTTTTCCTCTGAGGGTAGGTGAGATGCAAACAGGAGGACATGGGTTAAGGGTGAAAGGGGAAAAGTTTAGGGGGAACATTAGGGAGAACTTCTTTCACACAAAGACTGGTGGGAGTGTAGAATGAGCTGCCAGCTGAAGTGGTGAATGCGGGCTCAATTTTAACATTTAAGAAAAATTTGGATAGGTACATGGATGGCAGGGGAATGGAGGGCCATGGAGGACAGCGTGACTAGGCAGAAAAGTAGTTCGGCACAGGCTAGAAGAGCCTGTTTCTGTGCTGTGGTGTTCTGTGGTGCTAAGTAACTGATAGATCACCAGCAGTAACTATGGAATTGTGAAACGGTCTCAAAATTAAAGGATCCTGACAATTGTGAAATGATGGATTTTGGAAGGTTAAACAAGGCAAACATGCACAGTAAATTGTAGGGACTGAAAGTGCATTGAGCAAAGGGATTTAGGCTAAAAGCCTATAGATCTCGAGAAGTGGCAGCACAAACTCTTTGGAATATGTACCTTCATTAGCGATTCAAAAGCAGCAATATCATGTTACAACTTTATATCAGTTTTATCAGTTAGGCCATGTGTGCAGTTGTAGTTCAAGTCATGTTTAATGTCATCTGATTGCACAAGTACAACCCAACAAAACAGCGTTCTCTGGCCCTTGGTGCAAAACACGTAGACACAATACCAGACATAACACACATGCAGACTGACAAAACATATGCAGGACTCGTATTCATATATACAAATAAGTAAATATTGTTTTGTGAATATGAGAGTCTCAGATGGTTGGTGAGAGCAGGTCATTCAGCATTTTCACTGCCCATTGGCAGAAGCTGAGCTGTTTCTCAGCCGAGTTGAGCTGATTCTCTTTCCAGACAGGAGCAGCTGAAAGAGGCTGTGTGCAGGGTGGAAAGGGTCCGCAATGATTTTGCGTGGCATCTTCTTCACACAACAATTCTGGTAGATCACGTGGATAAGGTGGGGAGGGGGAGACTCTAGTGATCCTCCCTGCCACTCTTATGGTCCTGTGGATTGACCTCCAATCTATTTCTCTACAGCAACTGTGCCACACTGTGATGCAGCCGGCCAGCCAGCCATAGAGCTCCTGCAGAAGGTTGACGTGATGGTGGCTGGTAGCCTTGCCCGCTTCAGTCTTCTCAGGAAATGCAGTCGCTACAGTGCTAGTTGTCACAGTGAAATATGGATGTGATGATGTAGGAGAAAGTGTGGAGGAAATCTGCCTGAATGTTGCAAGGATTGCTCAGGAAAGCTGCATTTTGTGCAGCCTTGAACATACTTGGATGGATTAACTAAGAGGTACCACTATCAATAAAAACATTGGTTCCCAGACAGATCACATCCTTTCTAGCCAGTGTAAGAGAGTGGCTCCTACTGCTTTATACAATGGCAAATAGCATTGCAGTGTGGATATTTTTGGGCAGAGCAGAAATGGCTTAGAAAGGGGATGTCCACGCGAAAGACTGAATGCTCATGCATTTTATATTTCACAGGAAAATAAATGAAAGCGCTGATGCCATGATGAACTATATATTTAAAAAAAGCAAGATTTCCCCTATGGCAGTACCTTGAATCAGTATTCTTGGGAACAGTCTTTTGTATTTGAAGTCATATTTGAGCTGCCGTCTACATTTTTTTGAGTTTAGGGTTGTCAAATCTGTCTAAGCCTGTTCTTGAAGGTGTAGCCATGAATTTCCAAATACCTTGCCCCTTTCCATACCACATAAACAGCAAAAACATTTTTGACTTTCAAAGATCCTGGCGGCAGCGATCGGGACCAAGGTTCGAATCCCATACTGTCTGTAAGGAGTTTGTACATTCTTCTCGTGTCTCCGTGGGGTTTCCCTGGGAGCTCCGGTTTCCTCCCGCCTTTCAAAATGTAAAAAGGTGGGGGGGGTGTAAGTCAATTGGGTGTATTTGGCAGCACGGGCTCGTGAGCTGAAAGGACTTGTTACCATGCTGCAACTGTAAATTTAAAATTTAAAGCCTTTTATCTTGTTCCTAATTTGAATTTTTACACTTAAAAATGTTTCCAAAAAGATATTTTTTTTAAAAATCACCAAAGTCTCCATTTTATCTCCTGTTGTTTAGACGCAGCCATTCTTAACGGGGACCATACAGCCCCGAGGGGACTACAGCAAATTTAAGGGACACCATGGACAGAAAACATTTTAAAAAATTTTGTGTGTATTTGGTAGGAACGAAGTATGGAAGAAACCAACTAAACTGGACTGCTTCACAGGGAAGGGGGCCCATTAACTTTGAGCAGAGTCCCAATGGGGCCATAGCCCAAACAAAAAAGATTGAGAATGGACGGTTTGGAGCACCCTTTGTGCTATTGGTGAGGCAGATGTGGAAGGTTGACATGCAAGTGTAACATGGGACCTTTGATTGAAACAACTGGAGAATAAAACCACTGATCTAAAGATGTACCTATTGGGCTTGGGCTGCTCTTTCTAAGGGGTAGACAGATAGCCTGACAATCTTGAAAGTGTTTCTCCTATAAGTATATAATCTGGTTACACAAAATGCTTCTACTATACTGCAGTACATTCACTTCTCAATTTGCTCCGATTAGACAATGATTTTTGTATGTAGCTTTTGGCTTTTTTTCCAGTTCATTAAATTTTCGTCCATGGGCTACTGATATTTCCATTGCTAGAAATTCTATTCTCATTTACTCGATCAAAACACTGAGATTTTGACCACTTCTTTCAAGCTTGCTTTAACATTCAAACCTGCTGTAAGAACACCCTCAGCAGTTAAAGTCTGCACGTTAAACTGAGGTTGTTCATCCTCAGTAAATTTGGAAATCTTTTGGGTGTCAAGATTGAGAATGACTTGCTTCTACCCCAGTAACACATCGGCTGCCACAGAACAATTTGTAAGTCAAATGACAAGGAGGTTCAATCCAATTGGACGCCAGGCCTTGCTGTTCGGATTCGTACATAGTGCACTTTTTGTTTTAGGCTACAGTACACAAACCGTGCATCTTGGCGCCTCACAGTTTGGCGGGCAGCAACCTCCTTTGAAGAAGACCGCAGAGCCCACCTCACTGACAAAAGGCAAAGGAGGAAAAACCCAACCCCAACCAACCAATTTTCCCCTGCAACCGCTGCAACCGTGTCTGCCTGTCCCGCATCGGACTTGTCAGCCACAAACGAGCCTGCAGCTGACGTGGACTCTTTACCCCCTCCATAAATCTTCGTCCGCGAAGCCAAGCCAAAGAAGAGACAGTACACAAATCTGTGTTAACACTGGTCATACACATTTAATCATGGCAAGTTCTCCAAGTCTGGCATACTTCCTAAAGTGTGCTTACTGTCCTCCACTTTACAAATGCGACTGCATTTTACAAGATATTTGGATCTGGCTTAATTGGCAACATCTATTCATGTTTTCTAAATAGAACCTACCGGTAATCTGAATGCACATTCAAACTGGCCTCCTGTGTGCCCAAATCAGATCACTTGCTGTTTTTTAAAAATTTTGCCTAATTTAAATGACATCTTGGAAAAAGGAAATTTAATCACATGCAACACTTGGTTTTTCAAACGTTCTAGCTTGTATATGGTAAGATATTTTGAAGTCATTTTCTGTAGAATTTTTTAAAAACTGAGCCCTGCTTTAGTATTGATGTATATTTTAATTAATTTGCTGGCTTCATTTGTAGGAAGTTGCAGAGGATCTGGATAAAGAGCGTCCTATTGAATGTCCTTTAGACCGTGAAGAGCTGGGGAGGAGCACCTGGTCTTTTCTTCATACAATGGCAGCTTATTATCCAGACAAGCCCACCACAAGTCAACAGCAGGACATGAAGCAGCTTATTTCTTTGTTTTCAAAGTTCTTCCCCTGTGAGGAATGTGCTAGTGATTTGAGAGAGAGGTCAGTGTGATTACATTTGTTTTAGTTTTCAGCATCTGATCACCTTAGACTGTTGTCTTCAGTAAAATTATGCTGAAGTTACCAACACCGCAGGTAGCCTTTAATGTAACTTGGATTTCTAACTATAACCAAATAACCATGTCCAGCACAGAACAGGCCAGTTTGGCCAAAGAAACTAAAATATGAACATAAAATCCCAAGGTAAACTGGAGATTGGAATCTTTTTGTTTTTTATAAGTATTAAGGCTGATTTTTAAGTTGTTTAAAATTGTCCTATCTTTCCTTTTACCTGTCACATTTGGAAGTGTTTTTGTATATTGTCTACTCAAAGGTATAAATGTTCCTTTTATTGCCACATAATAATCTATTAAAAATATAATATACATGATATACTTTAACTTTTGTCTGCCATAAGGCAAACAAAGAGTCACCATGAGCGTTTCCCTTAACAATAGGAGAAAGAGAAGTCAAAGAGAGTCCCTTCAGAGCTGCTGAGTGTCCATGGATTTTCCTCCAGCGCCCCCGCAGCGTCCGCAGCCGGACAGACTTCATTTCAAACCATCGGCAACCGGAGGTCCAGATCCAAACTGCCAATATCATCAGGAAGCCTTCAGCACCCAAAGCCCCCTGGGATCCCTTTTTGCCCTCCGCACTCTCGAATCCTGGTTCCGATACCTGGTCTCCAGCTGCCCACAGCCTGTGTGGTCCTTTGATCGCAAGTTGCCAGCAGCCTGTGTGAATCCTTAGAGACGTCAAGTTCCCAACCGCCCACAGCCTGTGTGGGTCTTTCAGCCCCTGAGCCTCTTGCTGGTCTGCTGCTTTTGTCATCTTCTCCCCTGCTTCTCCCTCTCAAAGGCAGGTGTTTCTCTCATTCCTGGTGCCCTGTCCCAGTCCACTGCTTCCCTGCAGTCTGCAACACCTCATGGTCTGCTGCCCAACTTGGGCACAGGCCCCTTGGTTGAAGGATTTTTTTTTTTAAAAAAGCACTGTTGGCTTCTTTAAGAGGCCATTTGAGCCATTGGTATCAAAAAACCAGGTGGTAAGACCTGCGGAGCAGCACCGAGTTTTTGCTCCCTGCTCTCCCAGATCTGCACCAGCAACATTATTGCCAGTACTGCAGCTCCGGCAGTGCTGCTGTTTATTCACTTGGAAACCAATGCTTCCAAGTCTCACTCTTCCACTGTATTGCTCCTACAATGTACACTCCATCAGCCCACTCAACCAGCAACCAGTCTCCTGGTTTCAAAGGTTAATTTTCTTGATGAAATTCACTTGAATAAATTCCAATCTGATTTCCCCCATTCCTTCCACTCTTGAAGGCCTTAGGCTTGTGCTGAAATAAGCATGTTATTCCATAATACATGTTCAGCAGAGGGGCTGCTGACATTTCCCACTGATATCAGTGTTACTAGCTACCAATTAACAATGGGAATCTTGGCTACTTGTACTCTCTGCAGTCATGAGGTGCTGAGATAAGCTGGCAAGCTACTTCTCCAACTTGGCACTTGCAATGTCTTGAGCCTTGTATCTTTCTGATTCAATTAACTCTGCCTTCACTGTATAATTTTTTCAAAGGTATGAAATGTTTACAGTGTACAAGTAAATAAAACAGAAATAAGTAGCAGGCTAGGGTGAATCCAGAAGGAGGAAAAAGTTTGCATTTTACACTTGTGCCCATACATCAGAACTGGAAACATTAGAGATCGCTTCTCTGAAGAAAATTGGGGGAAATATGAAGAAAAGAGTCCATGAGAGAGTAGAATAGAGCTTTATTAAACAGTTGAGTCTTGTCATTTGCTTTCTGTAAAAACTGTCATAACATTAAATTCCTTAAATTTGAGTTGGGATGGCAGGAAAGTGCAAACAATGGGATGCTGGAAGAAAGTGGCAGATTAGGCCAAACAATTTCACTCTTTCTCTGTCCTCCAGAGGGTGCAGTGGAGTCAGGAAGATAATTGTATAAGGATCTCCACTTGTTCCTGGCTGTCTCCAGCAGAGACAGCCGGTTGAAGAAAGGATTGTAATTTCTAAAATCTGCAAGAATAATTATTTTGGGAAGGGGAACATTCTAGTTTTCAGTTTGTCTCTTCATTGCACTTGCACAAAATTTTGCTTGATTTCAATAACTTTTTGTTTGATTGTCACCCTGAAGCAAGTGGTTACTTGAATTTAGTGCATTTTAATATGAAATGATGACATGCTCTTCCATGGGAATGGTATGGAAAGTTCTCTATCAGAATGAAGAATTAGTAGCGATATGGTTAGCGCAACACTGTTACAGCACCAGTGATCGATCGGGACCAGGGTTCAAATCCCACACTGTCCATACACCCCATGTCTACCGGGGGCTCCAATTTCCTCCCACCCTTCAAAACGTACCAGGAGTGTAGGTGAGTCAGATGTAATTGGGGCAGCATGGGCTTGTGGGCCGAAAGGGCCTGTTATTGTGCCTAAGATTAAAAACTGAAGAATTGAAATGCCTAATACTGTAAGATGGGTCATGTCTGCACATTGAGTGAGGATATAAACAACTCATCACCAATCTTTGCTGTCTTTGTCGTGGAAAGAGCCAAAAGTAATATTCAATTAAATTGCTGTTTCAACAGGAAGGTGCCTTTGGGCCTTCTGCATACAGCAGTGGTTTTCAAACTTCTTTTCCATTCACATTCCACCTTAAGTAATCTCTATGCCATAGGTGCTCTGTGATGAGTAAGGGATTGCTTAAGGTGGTATGTGAGTGGAAAGAAAAGGGTTTGAAAACCACTGTTTTAATCGTACCTCATTGACTTGCTATGTTCATGGTTTCATAGGAAATGGGCCAATAAAATTATTTCGGTAACAATTGAGTCTAGAGCAGTGATTCAACATTTTTTCCCCCCCCCCCACTCACATCCCACCTTAAGTAATCCCTTACTAATAACAGAGCACCAATGGCATAGGGATTACTTAAGGTGGGATGTGAGTGGAAAGAAAAAGTTTGAAAACCACCGGTATCATGGAATCTCATAGTAACACTCAGAAGAAAGTCAAAAATGCAGTTTGTGGGACGGGCAGAGCTTCAAGATCCAGGTCCCATCCCTAGGAGGAGTAGCAATATCAATTAAACAGATTTTGTTCAAGTGAAGAATTTGAAATCTTTGTTTTGCAGCACTAATTCTAGTCTCACTAATTCTTTTAATCTTTGTATCTCTTATTGTAGACTGAAGACAATTCCACCAGACACTAGCAACAGGTACAAGTTTTCTCAATGGATGTGCCTTCTCCACAATGATATCAACAAGCGTATAGGAAAACCAGAGTTTGATTGCTCTAAGGTGGATGAGCGATGGAAGGATGGCTGGAAGGATGGTTCATGTGACTGATTTTTAAATCTCGTTTTCTATCACTTTGATCTGTGTAGGTATTTATTTTCTTGTTCTTGATAAAATGCACTTGCCAGTTTTTGGGCCATCTGAAAGTTATAACCTGTGCGCTCCCATAATATTTCCATCTCTGTCTTGTACCTGGTTATCCCTCAATTCCCAAATTAGGGGAGCTGTTTCACAACATGCTCACCCAGTTCTGATTGAGGGACTAATACTGGACTGATTTCGTTCTTTAGCAAACTATGTGATGCAGTCAATCAGGATCAAATGGTGGAAATGATTAGTCATGATCAGTTTGGGATATTTTATCGTGACTAAAATAGGAAGAGGTGATATCAATCATGTAAAGAGGGAAAGAAGAAGGAGAAGCAAAGAAGCTGGGGAGGGGTTAAGATGAATGGTCTTTTGAACATAAGGTAGGAGAGATGAAGAGAGGGAGAGTTCATGGGGGAGGGGAGGGAAGCTAGAGAGAAAGGCAAGACGAGACAAGATGCAAAATGGAACAGAGGTGCAAACAATGTGATGCTGGAAGAAAGTGGCAGATTAGGCCAAACAATTTCACTCTTTCTCTGTCCTCCAGAGGGTGCAGTGGAGTCAGGAAGATAATTGTATAAGGATCTCCACTTGTTCCTGGCTGTCTCCAGCCGGTTGAAGAAAGGATTGTAATTTCTAAAATCTGCAAGAATAATTATTTTGGGAAGGGGAACATTCTAGTTTTCAGTTTGTCTCTTCATTGCACTTGCACAAATTTTTGCTTGATTTCAATAACTATTTTTGTTTGATTGTCACCCTGAAGCAAGTGGTTACTTGAATTTAGTGCATTTTAATATGAAATGGAGAACACTGAGCCATAGTTGTATCAGAATCACCTGCTTGTGAACGAGTAAACCAGTTTATATAGTGACTAGCTCTAGTTTTGCTTTTAAAAGAATTTTACAAGGTTTGGAATGAATTTGAATGGTTGAAACTCTTGAAATAAGGAAATATGATTTCCATGCATTGCCACATTAATTATCAGTTTGATTTTTAGGTGCTGTCTGCCTTGTTGACACCAATGTCATAGCAATTACATGACAATTTTGGATAATATATTTTCAGATTGTGTGAGGATTATTGTTGACACGACGTGTAGGAAAACTGGTTGGTTTTTCAATGCAGTTTGTGAGATTAAAGCATGTATGAACTCTGCTACATATAAAAAGTACTCAGTCACCTCTCCTCAAACTGCCCCCATTGATTGCTTCCCATTCTAAACTCGTTCATTTTTAAAGCTACCATAAGGATTTATAATTGCAACAATAGAAGTGCATATGTCTAAATATGCCATGTTGGAACTGTGGCATGCTTTTTGTTTCCATAATTTAACCAGCCTTAATGTAAATTTGAACAGGAATGAGCATTTAAGAACTCCATAGAGTGAAATTTGAATGAAACAAGAAAAGCAAAAAATTAGAAAAGAAAAGCAGTTTCATTTGCACTGAATGTGAATCAATGCAACTAGTTTGTCTAGATTACTTATCACTTAAGATTGCATTAGAATTTAAATAAGCATATAGTGAATCAGTAGGTATACCTTATTTCATTTGTTTTTTTCCCCCCCCCAAATTATCTTTCCCAAGCAACTCATTGGTTACCTATTAGCTACCTTTACTTCCTGTGGATGCTGTGTGACCAGCCGAGTTTCTCCTGCGCATTTGAGTATTGCATTTGACCCCGGCATCTGCAGATGCTCTTGTCTAATTTCGCTGGAGCAGCTTCCTGCTCCAGGCCATTGGTTAAAAGAGGAAATCCAAAGAATTGTCATACCTGAAAAAAAGACCAAATGCTATCAGCTAATTATGATAGCTAGAGGAGAATGTGGATGTGGGAAAGGACAAGAAATGCAAAAATCTGGCCATATTTGTAAACACATTAATATTACATTTTGAATTTTGGCTTGTAAATGCCATTTATTTGTGTTAGTGATTTTTTTTGGGGGCAGGTAAATTTTTACTACGCTTACTAACATGCTAAATATAGCTATGTGCAAGAGTGTCTTTAACTGCTGTTATTTAAATTGAACTATTTCAAATCAGTGAAGTGTAAATATGCTATTTGACTGTCCTCGTTTCCATTGTGGACTTGCAACTTCAGTCTAAGAGGAATTAGGGGATATGGGGAGAAGGCAGGTAGGTGGAGTTAGGTCATAAATTAGATCAGCCATGATCGTATTGAATGGCGGAGCAGGCTCGATGGGCCATTTTTGGCCTACTCCTGTTCCTACGTTCCTATGTAACATAGAAACTTCATTTCTGTGGGTCAGATAGATCCCAGAAGAGACTCGTAAGATATTGCACTCAATACTTATGATCATTCCAGCCATGAAATTCTGAACTCGTATTGTTTTAAATTTGTTCTAAAAATAGGATAAAAATCACAAAATGATTTTGTTTTTGGCTAAGGGAATCTTATTCTTGGGTTTGTACTATAAATTGTTGTTGTTTTGATTCCATGATTAAGTTATGAGCATGGAATTAGATTACTTGAACCTTTTCCAAAGGTAATGTCCTGAGACCTGTTTAGATGTTTATTTGCTCTAACCCTATAAACCCACAGTTGGAAAAAAAATCCACTAGTTACAGATTTAACTTAAGAAATTGACTAAACTTCATTTACCATGTGCAAAGTTCCAGATTTCTACGACTCTGCTTCTTTCCTTGCTTAATCATACAATCCTTCCAAACACCAGCCAAGATCTTCCCGAAGAGCAAAATTAATTCCTTTCAAGCCTTTTTTTAAAAAAAATTGTTAAATTGTCAATAATAATTCACTCTGAAGGCCAGATTCTTTCTGCTGAACGCCTTGCAAAGCCAATATACAGCATTTGCAAATGCATGATGAGAAATTGGAGGGATCTCGGGGGAATCAGCCATGATCGCAATAAATGGACAGACTTGGGGGCTTTGGTTCTTCCCAAGCCACAATGCCCAGAGATGTTCTCAGTCATTCAGATGTGGCAGTACTGTGCTTTTCCTAATCAATCTTCTTTGCCTTTTTGTTATACACATTACTACCTGCATATATATTTACAGACTCCTTGGTTTCTACAACATTTCATAATTTAGAAAATATTCCTTTTTTTTTAACATCCCCATTTGATACAATCTCCAGAACTCTCTTCAATATTATTTTTCGTTTCCCGTAGAAAGTAAATAGTGATGAAGACGGAGTCTCATTGACACCAAAACAAAATTTCCCCTCGGCAGCAGCCACTTTTGGGATTTTTTTTTCTGTTGCACCACTTTTGCCTTTGAATCCAGCTGCACCTGGTGGAGCAGAAAAGAAGAAAAACTCTCAAAGGACACCAGGACGGGTGAAACAGGCGGGGGTACCCAAACTGAAAGTCTGCCTCCAATTGGCAAAGCAAGACTTGGATTACCTAAAACCTGTACTTCAAATAGATTAAAGATTTTTATTTACATTTCTAGCATGTGCATTATTAAAAGCGTCGATCAAGTCGTGCTGAAACTACTTTAGATTTAGATATTAAAATGTGAATATTTTGGGGGTTTTGAATTTGTCTCAAGATGTTGAATATCATAAGGAAGAATAACATTTGTCTGGACACTGTTTTCCTTTAAGAACGGCGGCGTGGTTAGTGAAGCGGTTAGTGTGATGCTGTTACAGCGCCAGCAACCGGGGTTTGAATCCAATGTGGTCTGTAAGGACTTTGTATGTTCTCTTTGTGTCTATGTGGGTTTCCTCCAGGTGCTATGATTTCCTCCCACCCTTCAAATCATACTGGTCGATTGGGTATAATTGGACGGCTTGGGCTTATGGGCCAAAACGGCCTGTTACCATGCTGTATATCTTAAAAAAATGGTGCTATTGAACAATTGAAGTCCTTGTGGTAAAAGGTGACTTCAGGTTGTGATTTTGATCCCATCATGATGCAACTTTTTATTGAAAGCAAGAAAATGTTTTGACTGGCTTCTACTCATTCTTTTGAGAAAGATGCATAGCCAACATTTAAGAACTTGTTCCTTTCAATAGTCTAATCATTTAATCTATAATGTAAAAGGGTGGTTTTATTTTGCAGGTTAGCTGCACTTGTGGAAACCATTTTTTTTCCAGTGTGAGAAGTGGAATCTACCCAAAGCAATGGCTTAAGGTGAAATGATGCAGGGAATTAAACCCGGGGTGCATTGTTCATTCATGAAATAAGACCAACTCCATTATTTCTTGACAGAATTATTTCCATTCTATAAATAGACATGAGGAAATATGCTTTGAGGTTAAACTGTTAATTTTGCATCATCAAAGCTCCAAATTAAAATTGACCTTTGTCTGCCATGAATTGTTGTAACACATTGAAAGCCTCGATAGTCTTTTCATTTGTGTGCTGTCTTTTTATATTGTCTGTATACTTTGAAAATAAACAGGATATTTCAATTTCCATGAAGCAATCAGCTCACTCCTATTAAACAATATCATCTGAAAGCTTCCATTTCAAGCTTGTCAATCTAGCGATGGATAAGCAGAAATTTCTTCTAACTAAAAATCCCCAAACACGTCAACCCTCCAGTCCCTGAGCCCTCCCTCAGTCCATCCCTCCCCTTGGCGGAGGCCATGTTTGAACCACACACCAGTCATATTTAATCGCACGGACTTCTCCAACTGAACAAAACTCTGGCAGCTGTTTGAAGGAATTTGTTCCCCTCTGTACAGGAAATCACCCCTGCAGTTTCCCTCTACATTGCTGAAGTTGGTATACCAAGAGTTAAAATGTGCTGTTGCTACTTCAAGCCTCAGTGTGAGTGGCAATTGGCAGGGTTCATTTTCCCTTTGGAGGTGGGGGGGGGCATCTTACTCTGAGCAGCCCTGGATCAATGGTCATTATTCCCACTGGGATCAGCTGCAGCTCAGGAGCCAGTTTCCCTTTGATAGGAATGACCCTGGCCTCTGAGCTATTTCTCCCCCGCCTTTGGGAACAGCCTGTGCTCAAGGGGCTGTTATTCATGTTTGAGTATTACTTCAGCAAGTTTTCTTGCAGAAAGGAAGTGAAATATTTTTTGTCATCGCAGGAGCATTTAAAAAAGAGCACACCTTTACACCCCAGAGCTGCCTTTGGATAAGAAACTGGAGTGTGCACATTGTTTCTCGGTAAGTAAACCATTGAGACACTTCTGATTGGGAAGGTGCTTTCCAACTGCCTTGTAAAATGGGGTTGCCCGGTTAATGCCCCACTCACAAGGCAGCTTGAAAGGGTCTGACCTGGTCTGTGTTGCCCAAAGTCAACCGGGTCCCTATGCTACCTCAGTGGCATCACGGAAATCTTGGCTGTGATCGGGGGAAAGAAGGGTCGCTGCTAGTCCCCAAGGTGGAGAAGTGTGGGGGGGTTGAGAGGTCACTGTCATGGGGGGAGAGGGGTCGACTGTTGCGGGGGGGGGGAGAGGAGGGGCGGTTGCCACGGGTGGGGGAGAGTGGAGGGGGGAGTTGGCTGCCGCAGGGGAGAGAGGAGGGGGGCCAGCTGCTGCAGGTTGGGGGGGGAGTGCGATTGGCAGTGGGAGAGAGACTGACACCTGGTGGGGGGACGGGGACAGGGAAGACTAATTTGAGTGATGCGTCACTTACTGCGTCATTGCGGGGGCAAAATCCCCCCCTTGCCGGGTTGACGATTTACTGGGGCTATCCCCCCCCCTCAGGTTAAAAGGTGCCGGAGGTACCTTTGCCCCACTAATCGCACCTGGGTCCCAGGAGGGCTACCTGGGTGCTGCAGTTTAAAAGCACCTAATGTTATGGTCCTCTTACAGAGCTGGATGTATGAAAAACCCTTTCTAGGGGGAGGTACAATTAATATTGTGGTTAGTGCAGTGCTATTACGGCACCAACGACCCAGGTTTGAATCTGGTGTTGTCTGTAAGGAGTTTGTACATTTTCCTGTATGTGTGGGCTTCCTCCAGGTGCACTGGTTTCTTCCTGCCCTTCAAAATGTATGGGGTTGTAGATTAATTGACTGTAATTGGGCAGCAATTATGTCTAAATTTAAACTTCGAGTCAGTACAAGGGGAAGGTTATGCATGGGATGGCAGATCTGTTAATTTCCTCTTTTGAGGGAGTGATTAGTATTTGGATAGGTTTGTGAGAGACGGTGTGAATTAGTTTCACCTAATTGTCTTGATTTGCATTTGAACAGCGCGGTAACAGGCCGTTTCAGCCCATGAGCCCGTGCCGCCCAATTACACTCAATTGACCTACAACCTTGGTATATTTTGAACGGTCAGAGAAACCAGAGTTCTTGGGGAAAACACACGCAGACATGGAGAGAACGTACAAACTCCTTACCAACAATGTGGGATTCGAACCACGGTCCCAATTGCTGGCACTGTAACGGTGTTGCACTAATTGCTGCGCTAACAGTGCCACCCAATTCAGCTGGATGTGCACCCTTAGAAATGAGTTGATGGAAGGTGGCAGAATTTCAGTTTAGTGGGATGACTAGCTTGGTATTGTTTGTGATGGATGGATTTGGAGAGGTTTAATACTCTTCCGTTAGGAGTATATTGATGATACTGTGGCGGGTTGTGCACGAGCACAGCGAAAAGACTGAGACAACAGGCTGAGAGCTCAAGTAACACAATTGCTTTACTTTGAATTCCACGCTGAGGCCTTAAGACTGCGCCTGGTTCCACCCCACATGTTCTGGAGCTTGCATCACGCTGACGCAAGTGCGCCGTGCCCTTGCGGTCTGCGCTGAAAGAGAAGGTCCATCTTTGCTGCAGCTGCCCCGCTGACCACTGTGTGACAAATGGGGCTGTTTTGTCTCTACAACTATGTGCGTCACCACCCAAAGAATCGGCACCGATGGTTTCACGATGCGTCAAGGGTGAGGTCTGCTGTCTTAGCAGCCGTCCCCTACGTATTGGCGGGGAAATTGTACTGGTTGTGACAAGTCCAGATGGGCCGGTTTCAGGCGGTCCAGTGTGAATATTTCTTCCTTGCCCCCCAATGTCGAGTAAAGGTGGATGCGTTCCTTTGCAGTACCTTGTAGGGTCCCTCATTAGGGGCACTGGAGGGGAGTCCTGAGCACTCCTCTTTGCACGAGTACATACTCACAGGAGAATAAGTCGGGGGGGGGGGTAGTTGCAAGGTGGCTGACTGTGTCGTGATGGCGGCATTGGTGTAAGTGAGCCAAATTTGTCTCGCAGTTTCTCATGGACAAGTGCATTGTCGGTGGTTTGATTGGGTGGAGGAAGTACTGGCCCGTGACTGCAAGGGTCTCGCCATAGACGAGTTCAGCTGAGGAGGCTTTGAGGTTGTCCTTGGGTGCTCTGCATATCCCCAGGAGAACCCAGGGAAGTTTGTCCACCCATTTGGGCTTCTTAAGCCATGCCATCAGTGCTGATTTTAGGTGGCGATGGAAGCGCTCAACCAGCCCATTGGTCTGAGGGTGGTATGGTGTGGTGCGATGCAGTTGGGTGCCCAGGAGTTTGCAGAGCTCGTTCCACAGGGCAGAGGTGAACTGAGCTTAGTCAGTCATTAGGTGCACTAGGACACCAAAGTGGGAGAGGAAAACCCTGGTGCATGTATTGGTGGAGGAATCCGGGAGGAGATAGCCTCTGGCCATTGAGTGAGCCTGTTCACCACCGTGAGGCGGTAGTGCGATCCTCAAGAGACTGGAAAGGGCCCAACTATACCGAGGTGGACGTGCTGGAACCTGCGGGTTGGAGTATCAAACTGCTGGACATGGGACTTGGTGCGTTGCTGGACCTTTGCAGTTTGGTAGTAAGTGCAGGTTTTCGCCCACTCTTTGATTTGCTTACGTAGTCCGTGCCAGACAAATCGGGAAAATACCAAACCACACTGCCATTCTGATGGAGGGGTGAGACAAACCGGGCATTGTGTCGAAAACCATTCTCCATTGGGCCGGGGTAGGCCCGTGGAGACATTGCAGAGGAGCGTAGTGCCATTTGTGTCAAGTGGGAGGTCCTGGAGCTGCAATCTCATGACTGCAGTCCTGAAGCTGTGCATCTCGGGGTCGTTTTGCTGGGCATGAGCTAGGTCATGGTAGTCGATGCTTTACGACAAGATGTTGACCGCTGGCCTGGAGAGTGCATCAGTGGCATTTTGTTTGCCTGAGAGATGGTGGTGGTGAATTCAGAGACGAAGGATAAGTGTCTCTGTTGTTGGGCGGACCATGGGTCGGAGGTCTTGGAGAAGGCGAAAGTGAGTGGTTTAAACAATAAACGGCCACCCCTCCAGGAAGTAGAGGAAATGGCACACAGCCAGGTAGAAGACTAGCAGCTCTCTGTCGAATGTGCTGTACTTCAGTTCGGGCGGTCGCAGGTGGCAACTGAAAGGAGGACTCCTTAAGCTGTTAATGAACTGTTCCAAGATTTCCTTCTGCTGTGTTGGACAAGTTGACTTTGAGGGCCATCGGTATGTCCATTCATGGGCAGATTAGCATCATTGTATGAGCCAGGGCCTCCTTGGGCTCCTCGAAAACATTGTGAGCTTCCTCCGTCCACATGAGCTCCTTCGTCAAGCCTGACATTAGAGCAAAAAGAAGGCGCATAATCCTGTTTCCCACGGGGATGAACCTGTCATAAAAAACCATGTCCACAAACTCTTGTAGTCCCTTCAATGTCTTTGGTCTGGTGAACTGTCGTATGGCCTCCACATTGTCATTGGGTGGGGGGGGGATTGCGCCAACTTTGTTAATTTTGTGGCCAAAAGGTTGATTCCTTCGAGGCCGAACTGGCACTTTACCAAATTAATGGTGAGGCCGAACTTTGCGAGGTGGTCGAAAAGCTGACAAAGGTTTGCCATGTGCTCCTCGGGCGTCCTGCTGGCTACAAGTTGGTAGATGAAAAGGAATGGCACGTCTCTGCCGACCGCATCCGTGAGGCGCTGGAAATGGGCTGCATTCTTCAAGCTGAAGGGCAGGCGGAGGAACTCAAAAAGGCCGAAAGGGGTGATGATGGCGGTCTTTTGGACATTGTCCTGGATCAAGTCGACCACGGAGGTTTGCTGTGAAATCCTGGATGTGGGGAATGGGATAGCAATCGGGCATTGTCGCATCGTTGAGGTGTCTGTAGTCTCCACAGGTTCTCCAGCTGCTGTTGGACTTTGGTACCAAGTGGAGGGGCGAGGGCCACGGGCTGTTGTAATGGCGGATGTTTCCGAGTTCTTCCGTGCGTTTAAACTCTTGGTGAGTTGAGTTTGTCTGGGGCTAGGCGACAGGTTTGCGAATGCACCGGCAGGCCTGTGGTTGCAATGTGGTGCTGGAGGCAGTGGTTCGGCATGACAGAGGTGAACAGGGGGCACAGAATGGAAGGAAAACTAGCGAGGAAGCGGCTGTATTGCCGTGGAAGCAAGCTGGTGGATGGTTCGTTGGACGTGCCAAGGGGCACCGTCTGGAAAGTCTCCACGTGGACTAATCGTCTGCCCTGGAGGTCCACCAGTAGAGAGTGTGCCCATAGGAAATCTGCGCCAAATAGAGGCTTGTCTACCGAAGACGGTGCGAATGACCAATTGAAGGTGGTCTCGCCAAAACGTCCAGGAATTCGCCTCTTGCCAAAAGTTTTCATGGTGGTGTTATTGGGTGTGCACAGGGAGGGGCCGTGAGGTCTCGCGCGTGTGTGTGTGTGCGTGTGTGTGCGTGTGTGTGCGTGTGTGTGCGTGTGTGTGCGTGTGTGTGTGTGTCTCGAGCGACGTAGGGGAATGAGGCTTATCTCTGCCCCCATGTCCACGAGGAACCTGTGGCCCGAGATACTGTCCCAGACGTGAAGAAGGCTGTTCGGTCAGCCAGCCGCCGCTGTCTCTAACAGCGGCAGGCCCTGTCGTTCCCCAGAAACGAACACAGTTGGCGGCACCTGCGTGCTGATGCCCCTAACACTGATGGTAGAAGCACCATTTTGGATCAGACTTTTCTATTTTCTGGCGGGGCCTGCTCACATGGTGGACTGGACTTGGACATTGTCCTTGGCAATAGCCATATAACGGGGTTGACTGAGTCTATGGTCTTGTGCTTGGAGCAGTAGAGAACGTCTGCTCGTGCCACAACCTTGCGTGGACCGCTGAAATCTCCGTCAACCGATAAGGAGCCTGATGTCTTTGGGCATATGCTTGCAGAGCGCCTGCTCGAACATGAGGCAGGGCTTGTGCCCTTCTGCCAGTGTGAGCATTTCGTCCACGAGGGTGGACGGGGTCCTATCACCTCGGCTGTCCAAGTGAAGGAGCCTGGAGGCTCTCTCTCACCATTGAAATCTGTACATGATAATGAGGAGGTTTTTAAGAGCCATGTATTTATCTTCCTCTGGCGGTGCCTGAATGAGGTCATCGACCCGTGAGGCAGCTTCCTGTTCGAGCGAGCTGACGATGTAGAAGTATCTCGTTGAATTGGAGGTTAGCTGTTTGATCTGGAACTGGGCCTCTGCTTGGCCGAACCAAGCGCGAGGCCTGTTCATCCAGAAAGTTGGTAGCTTCAACACAATGGCGCCTGTGGCTGCAAGTTCCATTGTGCTGAGTCTTCTGGATGTGGAGTCTCGTCGGGGTCACCAGTGTAGCAGGTTGTGCGCGAGCGTAGTGGAAAAGACTGAGACAACAGGCTGAGAGCCTGCGTAACACAATTGCTTTAACTTTGAATCCGAGTCACAACCTTTAAGGTGCTGTTTAGTCCCACCCCACGCCTTCCGGAGCTCGCGTCATGCTGCCGTACCTTCTTTGCTGTGGCTGCCCCACTGACCGCGCATGACAAGCGGGGCTGGTTTACCGCTACAACCATGTGCGTCGCCACAATACTATGCTCAGCAATGCTGATCGTGCAGACTGCTATTCAGCGTAGATATTTGGTTGGACATCGTATCTTCCTTTGTTGTTGTGGTTTTATTATTGTTCTTTGATATGGATAAAAGGAGGGTTTTATTCCTTATTTTAGAGTTTGCCCTTTGCTGGTTGGAAAATATTAATGGATAGTCACAAGGTAGAAAAGTGGGAGCTCAGAGTTGTTAGGGAATGTAAGGAGGACAAGGGAATAGTTGATAGACAGGGGGAAATGCAGATACATGAGTGGTGCAGGGGAATAGTTATAACAGCCAGGAAGGGTATGAGATTGTTGCCTGAAAAATCAAACCGACCACAACCTAAGCACTTTGTGCTATTCTGTCATGCATGTGACAGGAAGGATGTGGCGGCACTAGACGGCGGACAGAGATAATTTACAAGAATGCTGTCTGCACAGCAAAGATGTGGATATGTTGAAAGGTTAGCTCTGGTGTAGTTATTTTCTTTAAAACTGAGGAAGACTTCACTGAAGGTGTAAAATTGAGAGGCCTAGAAAAGTCTACCCTCCTTGGCTCAGAGACTGGTTGGGGGGGTGGTGGGGGGGGTGGGGGGGAACAAGTTTAAAAGATGGTTTGGACAGCAGTTGGTTTTAAAAATAGAATCTGCTTTGTGGTGTGCATCTGGTACATTGTGGGTTGGGTGAACGCTTGATCTCTGTTACTGGCATGGGATTGGGTATAATTTCTCAATCAACATTGTGAACTGGCATCTTCGATTATTTTTAAAAATTACATTTCCTTTTGAGAATGTGTGTCCATGATTTGAAGAAATGGACCTTGGAGACATGGGATTGGGAAATTCACACTTTTTGGTTGGACTTTCTCTGCTGTGATTGTCCTCATGGTCGGGGGGGATTTTGATTTTCCTAATTTTTGAGAAAGTTGTTCTAATTTTAGAGCAAATGTGAGAAAATGTCCAGACATTATGGCTGTAAGCTTTTAAATATTATTTGTCCTTTTGATGACCAGCACAAAGTTGATGCTCTTTCAATGCCCCATGAAAGGTTTTCTCCAAATTTATTCAGAGCTGAGCATTACATGAATTGATAACCTGTGAGAGATCATCTTTTCTAACTTAAAGGATTTTGTTCCCCCCCCCCCCCCCATCCAACCATAATTAGTTGTCTCCAATAACATGGAAGCAAATAATTACAGTGCCCTCCATAATGTTTGCCCCTGTGCTGCATAGTTTTAAATTTGTAATTAAAGTGCACATTCCAGATTTTATTCAAGGTTTATTTGTATTCATTATAATTTGACCCTGTAGAAATTGCAACACTTTATACATAATCCCCTCATTCTGTTTGACCAGGCCTTTGGGGATTTTTCTTCATGATGATTAGAATTCTTCTGTCATCATCAGTGGAGGTTTTCCTTGCTGTAGGTTGAAGCGCCGTCTAATGAGCTTGGAGGCATTTGCCCGAATTTGAGTAGGTGAGATATTTCTATACACCAGTTCCTTTGCGATTACTGAGTTCACCAGTATGATTTTTTTTTGCTTAATGATGTTCCAAACTGTTGATTTTGGTAATTCTAAGCTTTGGGCAAATTCTCTTACTCTTTTATTCTTATTTTTCAGCCTCATAATGGCTTCTTTGACTTTCATTGGCATGAGTCTGGTCGTCATGCTGGAAAATGGCAACTACAGCCTCCAAAGATGATCAGAAGCTTAGAAGCAAGCCTAGCTCTCTCAGACCTGCACCAGTGAAGCAATTAAACATACCTGAGTACTCACTAACGCCAAATGTTCCAAACATTATGGTGTCCTGAAATGAAGGGACTATGTATAAAAAGTGCAGTAATTTCTACATGGTTAAACCACAATGTATACAAATAGCCTTGAATAAAATCTTTAATGAGATGTGAATTGTTTGATTGTAAGCAAAGGAATAAAGTGTTTTTGTCCCAAACATTATGGAGGGCACTGTATGTTCATTAACAATTGAACATATAATCCAGTGCATAAAATGGTAATCAGAACTAAACTGTATTCTGGGGTTGGTAAAAGGAATCAATAAAGCAAATTAATGGATTCTACCATTCACATGCAAGTCAGATCTGTGTTATAATCCAGATGTTGCAAGCACAGTATTTGCCAGTTGCTGATTCTACATTAACTGAACAGCAAAAAAACAGAAAAAGCGGATCCTGTGGTGCATTTTAATGGATCCAAGAAGAGAGGACAGATAATTAAGACAAAGCAGGTGCATACCATTGGTACCATTAGCTTTTCAGATCTGACCGATCTCTCAAATTCTTCTTTTTCATCCACAGAGTTGAAAGCAATTGTGTCCTTTGGACAAGTTTGACATCCACCCTTTCACAGGAAACAAAATTAGATGTTTTTGTGCAATGTCGTTACAAGGCCAAATGTGCTCACTGAAAGCAGATTCCAAAATGGATATATACTTGAGAATTGTACATTTTATGGGGAAGTGGAGGAATGAAGTGACACCCTAAAAAAAAATGCACAGACTGTGCTATGATACAGGTGCATTTAATAAGTAGGACGATACCCAAAGGACAAATCTGAGTGATAGGGCAAAAGAACCTAACATCAATGGAGAGATTTTAGTAAAGCTTTAGAATCTTGTAATGACTCAATGGCATTGTCTTAGTGACAATGTTTAAATTGTTTCACTCTTTTTAAACGTTCTGTGCTCATTTGTACAAAGCATGAGAACGATGAAGGAACTTTTGAAACTCATTTATCAATTGTAGGATTTAAGAAAGGCAACTGTCATGAACTTTGTAATCAAATAATCACTGAACCATGCCCTCTTCGCACTGTAACTATCAGGAAGGAAGTACCGCAACCTGAAGGCGAGCACCCAAAGATACAAAAACAGCTCTGCCGTCAGATTTCGGAATGGACTATGAACCACAGATACTTCCCCACTTTTCTTTCTTCTGTGCTAATTTGTTTATTTTTAAAATGTAATTCATAACAATTTTGTGCATGTAATGCTTCGGCAAAACAATGAATTTCATGACCTGTTCAAGGTAGTATTCTTTTCCTGTTGGCAAGGTAAAATTTCTGTACAGATACATATACAAAAGAGAGAAATGTAAACAAAGAAATAAATCTCAATAAACTGTGCGAATACAGTAAAAATAAATATTCAGTTATAAATAATGTGCGAAGTAAGAATCCTTAAATGAGTCTCTGAGTCTGTTGTTAAGGATTCTGATGGAGTAGCAACTGTTCCTGAACTGGTAATATGAGTCTTGTGTCACCTATTACCTCTTTCCTGATGGTAGCAGAGAGAACAGAGCATGTGGTGTGGATCCTTGATGATTGCTGCTGCTCTCTGACGGCAGCATTCCCTGTATATTCTCGAGGGTGGGAAGAGTTTT
Source organism: Narcine bancroftii (assembly GCF_036971445.1). NCBI lineage: Eukaryota > Metazoa > Chordata > Chondrichthyes > Torpediniformes > Narcinidae > Narcine > Narcine bancroftii. The sequence continues at coordinate 36,945,588 of NC_091480.1, read as the reverse complement.
GCCTTTGATGGTCTGAGCTGTGCCCATTTTATTTTGGATCCAGGAAAAGTTCTCTGAGACGGTGAATCCCAGGAATTTAAATATGCTCACCCATTCCACCTCTGATTTCCCCCAATGACCACTGGATTGTACACCTCTAGCTTTCCCTTCCTGAAGCCCTTAGTTTTGATGAGTGGGGTTGGGGTTGTTGTTGGTGCACCATTCAGCCAAGTTTTTAATTTCCCTCCTGTATGAAGACTCATCATCATTTTGGTAGAGCCCTCTACTGTGGTATCATCAGTGAATTTGTAAATGCTGTTGTCATACCAAGCCATACCGTCATACGTATAAAGTGAAGAGTGCAGGGGGCTAAATGCGTAGTTCTGTGGTGCTCCAGTGCTGAAAGAGATAGATCAGGAGATGTTCTTGTCAATCCGCACTGATTGTGGTCTGGAGGTGTAGAAATCCAGGATCTAATTACACAGTGGGGTATTGAGGCCCAGGTCTTGGGGTTTGCTGATCAGTTTTAAGAGTTGAATATAGACAATGAAGAGCATCCTGATTATCTGCATTTTTGCTCTCCAGGTGTTCCAGGGTTTTTGTAGAGCCAGGGAGATGACATCTGCCATAGACCTGCTGCTGCAGTGGGCAAACTGGAAAGGATCTATGAAACCACTGAGACAGGAGATGGTTCAACACTAGCCTCTCAGAACACTTCATGAGTGCCACTGGTTGATACTTATTTAGGTAGGTTATCGCACTCTTCTTGGGCACCAGTGCGACTGAGGCCTGTTTGAAACGGTACTATGCCTTGCCGGAGTGAGATGTTGATATCCAATAAAAACACTGACAAGTTGGTCAGCACAGGTTTTCAGTACTCAGCTAGGTATTCCATCTTGACCGGATGCTTTCCTTGGATTCACTCTTCTGAAGGCAGCCCGAGTTTCATCTCTGGATACTGATGGAAGAGGATCATCAGGGATCATGGGAAGTGGCCAGTGGTTCTTCCTTGTTATGGTGGTCAAATCAGGCATACAAGGCATTGAGCACATCTGGGAGTGAAGCCTGGTGCCTCCTTTTGCGCCAGATTTGGTTCGGTCCTGCCACAGCTGATGGGTATCGTTCGTTGTTTCCACTATCATCTGGAATCTCCACCTTACCCGAGAGATGGCTTTTTGTTGGTCGTGCCTGCTCCTTGTGTAGTGTTCCGGATCTCCAGACTTAAATGCCTATGATCTGGATTTCATTGTTTATTCGGGCTTTCTGGTTGGGGAGAACGCCTGAACGACTTAGTGGGGATGCACTCGTACACAGCTGTTTTGGAAAGTCCTTAATAGCCCTGGTATAATCATTTAGATCCTCAGCTGGGTTCTTGAACAATGCCCAGTACACTGACTTGAGGAAGTCCTGTAGAAATTCTTCAGTCTCCTGCAACCACCTTCTGGTTGTCCTAATCTCTGGAACCTCTCTTTTTAGGCTCTGTCTGTATGCAAGTAGAAGGAGATCCAACTTGCCAAAATGCGGTCTTGGGAAAGAACGATAGGCCTTCCTTATCCTGGTGTAGCAGTGATCAAATGTGATCTTCAAAGCATCGTCATCGTAACTCGATACGTTATAATTATGCTGTAAAAGATAAATGATCTCCCGTGGATATCCACGCTTTCTGTGATCAGAAAAGCAGGTAAGTATCAAGCTAAGGTGTCAAATACATTCACATGGGGCCCCTTCTCATGCCAGCCTTTTCAACTCATTAGTATGTGTTTGCTTGACAATGGACCCCATCAGGATGATAATAGGTTATTTTCTTTTGAAATTAATGTTTATTGACTGCAAGGGTTCAAGTACAGGAGCTGACAATCAGTTATGTTTTTTATGCAGCCGCTGCATTCCAGGAAATATTCCCAATTTCCCGGAACGCAGTCTGTGTAAAAAGATCGGAACAGGAATAAGGACTCATTCCCATTCCGGCATTTTACCTCCTTGACCCCTAGTTATTTTCACGGATCGCCTGCGGTCTAAACTGAACTGCAGGCGATCCATGAATAACGGGTTATTGAATAGGGCTTCCAGCCTCCTTAAATACCACACTTCAGGTACTCTGTCTAAATTCGCGGTGTGATACGGATATTTTAAGTTTTGGTCGTTCATGTGTGAACGGCCACTCTGGGAAGGTAGGAGACACATCAGAACAAAAAATACTCGCAAGTTCTATGTAAACAGTTCTATGTGAAAATTCAAGAACCCGAGCATCTTACTTCCTTATGCCCTCTTTCCAAACTTTCTGCCTCAGTTATTGTGGGAAATCAGGTACCACAAGCTTGAGGCTGGGTTTACCAGCTGACTCTGGAAGAGTGGTTTACCCTGGAGGAGGAAGCAAAGGGAAACGGGATTGTGATGTCAATCTTTCTCCCCTGTGGCAGCCTGTGGGTACTGGCTACCACGTCATTATAATGTGAAGGGTTGATACAGCAAAGTGGTGGAAGCTGGAACATAATAGGCCCTTTTATAGTGAAAATTAGTAATTTGTAAAGACAGGTTTCCTTACCTCCATAAAAGGTCCAAAGAACGATTGGCTGGTCCAACTTGCTCCATGTTCCCTTTGCCTAGGAGGGTAGTGTCAGAGGTAGAGCAAAGTCGCTCTACCATCTGTGTAAAGGATTGCCATTGAAAGTGGCTCCAAACAGGAAGGTAAATCGATTGACGTTGCGGTGACAGCTCCATCACCTTTTTGCGCTGTCACAGAGTGGTTGGTGGGGCTGTCAGGTTGCGCTCGCTCACTCCACTCCCTCAGGCTGCCTGCTCCCTCACGCTGCCCGTTGGACCGAATGGCTGGGATACTGCTGGCTCCTGGCGGCGACACTGCTTCATTCAATGCTGGATGTACGAGGCTTGCAGATTCCATGATCTAGCAGTGGGGCAGTGGGCCGTCAGACAGTGGCACTCAGACAGTGCAGTGGGCGGGGTTCAAGACAGTGGAGCAGGGGGCTGTCAGGCAGCAGGGCTTAGGCAGCGGAGCAGGGCTGGGGGGTTGTCAGGCAGTGGGATGGGAGGCTATCAGGCAGCAGGGCGGGGGCTGTCAGACAGGGGCTCAGGGCGGGGCTGTTAGCGGGGTTCAAGACTGGAGCAGGGGTCTATCAGGCAGTGGGCTGGGGAGACTGTGTCCGGCAGCGGGGCTGAAGCAGCGGAGCAGTGTAGGGGGGTTGTCAGGCAGTGGGATGGGGGGCTGTCGCAGGGCAGCCGCTGCCATGCTGCACATCCTGCCCCCTTTTTCCCTGGGAGGCCAGTATGCTGCTCTGGGCTACATAAAAGGACTGCGCTATTGGCCTTTTCTGTCCTTTTTAAAAAAACCTTGAGCAGACGATAATGCAGCTTTTGTGCATGAAAACCCCTAATGACAATGATGTTGCTCCAAATTGGGGCAGGCACATGTCTAAAATTGAGGTAATTGAAATTACCCTAAATACGTTGTAATTTTTTGGAAACCTGGCTTTCAGTAGGTTCCTGATTTCATTGTTCATCCACGGTGGGTGGGGAAAATCCTGAACAATTTAGTAGTAAAGACTCGTCCACAGCTCTTTCGATAGCTCAGGCTAAAGTATTTGAGAATTATGTACAAAAAGCACTTAATTTTTTTTTAAATGTTTTAATTGCAATATCATTGATATTTTAGAGCACCGAAACAGCTGGCCAAAAAATGGACTTTCCAGGTACTTGTTAAGCATGGTTAAGATTTCCTGCACCGCTTCAGTCAGAAAGTTATAGATTCCCATTATTTGTGGAGGAGTAAAATATTATTATTTTTCTTTCAGCTCCCTTGAAATCTTTCAACTTGAAAACCAATGTTTTCCTGTGGTTTGTGATCCCTTTGCTAAAGGAAATGGATCACTTTTTGGTTATGCAGTTAATTCAGTCTCCCCTTCATCTCTTTTACCCCAAAGAAAACAAGCCCATCCCAGGCACCTAATCACCTCTTTACTCTCGTGCTATTATATCCTCGCTGCAGTAGGTGACCCAAACTGTCCCTCTACCTCTCTTCTTCCTCGGTATCCCATTGGCATTATGGTTGATTTGCATCTACTCCAATTCTGAGATTTCTATGGTGACTGGTGAAGCCAATGCGGGGCCTCCTAGACACCTACCACAGATAGGACAGGAGGTTCTTGGAGTTTGGAAAAGTGACCTTCTGCCATTTAAGCCTGACGAATGTTTCCCTCTTCCTTGCCCCACCCCTCACCCCCAGCTCATGGACTGTAGGTTCTCAATACCTTCTCTTTGAGTGGATGGAGGCAAGGGACACTTTGGACTTGGATGTTTTCTTTCTAAAATGGCTTTGGGCACATCCTTGAATGTTTCCCTTTGTGCACCTGGTAATCTCTTGCCACGAGAGAGCTAGGAATAGAGTGCCTTTTTCAGAAATCTGATTTTGGGATTTGAGATAATTTGGCCTGCCCAGTGAAGCAACCTAAGTGTACAATTAGGGCATCAGTGCTGGGATGTTGATCTGGGAAGGATGATTTGCTTCCTTTCAAATGGATTTGGAGTATTTGCTGGAGCCAGTGCTCTGTCTGGGACCTTGAGTTGCCCGTTGCCGTGGTCCAAATAGTAGAAGCATGCAGAAGGCGTCATTGTTTCCTTTTACCTGAGTATACTTTATATAGCAAAGATAAAGATACATAACCAATGTTTCGGGCTTGGAATATGGTATGAGCAAAATGTAGGATGGCAGTGCTGGATTTGGGGTGCATTGAAGGAGATGGTAATTGTAATCATCTCAGGGTGGCTCCTGAGATATTGGGAGGGACCATGTTTTCCAGAGTATCACTGTCAACCTTTATTGTGAAAAGAAGTGTTGTGCATCAGGGGCAAGACGGTAGGGGTACTTTGTCTTGCAAATGTTGATTTAACAACCCATCCTTCAGATGATTCAGTGAACAAGTCAGTGATGATTTGGAGTTCAGTCTCCAAGCAAATACAAATGCAGGTATTGTGAAGTTTGGTTGGGGTGGCCTTGATTGTAATGTATTGATGCAGCAGTTTGAATGGTTTCCCCATTAGAGCAGTTGATTACTTGTTGGAAGTGAGGTGCAGCAAGAACAAATGTGAAGGGGGGGGGGGAGTTTTGTGCCCATTCCCTTCATCATTCTACCCATTCGCATAAGCATGAGCAGCAATTTGTTGTGGCCAATTGATCCATTTCCCATAAATCTGTTTTGCAATGTGGCAAGAAAACTGGAACACGCAGGGAAAAACCCATGTGGTGGAGGGGGTGGTGTGTTGAACCAGCAGTTCTACTTGCCTAATTACCCACTTTCTCTCTGTGCTAATGAGCAAAAAAAGCAGGTTCCCACCTTTTTCAACATTAATCTATTTGCGTGCTTTTAATTGAGTTGAGGCTTTTAATTTCCCCCATTTTTGTAAAAATAAACTTCTGCATGATCCATATTCACCTTATTTCTATTAACCAAACGAATGCATAAACCTCTGTCTCGTTCTAATCTCTTTCTTGATCCACTTTACCAACCTTTGATGATTTGGGTATTAAAGTAAAAAGGCAGCACTGCCAGAGCCCCTGTAACGACAGCGCTGCCGCTAGTGTGGACCAAGGAGCAGAGATACGGCGCTCCCACGGGGTCCACACCATTCAGTCAACCGCTGTCAGCTTCACACAGGCTTTGAACGATCCGTAAAGGAGCCAACGGTAGTTTTATTTAAGATCCCTCGACCGCGGGGTCTGCGTCCAAGATGGCGGTGCCTCTGATCAGCAGCAGCCACGAGAGGTTGCAGACTCCGGGGGAGTGGAGGACAGGTGCAGGGCACCAGAAAATGAGGAGACCATCCCCGTCTGAGAAGGAGAAGCAGAGGAGACGACCATGGAGTCAGTGACCATGGAGGTGGGCCGGTGAGGGGGGGGGTCTGCGGCTGAAAAACCCACGAATGCAGCGGGCTGCTAGTGATTCAAGGTGAGGAATCCTACGCAGGGTTCAGGCTGATGAAGACTGCTGTCGGTGGACTCACAGGAAACTGGCTCAAAACTGGTTGAAGGGTACCAGGATTGGAACCGGGATGCGAGGAGGTACTGAAGGGTTCCTGATCGGGTCAGGTTTAGATTTGGAGCTTGGGTTGCCAATGGTTTGGACTAGACTCTGTGTGGCTGCGGAGACTGTGAAAGCACTCGAAGTGAATCCACTGACACTCAGTAGGCCATTTTCATGTCAGGCCTCCGCCTGGAGGCCGGCTACAAGAGGGGATCTAAAACTTTAAAAAAAAACTTTATTTAATATTTTCCAAACAAAATTTTACAAAATCCATAATATAAAAATTAAAACTACAACTATCCCATCCCCCCCCCCCCCCCTCAACAGCCCCCACAAGGAAGCATTAAAGAAAATATTTATCACAGGTTAAGATATTACTAAATTCATACATTTCAAATAAGGCGACCACATCTTAACAAAAAAAATCTTAATTATCAAGCAAATTATGTTATTTTTTCCATATAAATACAGAACCTCAACGCATTATGCCAACGATTTACATCTATCTCAACTTCGTCTTTCCAAGAAGTCGCAACACATTCCGCGCTACGTCAATGCTCAACGCAGAAATGCTGTCTGAAACTTATCTAACCCCAAGTCCATAAATGGGACTGATTAAAAAAGGAAGAGGGTGAGTGGGGAGATGGGTCGCAGGCTGACGGCATCACCCGCCGCTTGTAGTGGCTGTATATTCAGGTCCGGCGGCGGAGCGCAGCACTCCACCGACGATCCTTCCCCGAGAAGGGTTGGAATCGGCACCTCGGAGCCGGCGCATTCAGAGGGGTACATCTTTAGCCGTAAGGGCGAAGAACCTCTGCCTTTACAGACTGCTGGAAAGACTCTGAGGGAACTCTCTTTTGCTTCTCTTTGCATGGGCAATTGGTGCCTATGGCGCATCTGAATGCCTTCCAGAAGCAATTCGTGCAATATGACACTGCTTTATTACATGGCAATCAATTGAACCTTGAATTCAGTGGGTGCCAGCAACAGCCAGCTTCCTAGACGACCCTCACTTGGTAAACATATACCCTGTCCGGCCAAACCAAGTGGGACTTCTTTCTCTGTCCAGTCGATCGCCGAGCCCGCGCGGGGGCGCGCATTCGCCAGGGACTGCGCGCGGCCGCTGCTCGCTCTTGTGCTCGCGGCTGAGCCAGAGAGAGAGAGAAGGAAGGAAGGCTGAAGATGGAAGGAGGTGCGTACGGCGCTGGAAAGGCTGGGTCCGGGCTTGATCCCGTGTCTTTCCTTAAACAACCCCAAACCATTCTCCGCATCGTCAGCTGGGTAAGGGCGGCTTCAAGGCGACGGGTCTCCCTCCCGTGGCCGGGCGCGACGGTCGGCTGCACAGGGGCGAGCTCTGCGGGATGGGGCGACCGGCTGGCCGAGAACCAGGCGCTGCCGGGTGACCGATTCAGGGAGGACAGGCGCCACCCCGAACTGGGCGCTCTCTGCCTTCAATTTGCGGTCGCGATCCACGTTGTTCCAGCCAGGCAAGGAGAAATGGCAGGGCGAGTTTAATCAGTCTCCCCCCCGGTCACATTTCGTTCACCGGCCAGGAAAATGCGTTTCTGTTTTGGTGTTTGTTGCCCTGCCAGTCGAGCTCCCCTTCCGCACATGAAGATGTCTTGACCTTTTTTACATCAGCTATTGTTATTTTAACCTCCTCCCGTCATCTTCCCCTGTGAAATCGCTTCACAAAACCTTTCGAGCAGTGTTGCCTCTCCATATTGCCGTCAAATGTCAGAGGGGACGGATCCACACGTTGTCGTTCCGAGGACCTTTGGTAGCAAACACGAGAATTCATTACCCCCCCCCTCCCCTATCCCCCCCTTCGCCTATCCCCCCTTCCCCTATCCCCCCCTTCCCCTATCCCCCCCCCCTTCCCCTATCCCTCCCCCCTTCCCCTATCCCTCCCCCCTCCCCTCTCCCTCTCCCCTCCCCTCTCCCTCCCCTTCCCCCTCTCCCTCCCCTTCCCCCTATCCCTCCCCCCTTCCCCCTATCCCTCCTCCCTTCCCCTTATCCCTCCCCCCTTCCCCCTATCCCTCCCCCTTCCCCCTATCCCTCCCCCTTCCCCCTATCCCTCCCCCTTCCCCCTATCCCTCTCCCCTTCCCCCTATCCCTCCCCCCATCCCTTCCCCCTATCCCTCCCCCCTATCCCTCCCCCCTTCCCCCTATCCCTCCCCCCTTCCCCCTATCCCTCCCCCCTTCCCCCTATCCCTCCCCCCTTCCCCCTATCCCTCCCCCTTCCCCCTATCCCTCCCCCCTTCCCCCTATCCCTCTCCCCTTCCCCCTATCCCTCCCCCCATCCCTTCCCCCTATCCCTCCCCCCTATCCCTCCCCCCTTCCCCCTATCCCTCCCCCCTTCCCCCTATCCCTCCCCCCTTCCCCTATCCCTCAATTGATGCTGTGATTCAAATACTTGGATACATGGTTGATGTGGTGGTGGTGGTGGGTTGTGGGGGGGGGATTCCTTCTTTGCATCAGCGCTGCCCAAAGTTAGTCGCTTCAAGTCAACGAGATGAGTTGGACCAATTTACGGTTGAGCCTTTCTTTTAATAATGAAGTTTGATTAACGCTGCCCTTCCATCCCGCCCCTGACGCCATTACTTAAAATAGTCGATGTGCTCCAGTGGATTGTATTCATTTATAGGAAAGACGGTCATCAGTTCGACATCACGTTTCCAGGCCTGAATGTCAACCTTTCATTGAGATTCATTTTAATGAACGTTTGATACATGTGTAACGTTTTTGTTTTCATTGGAATGGTTTAATTTCATCTGAATTTTTTTTTTGGTTTGTACCCAATTCTCTCTTCGATTTTTATTAATGGAGGGGTTTTTTGAGTGGCGAACCCTTGAAAAATGAGCAGATGGGAAGGTTGATTCGGATTTTCACCTGAGCCCGGCAACACTTGGACAAGTTTCTCACGACGTGACGTGGGGGTTATAATGAATGATTGGACGTGATTTGAGCTCATCTTGTCCGTGTTTTCTCTGCTTCAGCCCCATTGTGACCGAAAACGTGTCTGGCCTTGACATGATAAAAGGGGGGGGGGGGGGGGTGGGGGGTATCATGGAGACGCCTCGGCAATGTGGGGGCGATTCATTTGCCTTCATCATTGATATGAATTCGTGTCTCTCATCCAGATTGAGGGATAGAAGGGCTTTGTACTGAGTGCGTTGGGAGTTGTGTGGGGGGGGGGACACGCACTCAGTCCGTGAAAGGCTCTTCTGCCCCGTCCGTTGATCGATCGCCGAACGGTGCTTTGCCGGTGAAATCCCCTTTGGTTTGTACTCTTCATCCTTCCAACAAGTTGCGCTGTTTGGAGCCCATGAATGATGAGGCAGCACGGGAGTGTTGCACGCTTTCCCCAGTGGGTGGGTGCAGCCGTCAGCCCTTTGCCCGGGGAGGGAGGGGGGTCGGGGTCCGTCCCGTCGGGCGGCCGCGCGCACATTTTGCAGCGCGGGAGGGCCGGGGTCGATCAGTCACCGTGAGCCCGAGGTGCGGGAGACGGAGAGATCGACGTGGCTCGCTTTTCGGGAATCGATCTGGACCCTTTTCCCAAAAAAGAAGACTCTTGCTGACTAATGGTGTTTGATTTTGAATGACATCCAAAATAGCGCTATTACCCCTTGCTGTCCTGCTGTGCGAGCGCATTGTTTTCTGGCAACGATCTGGAGATGATGTCATCTGGGAGTATTCGCTCAGTTCGGTTCCCCCAGCGGCCTTCCACGATCATCTCCAGGTACGGAGCGAGGTCGAGCACTGAGAAACAACCCCCTTGCCCGTTGCATGGTGTAATGTCATTTTGAACTCGAGCTATGCCCGCGATGTTGTTGTCCACGGTCAGGGGCTGGTGTGTGAGTTACAGGTGGGTGCACATTCGTGCACTTGAGCAAATGAGCCTCGTTTGGCCTTGGATTCAAAAGGTTGGGGATAATCCGACAGCAAATTGACACAAGACAAAATACTCATAGTTTCAAACCCATTTTAGATCTGTCTTAATGTGTGCTGTTGTCAGTCCTCTCTCTTGAAACTCTGCAGTCGTGACATGTATTTGGCTACCATTCCTAACAACACCATCCCCAACTTCTGAAACCATTGCTTGGTTCACCTCATTCCAGTGCCCGATCACCAGAGCTGACAATTCGGGACACACTTGAGGAAGTGTTGCATTGTAGGGCATGTAGAGCTTTTGATGAGATATTTCGATGATCTTGAGAGGTCCAAGATCAGTCAAGTTTATCCAAATTTTACTAACAGTTAATTCTTAACAAATTTACTGCTGTGTTTTCCTACATCCTCCATAGCGATGAAGGTGTGGTTCTGTCAGGCCTAAAGGAGACATGTTCTGAAATGACAACTCCACAACACATACCACTGATTTTGTTCCAAAATTCCCCATCTCCCCAACCCATCACAAAAGTGCAACATGAGCATTGCAGTGTTTATACACATGATTTCATTGATTATGTTGAACTTCATACGTTGTTTGGATCAGAATGATCAGGAAACGGATAAGAACATAAGAAATAGGAGCAGGAGTCGGCCATCCGGCCCATCGAGCCTGCTCCACCTTTCAGTGAGATCGTGGCTGATCTGATGACCGGCTCATCTCCACCTACCTGCCTTTTCCCCACATCCCTTAATTCTCCTACTATGTAAAAATCTATCCAATATATTTATTGAGGTAATCTCCACTGCTTCAATGGGCAGTGAATTTCATAGATACACTACCCTCTGGGAAAAGCAGTTCCTCCTCATCTACATCCTAAATCTTCCATCCTGAATCTTGAGATGAGGTCTCTAGTTCTAGTCTCTCCCATCAATGGAAACAACTTCCCTCTCTCTGTCTTATCTATGCCTTTCACAAATTTCTCTCATTCTAAATTCCAGCAAGTACAGTCACAGATGACTTGATCTTTCCTCATAGGCTAACCCCCTCATCTCTGGAATCAACTTGGTGAACCTCCTCTTGACCGTCTCCAAAGCCACTATATCCGTCCTCAAGTAAGGAGACCAACCAGAACTACACACAGTACAACAGATACAGCCTCACCAGTTCCTTATGTAGTTGCAACATAACCTCCTTGCTCCTAAATTCAATCCCTCTGGCAATAAAGGCCAATATTCCATTTGCCTTCTTGATGACCTGCTGCACGTGCAAAGCAATCTTTTGTGATTCATGCACAAGCACTTCCAAGTCCTTCTGCATTGCAGCCTGCTGCAATTGCTTGCCATTTAAATGATGATCTGATCTTCCATTTTTCTTCATAACCTTGCATTTCCCAACATTTTCCTCCATCTGCCAAACCCTTATCCTCGGCACAACTTGCTTTTCTACTCAATTTAGTGTAATCAGCAAACTTAGATTCACTACACTCTGTCCCTGCTTCCAGATCATTAATGTAGATCATGTACGTTTGCAGACCCAACGCCAATCGACCCCTGCGGTACCCAGCTCAACATGGATTGCCGATCAGAAAAACGCCCTGTATCCCAACTCTCTGCTTTGTATTGGTTAACCAATCCCCTATCCACACCAATACATCACTCCCAACTCTATGCATCATTATCTTGTGTGCAAGTCTTTTATGCGGCACCTTATTGAACGACTTCTGGAAATCTAGGTAAACCTTCTATCGACTGTGCTTGTTTTATCCTCAAAGAACTCCAGTAAGTTTCTCAAACAGGATCTGCCTTTGCTGTTGGATCCATTTCGATCCAGATGCCTCACTATTTCTTCTTCAATGATAGCTTCAAGCCTGTTCCCAACTACAGATGTACAGATGCTTGGATTAAACACAGTAAATTTTACAGTAAGCATGCACTAAATTTTGGTGCACCCCTGCATTATCAGCTAGGAATGTGGCAAAAGACTTGAGAATTAGGTCAGATGAGGATGTACAATGCTTTATGAGCATCAGTGGACTAACTTTCTAAAACTGGCCCACTTGCAAAGTAAGTTTTAACCACTACAAGTTTTCAGTGTTGTAAATGTCTTTTGAAACTGTGGAGATCATTTACCATGCCCTTCTCTACCCCTGCTCTGTCAGAAATGCCAACCATGGCAGGTGAGAATACATCCAAAGATGTATGAGATTAGTAGGTTAATTGGTCACATGGGTATTATTGGGCAGCACGGATTCGTGGGCCAGAAGAGCCTGTTACTGTGCTGTATGTCTTAAAACAAATCAGTGCAAGAGGTTCATCATGATATGATACCCTTTGGAGGGAATATCTGAAGTTTATAAGGAGGACATCCAAAGTGAGTTAGCTCCAGTTGGTTATCACAGGAATTTGAGTTGGATGTGTTCAGTATCCATGCAACACAAATTTCCCTAAATGAAAAGAGCAAAACTAATATAAATGGAGCCTAAAAATGAAGTTGGAGTGGGAAAGAAAAATTAACATTTATTGAGAATTTACCTATTGGAAGCATTGTATATTCGAAGGATTGAAACACAAAAGTCTGCAGACACTGTGATTGTAGTAGAAGCACAGAAATGTCAGAGGAACTCATTCTAAGGATGCAAGACAGCTGATATACCTGAATTGTGAATGAACTCATCCTTTAAACTGATAAAATTCTTTGTAAGGATTATTGGTTTGCATTCTAAGTTGCAATATCAAGGCACCAAATGACAGAAGTGAATGGATTTTTGGTGTATGGGCTCTAAAATTGTTGATGTATCGCTGCCAGAGTGATGTATTAAAGTTTTATCTCTGTTGTTGGGTCCCTTTTTGAGAAGAGTTGGGGTGGTGTGTGAGCAGGCCAGGTTGGAGGGTTACGAGGGCCAAATGATTTATTCCACAAAAGCGACATTATGAAACAGTCAGCCTCATCTATCTTGGACAGCTCCTGATTAAATTGAAGCAAAGTGCTTTTGTACATGACCATATCTAGACGGCAAGTGGTATGAAAATGGTTTTATTCTCTGCAGAAGAAATATTTAGAATCGTTTTTTGTCACATTTCTGGGTCTTATTCTTCACTACTCCTGATTTTCATCTGTTATTTTGTGGATTTCTTGTACTGTTAAAGTCCAACACCTTGTTATCTTGTTTCCTCACCCAACACTCCTTTCTGGATAACATTCAAACATACAACCTGGACAACATCCAGAAAACCTGCTTATAAACGCAAATTTTCTTCATGCTTTTATCTGTGTCTAATACTTGCTTAATCACTACATTTTCTTTCCAGTTTTAAAAAACCAAGCAAATTTTAATCATATAAAAAAGTGAAAATAATACCTTATAACGTTTTGTGGAAATTGTCTTGTGATCTTTTCCAGAATAAATCTGTAATAGGTTGCAATTTGAAGTGCTCCATGTTCACAATTCTCTTTCATTTCACGACTTCATTTCGGGATGTATTTTTAAACCAAAGCCACTCTATAGGTAGTGCTAAATTTTCTTTTTCATATGCTCTTCAGGTTGCTTATTAGAGATTCATAAAATAACAAGCTGTCTGTGCTTGTGACTGAGCTAATTGCAAAGTCTGCTTATATTTTAACTGATGCTTGACTTTCACTCAATTGACTTCTCAGGGGGGTCAATGATAAACTTAGGAACCATCCCACTAGCAAAATCAGAGACCAGCATTTTTTTAAAAATCTCTCTTATTTATATTTACCAGTCCAAAATGAAGGAATTGCTTCATATTTTTCATAAGCATTTTTTTTAGATGGGATTTGGGGGAATTTTGCTTTCAACAGCCTTTGTACAAACATGTTTGTTTTTGAGCTGCTGAAGAAGTTTGACAGCTTGCTGAAACTGCTCTGTGATCAACATAAAAGGCAAGGTCACGGCAAGGAGGTAACATTGGAACCTTTTAAGATCCACAGTAGGGTGACGCTCTGGAGCCCTTGTACTCTGCCATTTTCTTGATGCTGCAGCTGTCACATGCTTTCGGCTCATGTCGCATGCCTACTTACCCCAAATGATGGAAAACTATTCAGCCCAATCTAGTTCAGGGTGAAGGCCATCACCTGAGGCTTTTTCATGCTGCTGATGTTGTACTAGCTTCTGTACCAAGGAATAGGCCCAGAGTTTAATGGACAGACTTCTTTGTGCCTTTGAAAGATCAATATCTGAATCACGGGAAAAACCAAATAGAACAATTAACAGGCAGGGTTCCAAATTAATCTTGAAAATTGTTTGAAAAATCTTTCCAGAATCTCTTTAAATTTGGGCATTCCCAAAACATGTATCAGAGAAGCTTCAAAAATGTTACATTTCTCACAAAATAGATCAATATCTGCATAAAAGCAAGATAATTTAAGTTTGGACATACGAGTTCTATGCAGCACCTTAAATTGTAATAAGCAATATCTTCCATAAAATGAGGAATCATTAATCAAAGTGAGAGTAGAATACCAATCTTCATCTGAAAATGTAATGTTCAAGTCTTGTTTCCAATCTCTTTTGATCCCAGCCATTTAAGTCCAATAAATACATGCTATTAATCCACCATGAAAATAAAATTGTGTATTAAAAAACAGATCAAGAATCTTAGTGTTAGAAATTTGCAGAAAATTTGAAAGCTTGGCCGAACAAAATGCCTAATTTGTAAATATCTGAAAAATTCCTATTGATAAGATTAAATTTGGCTGATATTTTTGACATGTGACTTCGTCCTCTACATCCACAGTCAAACGGTAAAGCAGAGAAAGGAGTGCACATAGTTAAACATGTAGCCTTAATAGCAAGGAAACTGTACTTTTAAGGCTAAAATTTCAAAGATGTATGGGGTTAGTAGGTTAATTGGTCACATGAGGGTATTTGGGCAACACGGGGTCCTGGGCGAGAAAGGCCTGCTACTTGTTCTTTACCTCTCAATAAATAAAAACACAAAATCAGCTGTTTATTGGTAGTGTAGTCTTGCCAAAATTATCCACACTTCAGGGAAAAATGTAGGGTTAGTGTAACAGTTAGTGCAAACACTGTTACAGAGCCAGCAATTGGGACCAGGGTTCGAATTCAGTGCTGTCTGGAAGGAGTTTGTATGTTTCCGCCCATGCCTGCGTGGGTTTTCCCCGGGGGCTCCAGTTTCCTCTCACTGCTCAAAACGTACTGGGGTTGTAGGTCGACTGGGAGTAATTGGGCAGAAAAGGCCTGTTATCATGCTAAATTTTAAAAAATATATATATAAAATTTAAAGTAATGAAGAACTTTCATATTAGATTTTATTTTGAGATTTATTGAGATCTTAAGTTAGAGCACTTAAATATAAAATGGATAGGCCAGGGGTGTTTGGTTAAAATAAAAGTTCTTATTACTAAAAGTCCCTTTCGGGAAATTCTTGTCTTGTTATTAGATCATCATTCAAACATGTGTTGGTTATTAATTTCCTCCAGTTCCTTAAAGGAATTTTTTCAAACTAACTCACCTGATAGAAAGCAAGTTCCTCCGAACATCGGCAACTGGTGATGGGGGAAGTGCGCTGATAATAAGAAGAAACCAGGTTTGCCAAAGTTATTTTTCAACCAAAACAAGGGCAATGGGCAAGATGGGGGGGGCATTGAAAGAAGGAGACTCACCTAGAAGGACCTGTGGAATAAGGAGTCAAATAGAGTCACTAATGATGTCCTGCCCTCTCCCACAAACGTAAATCATGGTTGGGAGAGAACCCAACATGTCCCCTCTGCACAGTTCCTGCTATCTTCAAGCTCATTTTGGTTGGGTGCAATGTCAGTGTCACCCAAGGGTGATATATCTGGTGACACAATCTAGTGCTGAGGTGTCTAGCAGTCGAACTCAAAGAAAAAAGAACCAAATGACCTGCCCGCAAACACCCAGAACCCAGACACCCTAATACCTTTCATCCGGGAAGGAATAAGTCACAGCACCCACTCCTTCTCACTCCAAGATATAGGACAACTGAATACAGCCAGAGACTGGAAATTGCTTGTAGACCTCAGCCTGTGACTCACCTTTCCCCTGGAAATTGCCAGCCCCAACCCGAGACCAAATTTGGTACTCTGGTCCAGCTCTCAGCAGATTGTCTTCAGTATTGAGCTGACGGTTACTTGGGAAGGGAAGGTATCATGGATGAGGCTCAAGAACAGAAAACACCACGTAATACTATTCTTGCCTGAGAAGCAGGAGAGCGAAGCTGGAAAGCGAGCGTGCTCCTGGTTGAAGTCGGTTGTCGAGGATTTGCTCCTAAGTCCGTGACAAAGTTTCTAAGGAAGTTGAAATCACCGGGCAGGCCCTCAGAAAGGCAATTAAATCCCTCCCTGACTCAACTGAAATGTGCAGTCACTGGCTCTGGCTGAAAAGGAGGGATCCTATCTGGGCTCCAAACGACCACGAGGAGAAATGGGTACGGGACACACCCCCAAATCTGACCAGCCAATGATGGGCCTGCCTTGGCAGAGCATGTCTTGTGTTTAAAAGGTTGAAACACCCAATGATACCAGGGAATAAAACTGAAGATGTGTCCATACTGGATAATATTCCCTTGTGATCTTACTCCATTAATGTAATTGAGACAACCGATCATATGAACTCTGTAAGAGAGGTTCAAACTAACCACTACTGAAATGTCAGGGATTGTAACACCTACTCTATAAATCAACCTTTCCAGTTATTGAAGAAGGGGCAGGGGGAGGAGCACAGGACAACAGCCAAGAGGCCATAGATGGACATGGATGGGGGGCAGGAGAGAGAAGCTAAGAATTGATCGGGGAAGGGGGGTGGCTCTGCGATTGCAGGGGGAAAGAGAGAGAGAGAGATAGTGGGGAGCAGAAGGGAAGAAGATAAGAAAAGATAGAGATGGGGAGGGGGAGAACAGAGAAGTTGATGTTGATGCCATTTGGTTGGAGGGTGCCCCAGGCAGATTATGAGTTGTTCCTCCAATTTGCAGGTGGTCTCAGCTTGGCAATGAATGAGACCATGGACAGACATGTCATCGTGGGAATGGGACGGGTTCTTGAAATGGGTGGCCACTGGGAGGTCTCTGCCAATAGAGTGGACAGAGTGAAGGTGCTCAACGAGGTAGAGCACCTGAGGTAGAGAAGGCCACAAGATTGGGGGCACAAAAGTGGTCGAGAGGATCACTGTGGTCTCCCTTCTACCCCCCCCCTCCCTATGGTCTACCAGGATCGTTGTCTGCAGGATGTTCTGTGCTGACCACCACCTGTACAGGGGTTATTGTTAATACATCTGGTGCTCACAGTGTGGGCTGTGCTCCTCCCCCTGCCCCTTCCTCCCTCTTCCTCCAGCCTTTTGATTCAGGTGCCTGCTCTGGTCTGAAATGTTGGTTTCTCTGGACGCCTCGGGACCTGCTGAGTTTCTCCAGCAATTTTGTGTATTAACTATGTAAAATTTGTGGTTACTTTTAGGCTTAAGCCCCTCTTTACCCGACTTATTTTTGTTTTTAAACTGATTTAAGGTGACCAGCATTAGGAATACTTGCCCCCAACAGCTATGATCAATTCTGTTTAAACTCCTGTGGAAAAGAGGTAGAATGAAAATGAAAGGAATTCATCGAAACATTTGAATATTCCTTAATAACGCAATGAACAATTTGTACATCTGTAACATTATTAACATAAGACGTCATCTCAAGCCACCTTACAGCGGTTTCATCAGACAAAATGTTGACAATAATTCATGCCAGGCTATATTAAAATAGTTGAGTTAAATGTTAGACTTTAAGAGTCTGCTACATGAGGAAAGAGACTGATTAGGGGGATAGTTCCGGGGCTCAGAACAGGGTTGGAGTGCTAAAAATGAGGGATTTGCAAGCAGCTGGAACGCAGAACATCTGAAGCCCTCACTTCAGCTCAGCCTCACCTCTTGTTCCAGCCAATGTTTTACTACCTTCAATCTCCAAAGTAAATGCAGCTTGATATTCTACCTAATATTTGATTGTCTCTGTGTTCATTCTGTTGCCATTTGTCCAGATCCTTTTCAAATAAGATGATGTTTCATTCATTATCACAGACTAAATAAAAATATACATGCAGATTGTTAGTTTCATCGTATTTTACATAACAAAAATGAAAGGGATGGAAGAACTTTTTGTAAACCAGTATTTTATTGGCAGTAAAGAGCGCAAGAACAGGAGAGGATGTTATATTGGAGCAAAAAATGATGATCTCTGGTTAAATAAAAGCAGGTAAAATTGTTTGCTAGAGCCAGGTTACACCCTGCAAAGGTGGCTAATACTGAGAGAATTAAATCGCTTCTGCAACAATCACTTTAGTTGTCAATCTGAAAGATTAACTCTTGATTTCCTGTCCATCGGTACTGCCCAACCTGCTGAACAGTTCCAGAGAATTTTGTTTCTTTTTCAGATTTCCGGCCTCAGCAATGCATTTCGCTTCTCAATGTTGCCGTAAGATCTTGTATAAAGTTCCGCTGTATTTCCTCCTGTGAAACACGAGGCCAGTATGGAAATCTGCTTTATTTTCAAATGCAATGATGCGGCACTTTGCCAGAATAAGAATGAGTAGGAGAGATACAGTAGAATCTACTAAAATTGCATGCCATAAAATTATGAATGTGTGCTGATCCAATATTGTAGCTTTAACGGTGTATAGTCCTTCTACGACTGTCATTGATATTTGCACCAGTGGTAAAATCAGTATTCTACCAAAGATTTACTACATTCTACAATTATTGACACAAGTATTCTGGGTATCATGCCCTTTGCCCATAGACATTTTAAACATTGCTCTTCAAGTTTTCTACCACTGAACAGCTGTGTTTTCAGCTTGCAATATTTTGTTCAGTTTCTTTTAAAAAACCCAAAAAGCCAGGAATCTTTGGCTTGGGCCCACCAGAAAATTACAGTCATTTAGAATAACGTTTTGAGACTGAGGCAACACAAGTCTGTGGCCTGGCCTGCTGCACCTTCCCTCATGGAACCACAGTCTGCTGTCGAAAGTTGTGCAATGCTTTCATTGTCAAGCAGCTTCATCACTTGTATGAAGAGGGCTTGGGGATGAGGGAACATGTTTGGGGTTGTTTTAATCTAAAGCACTTGCCTGCAATGAATTTCTTTTAATTTCGAAGCTTGTAATTCATGCTGTACATGTTATTTAATGTGTCTTCCCCACTCTGTTGATATTGCATCCATTGCTTTCGAAAGCTTACCATGGAAACAGATCTTGTTTCCTTGGAGATATTCCAAGAACTTGTATTGAACCTGCTCAGTGATATAATTTTTTTTAAAAATTGAATGACATAGTAGCAGATATTTGATTAAGTAGCATGCAATCATTCCAAATTCACAAAAACACATGTGTTTTCACCTTGAATTACAAATTTGATTTTGATGTCTGTTTCCATATAACCATATACAGCACAGAACAGGCCAGTTTGGCCGAACAAATCCCCACCCTCCTAGTCCCACTGACCAGCACTCGGTCCATACCCCTCCAATCCTCCCCCCTCCATGTAATTATCCAGTCTTTCCTTAAATGTAAATAATGTCCCTGCTTCAACTACCTCCGCCGGAAGCTTATTCCACATCCCAACCACCCTTTGCATGAAGAAATTTCCCCTCATGTTCCCCTTATAATTTTCCCCCTTCAATCTCAAACCATGGCCTCTGGTTTGAATATCCCTCATTCTTAATTGAAAAAGCCTATCCACGTTGACTCTCTCTGTCCCTTTTAAAATCTTGAACACCTCCATCAAATCCCCCCTCAATCTTCTACGCTCCAGAGAAAAAACCTTTCTCTGTAACTCAAACCCTGACATCCTGTCAACATTCTCGTGAAAGTTCTCTGCACTCTCTCTACTATTTTGTTTGTATCCTTCCTATAATTTGGTGACCAAAACTGCACACAGTATTCCAAACTTGGCCTCACCAATGCTGTGTACAATTTCATCATAAAATCCCAACTCTAGAATTGAATACTCCGATTTATGAAGGCCAACATTCCAAATGCCTTCTTCTCCACTTTATCTACCTGAGTATCAACTTTGAGGGTACTATTTACCATAACTCCTAAATCCCTTTGTTGCTCTGCACTCCTCAATTGTCTTCCATCCAATGTATATGACCTATTTAGATTTGCCTTTCCAAAATGCAACACTTCACACTTATCCGTATTAAATTCCATCAGCCATTTCTCAGCCCACTCCTCTAGCTTTCTTATATCTCTTTTTAAGCTACGGTAATCTTCCTCACTGTCCACAATACCACCAATCTTTGTATCATCTGCAAACTTACTTAAGTTTCATGTGTTCAGTAATTAATCTTATCTTTCAAATGATTTTAAGTGCTGTGCACAAATGGAATATGTTTTTGATCAGGTAACATTTCAAGTAGTAGACAAGGAAAAATAAAACACATTTATTTGATGACACGCTTTTTTCAATTTTGTGTTGATAGAGCGGTCCTTTGCCAACAAAATGAACACAAGAATAACTATCCAGTAACCCAGTAAGGCTCAAGCACATGGCGGCTGCGTTACAAGTTCAATAGAATAGAACTTTCACAATTTTGGGGATCATTAGTGTGATTTTACTGAAATTTTGACCAATGGGAAGCTCCCAATTCATCAAGCCCTTGAGTCTCTTGTCTTTATTGTATTTGCATTGCTGTTATTCAGTATCTCTGCTCCAATGGTTTACTTTGGTACACTCCAGGATTTTCATATTTCCTTAGCTCATATTTGCAACCAGGAACCTGCACAGGAATTTAAATGTGATTGCTTTTGAAGGGGCATCTTACTTAAAGATCTACAGGCACCCTTAACTTGAGTATCACATACAACCCTGACATTCTTATACCTGTGGACCGGGCAGAATTTCTTCAGTAGTTCAAAATACTCTACGGAAGAAAAGATGTATATACAACGGAGAGAAATGTAAACAGAAAGAAGTGCAAATAAGCTGTGCCATACAGAAAATAAACATTTAATTCTTAAATAACGTGCAAAGTAAGAGTCCTCAAATGAGTCTCTGATTGAGTTTGTTGTTGAGGAGTCTGATGGTAGAGGGGGAGCAACTGTTCCTGAACCTGGTGGTGTGATTCTTGTGGCACTGATACTTCTTTTTTGATGGCAATAGCAAGAACACAACATGTGCTGGATGGTGTGGATCGTTGATAAATCTCCGACAGCAGTGTTCCGTGTAGATTTTCTCGATGATGGGGAAATGTTTGCCTGTGAACTGGGCTGTGTCCACTACCTGTTGCAGGGCTTTCTGCCCAGATTTCTTGGTGTCCCCATAACCAGGCCGTGAGGCACACTTTTCACGACACATCTGTAGAAGTTTGCCGATGTTTTCAGTGTCATACCAAACCTTTGCAAACTCCTGAGAAAGTCGAGGCGCTGATGTGCTTTCTTCACGATGACACTTGTATACTGAGCCCATGTTAGATCCTCCAAGAAAATGACTCTAGGGATTTAAATCTGCTCATTCTCTCCACCTCTGGTCCCCTAATGATTACTGGATCATACGCCTCTGGTTTTCTCTTCCTAAAGTCTGCAATCAGCTCCTTTTGGTGACATTGAGTGCATGCTAGTTGTTAGTACACCATTTTTTAAGCTGTTTTCAATCTCCCTCCTGTACACCGACCCATCGCCCCCCTTTTTATACACCCCACTTCCATGGTGTCGTCAGCAGATTTGTAGATGGTGTTGTTGTACAGAGCCGCACAGTCATAGGTGTTCAATGAGTAGAGCAGGGAGCTAAGAACACAGCCCTGTGGTACTCTGTTACTGATGGAGATGTTCTTACCAATCCTCACTGATTGTGGTCTGGAGGGGAGGAAGTCCATGATCCACTTACACAATGGCTTGTTGAGACTCAGGTCTTTCAGTTTGCTGATCAGTTTTGAGGGGAAGATGGTGTTGAATGCCAAACTGTAGTAGATAGAGAGCATCCTGATATATGCGTCTTTGCTGTCCAGGTGTTCCAGGGCTTTGTGTAGAGCCAGTGAGATGGCATCTGCTGTAGACCCATTGCTGACACTGTCAAATTGAAATGGATCCATGTTGCTGATACGTTTCAACGCCAGCTTTGCAAAACACTTCATCACTGTGGATGTGAGTGCCACTTTTGTGATTTTGGAAGGTTACCACCCTCTTCTTGGGCACAGGTATGATTGAGTCATGTTTGAATCAGATAGTTACCATGCCCTGATGGAGTGAGATGTTGAAGATAGCAATGAATACATTGGTCTATTGGTCAGCATAGGTTTTCAGTTCTTGGCCGCGTACTCCATCTGGACTGGATGCTTTTCTTGGAGTCACTCTCCTGAAGACAGTCCATATGTCATCTTCACATACTGACAGTAGAGGATCATCAGGGGACATGGGTTGCGTAGTGGCTCTTCCTTGTTTTGGTGGTCAAATCGGGCTTAGAAAGCATTGGGAGTGAAATTTCACTCTCCTACTGCACTGTGAAGGGCCTTTGAACTCACCAACATGCCATCCCATTGCTTACACCAATCCATACTCTGAAATTATTTCAAATGCTCTTTTTCACCATCAGCCATAGTGTTTTTTGTGGATGATTTTCTCATACACATTTGTGATCTATTTATTCTATTTGTGCTGGGGCTAAAAAGCTGACATGCAGCAAATTAATTCACCTGTAGAAGGTAGGACTGAAATTTTGAAAGTATCTTTATAATTGAGCTGTATTCTCGAGCAAGATTTATAGTTTATCTGTACAAGAACCAATTGCATTTTACAGAGTGTGTACATAATCATTAAGTATATTTAACAGATGATTAATATCATCTCAAAAAGCCATTTTTCATTAATATTTATCACCTGGGCTCTTAATGCACAATACTTATCGCGTGCAAGCGCTCACACACACACACACACACACACACACACACACACACACACACACACACACACACACACACACACACACACACACACACACACACACACACAAATCACATATATCCATAAAGATAGAATTTAGAATAAATATACATAAAAAATTTTGTAATTATTTACCCAGTTGTAGGATACTTTCTTAAAGCCTTTGGGAAAAAGCTTTTTCCCAGCCTGGGAGTCCTGATTTTGATACTCTTTTTCTTCCTTCCTGATGCTAGTTGGTCAAAGATACTGGGTGCTGAATGGAAAGGATCCTCAATAATTCTTTGAGCCCTATTTAAGCAACACTCCCGGTGAATGTCATCAAGAAGGGAAAGGGAGACCCTAGTAATTTTATCCTCTTTGAAACCAGTCATTTGTTAGGCCCTAAAACTCTTACTTGTCTTCTCCATTTAAGTGTTTACTATTCATAATGTATGACTTTTTTTTCCCCAAGAATGCAATAAATGCATATGAATGTTAAACAATTGAATCAGTCAACAGATTGTTTATTCAAGTTATTAAAATTGTTGGCAAAGCTGGGAATCTTGTTTTTTTGGACAAGCTTCTATCTGTGAAAGCAAAAATGTTTAAAGAAAAAGACTATATAAACTGTGTGGTCTTGGATATCCCAAAGCTTTTCGTTGCACATTAAGTACTTTTGAAGGAAATAATTTATGAAAAGGGTATCATGTTGGTTATTGATAACGGTATTGGTAAATTGACAATTCAGTGTAGGTTAGATTGTGAGATTATTGTCTGTTAAGGCAAATAGGGAAAATATTTTTGTGGTGTTGAGGAAAGTTTTGTTATCTGCTTTATTTGTGTTTAGGAGATGGACAATCTGATGGTGGTTAAAAAAAAAACCATAGCACATATTGAATTGCTTGAAAATGCCCCTAGGAAAATGTCAATATCCGAGTGATCAAGCCCTTAAATCATCTATTGAGGAATAGATGATTTTTTGGACCAGGATGAAATTATAGCCACAACTACAACTTAGGTCTTGAGAAGATAATTGTCCTGTTGCATTTTCATTCTAACTTTTTTCATACTTGAGTCCATTATATTTTTGCTTCAAAGTAAAATAAATAAATAGAATTCCAAGTTTAAAAAAATGCAGTGTATTTGATCACATCAAGTCATTGGCCTTGGGTCATAGGCCTTTTATTAACAAGTTGTTTTATTTGTGTTTGTTGTTTTATCCATCTTGTTGATTGTCATGCGTAAAGTTCATGTTGTGGAAACCATACAAAAATGTCCCAATATATGCAACAACTGATTTAATCTTTTAAAAGTAGCAATAAGTTATCTGTAGGGATCATGTACGAGGTTATACACAAGAACACAGAGTGGAAGCACGCTGCCAAGTCCCTAAATCCTTCAGCAGGATCGTGGCTGATCTGCCCTGGCTCAACTCCTCCTCTATGCCAACTATGTGTAGCCCTCAATTTCCCCAATCTTTCAGAAATCTATCTCCTCCTCTTCAAATAGCTCCAGACAACTTGCCTCCACAAACTCTTGGGGGAAAGAATCCTAGTAGAAATTCACCACCCTCAATGAGAAGACAATCCTCACACCACTGTTTTAAAATCCGTCATTGCATCTTGTCATTGTTTGAGCCACCTTCATTAGTAAAAAGAGTCTCAATATTTACCTAGTGTTACAGAGTTCTGTGTTGGCCTATGTGTTGTGTGGTTTTGAGTTGGAAAGTGACAATTTGCCTTAGAGAGCCAAAGTGAAGGTGGACTGCTGAGAGAGTGGGAGACGGACTGGGCATGTGCAGAAGATGATCTAAAAATTTCTGGACTTGGAAGACAAACCACCACTGGGTGTGGCTGTGAAGTGGAAGGAGGCCCAAGCAGAGTCATTGTCTGAGAGGCAGTTTAGAGTGTTGGGCATTTTAAAAGGGATGAACATTCCGAAGGCAGTCAGAATGATCTGGACCAAGCCATTGTTCCTCTCTCTGCAAGCAACACAAGACAACTTCGAATTTTGTGCACTCTCTCTCTCTCAAAGATCTTTTGACTTCAGTTTACCAAACAAATTGAATTTTATTTATGATCTTTGCTTTGGTTGAGATCGAAGTTGTGAGACTTGTGTGTTTTGTGTCTAAGTTTTTCTGTGGACTGGTTGGAAATATAACTTAGACTTTAATTACATATGTTATATTTAGGCTGGGGAATTTATTAGTCTTACACTGTCATAGAAATTTGCATAGTAACCAATGGGGATTGTTATAAAAGGGGAGATTTTGAATTAAAGTTTGAAGGTGAATTTTTGATAATAAAGTAATTGTTCATCTTTACCCCAGTGTGATATGCCTTCTTTGTGGTTGCTAGTTTGATCTTGTAACACTAGTTACTAGTTATAAGATCTTCAGATCTTATAATGGACTAACTGAGGCCTCACTTTTTAAGCCATTCTGATAGGACCACCTTCTTATCCCAAAAATTACTCTTCTGAACTACCTCAAATTTGTTCTTAAATAAGGGACCAAATTAATCTTCAGAACTAATTTATTATTTCCTGTCTTTAAGATATTCCATGCATATCCATTTATTGCATTGCCAAAGATAATTGCCCAAGTAAAAATTCCAATGGACAAAATGTATTTTCCTGTAGGCAGTGTGAGACTGTTGGCATTGTGCTGTGGCTCTGCAGAGTATTTGAATGAGTCATCAGAAATTCAAATCCAAATTTTGCAAGTTGATTTTTTTTCACTTCTGTGCTAGATTAGCCAAGTGATAGCGAGTTTAACTGCCACTGCAAAACATGAGCACGTACTCCAATCTACCACTACAGTGCCACATATTACCATTCCTTCAGACAAAATGTTAAGTAGGGTTTGTCTGTCCTCAGAGGTGAGTGTAAATGATATCATGACCCTCTTTGTAGCTCTCCCGGTGTCCTTGCCAAACTATATTCCTAAACCAAAGACCATCAAATGGGGATTTACAATGGATCTTATTGCTGACTGCTAACTGGCACATTACAGGCCGCAGAGGGGTGCACTGAGGCTTGGAGCACGATGCGAGGTCGCTGTGGGGAAGAACCGCAGGCTAGAAGGACTAGACTGGAAGGACGCTAGCCTGTGGACCTTCTCCATAACAAACTCGCGCCATGCACCAAGTCTCAGTGCACCTCTCTTGTAGACTGTAATGTACCAGTTAGTAGTCAACAATAAGACAAGTTAACAGGCATATTTACTACCAAAAATAGACTTTATTCACAATAAAATATTTACAAAATAAAAACCGTTCAAAAGTCTCTTCGCACCCTTTGTTTCGTATCCATACATTTCCTTCACTGTACATTGTTACATTAATTTCTCTTTGCACCATTATCACCATTGTGGCATCTTGTTGTTTCTCCCTGCTCTATTGTTTGAGGGGCTTTTGCTTGGACTCAGCCCCTCAATGGAAGGACTCAAGCCTGTGGACCTTCCCCACATTGACCAGATGTAGTGCACCCCTCTGCAGCCTGTAATGTGCTAGTTAGTAGCATTACTGCACCGACATCTTCATGTGATTTTTCACTGAGCTAATGATCTTCCAGCAGTTCTGGGTTCCTGACTCTGTGTGCATCCCTGGGAACAGTCCGTAAATCAGAGAGTCCTCTGTTACACTCTGCTGGGGATGAACCGTGAGAAGGACCCTTGTGTCCTTCTCTACACATTGTCATTGAATCTGCATGCAGCAAAGAGGTGGACACTGTCTTCTCTCCATTGCAATCATCTCAGGGACAAAGTGTAGTGTGAGTGATGTTCTGGTTGAACAGGAAGGATCTGAGCTCCTCTCACTGCCAGGTAGGCCATGTCCTGGTGCTTGTTAGTGAGCACTGGCAATGAGGCGTTCCGCCAGATGACCTGGACAGTCTGCTCTGGGAACCATCCCAAATGTGCCTATCGAGTCCTCATCTCTCAGTGTCTGCAGGACGTACTATGCTGACCAGTGCCTGATGGCCTGTGGTGAAAGGTGTCAGTCTGGAAAACCTTTTCCACAATGAATAGGTGGTGTGGCAAAGTCCAGCTGTCTGAGACATTATCCAGCAACAAGGCCAGGCCCATCCTTCACAACACCAGGGAGAAGATAGAACCTCAGCACATAGCGGCTCTTGGTACCCTCGGACTTTGGTTCCACGCACAGTCTGATGCAGCTACACATGAAGGTGTTAAGCAGAATGAGGGCCATGTTGGGTACACCCTTTCCCTCACTGTCTGGTGACTTGTACAGAGCAACCCTTCGACCCTTTCCATCTTGGATCCTCACAAGACTGGAAAACAGATCTGCTGACCATCTGGCTTGAGTTGTGGGGCATTGGCCACACCTGTGCCATGAACAGCAGTATGGAGAGCACCTTGCAACTGATGACTAGATTCTTCCCTGTTATTGAGAGGAAGCATGCACCTACAGACCCAATTTCTGGTGATCTTTTGTGATCTGCTCTGACCAACTCTTGTTGCACGCTTTGGCCCCTCCAAATCAGTTCCCCAACACCTTCTAGTAGTCAGATATGACTGTGGACCAGCCAGGCCAGTCACCATAGAGCACAGCTTCACTCTTATTCCAGTTTACCCTGATGCCCGATGCAGATTCAAATTGGCCGCAGATGCTGATCAAGCTGCAGACTGATTGTGAGTCCGAACAGAAGATGGGAGATCATCCATTTGCAGGAAGGTCTTGACATGAGTGCCTCCACTGCCTAGCAATGTCACTCCTTTTGTTCCTTCGTCATTCCTGATGGATTCAGCAAATGGCTCTATGCAACGCACAAATAAGACTGGAGAGAATGAGGAAAAGATATAGGGTTGGACTAAAGGAAACTGGAAAAGTCGATGTTAATGCTATCCGGTTGGAGGGTTCCCAGATGGAATGTGAGATTTTGTTTATCCAACTTGCAATGGTCTCAGTCTGGCAGAGCATGAGGACCGTGGACAGACATGTCAGGGAATGAGGCCAGGAATTGAAATGTTGCCACTGGGAGATCCATGCTATTGAGGTGGACAGAGCCAAGGTGCTCAACAAAACGATTTCCCAGTCTGCATCCAGCTTCTCTCATGTAGAGGAGACCTCATTGAGAGCAGCAGTAGATGCAGTAGACGACCCCTGCAGATTCACACATGGTGTTGCTGCACTTGAAAGGACTGTTTGAGGCCCCAAATGGCATTAAGGAAGGAGATATTGGCCCAAGTGGAGCACTTGCTGCAGTCACAGGGGTAGTTGCCGAGGGGGTAATTGGTAGGAAGGGAGGAGTGGACGAGGGAGTTACAGAGGGAGCTGTCCCTGCTGAAGATGGAGAGAAGAAGAGAAGATGTATCTGATGGTGGGATCAGTCAGAAGGTGTCAAAAATGGTGGAGGATATGTTGGATGTGGAGACTGGTGGGATGGTAGGTGAGGACAAGGGAATCCTGTTGCTATTGCACGTGGAGGGGGAGGGAAAGGGGCCAGGGCAGAAGTGCAGGTAATGGAGGATATGCAGGTGAGGACCCACTTGATGGTGGTAGAGGGGAAGCCACATTGTTTGAAGAAGGAGGATATCTCAGATGATCTGGCATGGAAGACTTCATTCTGGGAGCAGACGCAACAGGGATAGAAGAATTGAGAGAAAGGAATGGAATCCTCACAGGGGACAGGATGTGAAGAGGTGTGGTCGAGGTAGGTGTGGGAATTAGGTTTGTAAAAGAGATCTGTTGAGCGTTTGTCTCCTGAGATGGAGACTGAGAGATCGCGAAAAGGGAGAATGTTGTGAGAGATTTACTGAGTGAATTTGAGGTCAGGGTGTAAGTTGGCGACAGAATGCCATCTTGACACACAACCAGCACAGCCACATCATTGAAAAACATGCCATAATTATCGATGCCCAGACACAACAGGGTTCACTCCCAAAGTGACAGCATGGGCTATTATGATTGCAGCTTTGGTCAGGCTAAAACCATTGTAGCTGACAATATCCTAGAAACTGTCTACATCTCATCTCATCTCTCAACCTACTTCACTTTTACTGTCCAACTTGTAGTATCAGCGTGTACCTTCTATTTTTTTAAGAGACTTGGTCTCACTGTATTGAGCAGGCTGCGCTGCAGGTCTATTTGCGGACACAGTCGGTCTAGTTATGGGCACGGTGGCTTTGGCCTTGCCTGATTCACCCCTCTTCATTCAACGTGGTGACGCCTGATTGCTCTGGAGACATTATGTTGATGCCCAACTTGGTGAGGGGACCCGCTCAATACAGACCGCAGCAGCCCAGAACTCCTGATCTCAAGTGATCAGACAGCCTCAGCTTCCGAGTAGCACAGATTACAGGTGTGCGCCACCGCGCCCAGCCATTTGCCTTCTATGACCCTACATTCCCCACCTCAAACCCATCTTCTCATTGTACTTATCCAAGAACAACATCCAGAGTAACCCAGTGGAGACATTTCAACAAAGGGACTGGTTGTGTAGGCAATATTGCACTTGCATTCTCCAATTTGGATGCTGGAAATGTGTACAATTTAGAGGCTTACATTGAGATCACATCCTCACACAATGAGAGTACAAGACACCTGTGTCCGCAGGAGGGGTTAAAAATTCCACAGCTGCCAGATCATGAGTTCTGTGGTGGAAAACTCCGATAAAGATCGGAGACTTACTGATGAGCACTGATGGGTAAGCTGTTGGGCTGGTGTGTTCTTTCTACTATTTATTGGCTCACGATGGCTTTTAAATGTATTCATTTGTGCTCACACCAGCTAAATGAAGAAGGAAAGGAAAGAAATGTGGTAGAAGTGTTTATGACTAATATAGTTCTAAATGAGAATCAATGGATCATCTGAAGTGTTATTTAACACTAAGATTAGTTACCTTTTTTTATCTTTTGGCCATCTTTAAGCAAGTTATTTTAAACACCTCCGATATTGTGACTCAGCAACTACAATTCGAAATACCATTTGTTTCATTTGCATAGAAATATGACTCACAGCTAGTTCCTTGAGCCTCCTGTGATTTGACGTTGAAGAACTTTCTATACTTAATTAATTCATTACAGCACTTTAACATGCAGAGTTTTGAAGATATATCCAAGGATGTAGGGGTAGAAATTAATCCTTATCTAAAGCTCAGCACTTTCAATGAAATTTCTGTTGGAATAGAATTTCGCATCCAAAACCTATCGTAGAAATAGAACTATGCCATGTATTTCGTACCAATAATACAAGCCAAATGTCTACTCTAGAAATTGTTTTCCTGTTGTAGTATGTATAGGAAAAATATTTTTATTTTTGGGGCCAGGGCTCAATTCTACCTACAATAACTCTGCTGGATTTGAAACAAAACAGGATTCGTACCAGCAATCAGGACCAGGGTTCAAAGCCCCGCACTGTGTGTAATGAATCTTATGTGTCTTCCCGCATCTGCGTCATTTTCCCCGGAGCTCCGATTTCCTTCCACCCTTTAAAGCGTACCTGGGGTTATAGGTCATTTGGGTGTAATTGGGCAGCAGGGCTCGTGAGCTGAAAAGGCCTATTACCGTGCTGTACGTCTAAATTAAAATTAAATTAAAATAGGTGCCGATGGTTGACAATGCTTTACTGAGCTGAAGACCCTGGCTCCATGCCTTAAGATAAACGTGAAGAAGTTCAGACTGTAATATTCTTGATTCTCAGTGAGAAAGCTGAGGGTTCAAGCCCCACCTTTAGAAGCAAAGCATGTTTCTGAAGCATCTTTTGAGGTAGAAAACATCTCAGGAGCTTGACACGAATCTTTCCAAATGCAACTTTAGACTCCAAGCTCATGAGTAGGCAGATGAACAAAAGTTTAGAATAAGGTAGAACTTAAGGACCATCATAAAATAGAAAAGAAGATAAAAAGGTGGCACAAGAAACTGAAGAGGCTGGTGTGGTTATCTCCCTTAATTCTCACACAGCATCTAGACCAGAACGATCAGCAATTCTTGTCCCCCACCTTAAATACTGCTCAGCTGGGTGACTTTCTCTGACTGTTGTTTGATGAAATTAATAGATTTATTGAAATTTTAGGACTTGGGTGGTGGGGCCAGGGGAAGGGGTGAGACCTCTGCATCTGAAGGCATGACAGTCATTTGTGAAACGATTAAATTAATGGCTGATCCAGATTCCAGAAGTGGAGGAAGACAGGTATGGTCAGGGGATATTACAGAAATGGCAGGGGCTGGGTGGGTTTTTATCTGGCCTATTAATACCAAATAAATGATGAGGTTATGGGGAAGGTGAAGGATTGTGGCAGGAGAATCAGGTGGAAACACTTAATTTTTCACGTCAATCTAATCTTCCTGGTTGGTTTGTGGAGTTTGGTACCTTGCGATCTATGTGCCTTTGAAGACCAGAGGTTTGCAGGGGCTATCTGAAACAAGTCTACACTTTTGGTGTTTGAGCTTTGGAAATGAGGACCTTGTATTGGTGTCACATTTGTATCATTTGTGCAGGGTGGCACATCTAAAAATCCACCTTTTCACTGATGAAAACTCCCAACAAAGGGACTTTATTCATGAGGTAACTTTCAAAGTAGGGGAGGGGAACTCCAACAGTTTCCACCTAGAGCTTTTACCCACCACCACCCCCATCCATGTTGCAATAATAGCCAACAATATGTCACATGAAATGATCCTAAAAGGAAAATGATTGCCCACAAATTGAAATTAACATGATACATGTATTATATCCCATTTGATGAGGCAGATCTGTGGCATCTAGCTGTGGAATATACTTCACCTTTTCCTTTAGACACTTCCAGTTGTCCATCTGCATTTTTTTTAACATTTCTGGTTCCTCTCTAAGCCTCTACACAGGGCAGCTTGTTGTTTAACCCAGACTGGGTTGAGGTATTCTAGAAAGCTAAGATGCCATGTGATGATTTAGCTTCCTTCAGCAGTTCCTTGACCACCTCAGCCTTTTCATTATGCTGTGGAAAGTGACATTACATTGTCTGGTGATCAAACTGTTGGCTTTTTGAGAATCTCACCAAGTTGTTTGTTGTCCTTAGTGTACCTAAAATGAAAATAAGCATCTCAGAGATGCCACACCTTTGGGCTACAATTGGCTGTTCAATTTCTAGCATTTTCTAAGAAGTCCATCTCCCAGATAATTTTTTTCCACCTTGACTTTTTTTTTAACTCCGCCATGATCCAACTTAGACTTGATGCATTACTTTTGGTTCCTTACAAGGGAATTCCATTTCTGTTTATAGTTTCTAATTATTCCTGGCTCTTATGAGAACTGTTCTGCATGGGACAGTTGGTGGAGCAGTTAGCGCAACACCTTTATAGCGACAGTGACCAGGACTGGGGTTCGAATCCGATGCCTTCTGTAAGGAGTTTGTACGTTCTCTCCAGTTCTACATGGGCTTTCCCCGGGCACACCGATTTCCTCCCACCATTCGAAGCATACTGGGGGTGTAAATTGGGTGGCACGAACTCATGGGATTGTTACTGTGGTGTATGTCTAAATTTAAAAATTTACACTCCAAATAAAGGACAAAATTACCTCTAGTTTCTGTTAAACCTCTCCCCTGTCTCTCTCTTTCCTTATCTCTATCTCCTATCTCCTCCCTCCCTTCCCTTCCCTCTATATTCAGAGCTGCCCCCTCCCCATCACTTCCCAGCTCTCTTCTCTTCTACCCCTAACCATCTTTCACCCGTAACCTGTTAGCCCAACTCCTCCCCCTGCCCCTTCCTCCCTCCTCTCCTCTCCTCCCCCACCTTTTTATTCAAGCAACTGCCTGCTTATCACTCATACCTTGACAAAGGGTTCAGGCCCTTTACTTCCTAGAGATACTGCATGGCCTGTTGTGTTTCTCCAGCATTTTTGTCCATATTGCGCTACAAACACAGCCTCTGCAGGCTTTCCTTTTAACTTTCTTTTGTAGCTTGGTTACAGTGAACTTGGTTACCTTGGTAATCTCATCTCCTTGTGGTCTAGAAACATATGCTGTATCTCTTTCCACCACGCCTCCATGATGCACTTCAGGAACTGCATGATATAATTTATCTGATTGTCAGCTTGGCATTACTTGCACCTTTTAGACAGGCATAGCTAAAAATATCATGTCTATGTCTAGACAGGCCTAATTGTTATATTCTAGGTCTTTCAAATGTTCTCTCCAATGTTCTTAAATTTTAAAATGTAGACATACAGCACAAAACAGGCTGTCTGGTGCAAGTACCCCAGTTAACCTACCGGTACATCTACAACCCTCATATGCTTTGAAGGGTGGGAAGAAACTGGAGCACCCGGAGGAAACCCCCATCTTTGGCTTGGCTTCGCGGACGAAGATTTATGGAGGGGGTAAAAAGTCCACGTCAGCTGCAGGCTCGTTTGTGGCTGACCAGTCCGATGCGGGACAGGCAGACACGATTGCAGCGGTTGCAAGGGAAAATTGGTTGGTTGGGGTTGGGTGTTGGGTTTTTCCTCCTTTGCCTTTTGTCAGTGAGGTGGGCTCTGCGGTCTTCTTCAAAGGAGGCTGCTGCCCGCCAAACTGTGAGGCGCCAAGATGCACGGTTTGAGGCGTTATCAGCCCACTGGCGGTCGTCAATGTGGCATGCACCAAGAGATTTCTTTAGGCAGTCCTTGTACCTTTTCTTTGGTGCACCTCTGTCACGGTGGCCAGTGGAGAGCTCGCCATATAATACGATCTTGGGAAGGCGATGGTCCTCCATTCTGGAGACGTGACCCATCCAGCGCAGCTGGATCTTCAGCAGCGTGGACTCGATGCTGTCGACCTCTGCCATCTCGAGTACCTCGACGTTAGGGGTGTGAGCGCTCCAATGGATGTTGAGGATGGAGCGGAGACAACGCTGGTGGAAGCGTTCTAGGAGCCGTAGGTGGTGCCGGTAGAGGACCCATGATTCGGAGCCGAACAGGAGTGTGGGTATGACAACGGCTCTGTATACGCTTATCTTTGTGAGGTTTTTCAGTTGGTTGTTTTTCCAGACTCTTTTGTGTAGTCTTCCAAAGGCGCTATTTGCCTTGGCGAGTCTGTTGTCTATCTCATTGTCGATCCTTGCATCTGATGAAATGGTGCAGCCGAGATAGGTACAACCCTCATATGCTTTGAAGGGTGGGAAGAAACTGGAGCACCCGGAGGAAACCCCCATAGACACAGGGAGAATGTACAAACTCCTCATAGACAGCGAACCCAGGTCATTGGCGCTGCACTAGTGTTGCGCCAACTGTTGCTTCTCTACTGCTATTGGCAAGTTGAAGTAAGTTCAGTATGAATCTCTCATTAGCCCCTTTCACACTTGCAAGTGATCCCAGGAATTAGCCACCAATCAGCCTTTAAAGTGTTTAGTGAGAAAGTAAAAATCTGCTCAACACCAGCATCAGATGACGTCATCTCACGCCGAGGATTGCCAGCCTAGACCTCTAGTAGATGTCGGTGTTGCAATTAGGCAAGTGTGAAATGGATAACTACATTGTGGGATTGACATGACCCAGATTTTTGGGTGAGTGCAGGAACATGAAGGAAGAAAAGATTAAAATGAAGGTATAAACTTTGCTATGGGAAAGTTGCAGCGGGAGAGAGATAGAGAGGATATAGAGAGCAAATAGCAGACAATTTTTAAACAACGTGGGAAAATTGGTAGCACTGTAGCACACAATTTATAAAGACCGTGGGAAAAAGCAGTCGGGGACCTGACTTCCCCTCTGTGAATGCGTGAATGCTCCATGCATGCATCCATGCAGCTGGGCTTACAGCCCTTTCTTTGCCGCATGAATTCTGGGAGAGCAAGTCTGCCATCACTTTTCCCCATATTTATAAATCGTACGCAATAGTGCTACCAACTTTCCACACTATATAAATTGTGCGCTACAACGCTACCAACTTTTCAACCCTGTTTAAAAATTGCCTGCTATTGCAATTTATTGCTAGCACTTTCCCATGATCCCTTATAAAGGTTTATATAGGTGGGCACACCAACAACAGGGGCTGAAGGGCTCATACTGTGCTGTACATAAAGCTTAACTCTGTTATAATTAGGCATGATTAATTTTGTTCAAATATAAGATCATGATACATTGATCAGTTATGATGTCATGACATCATCAGTAAAAGGTAGAACAGTCCTAACCCCGGGGATGGCTCCTTGCAAGTGTGGAAGCGTTCACTGTCCTGGTTGGGACTGATCAAGTAATAAAAGCCAAACCCCCATTCCTATCGCAGGACACTGAATGGCCAGTTTAGTGGGATGCAAGTGAGAGGAGCTATTGTCAAGTGCCAAATGTCAAAGTTCATATAAAACAAAAAAAAATGCAGGATATTTAGATAGCATCCCTGGAAAAAGAAATGATTAATATTTCAGATTTTCACCCGAAGTGAAAAAGAGAAAAACAAGTTTGTTTTCAGATGCGAAGAAGGTGGGAACGAAGGGAAAATTTATGATAGGGTGAGACCAAATCTGTTAGCGAGAATGAGTAGAAAATTAGTTGGGCAGCATTTAATTAAATTTAATTAAATCAGTTTTTCATGTAGTTCACTGAAATGTTTCACTGTCAAGAGATTTGCTAAACGTCACTCATCTTTAGATGTTAGTGACTCCTTTTTAGAAATGCATGCCAATTGATTTTGCAACTCCCCACAAACTGGATACCCACAATTTTCTCGTGCACTGTCTGAATGAATCACTATAGAGATTTGTTGTTTCTCTATCTATTAGTGAATGAGGTTTCTCCATTTACAGCCTGTGTGCGTGTGTTGGGGGTGTGGGAGGAGGGGTCAATGTTTTTGCCAGCTAATCAACCAGTTTTCAAAATTGTTTTAGGACCAGAGGAGAAAGATTTAAAGGGGTTCCTTTTCCACCCAGAGGTTGGTGGGTATGTGGAATGAGCTGCCAGGAGGTGGTAGTAGTGGGACAATGACCAAGTATAAACAGCATTTGGACAGTTACATGGATGGGAAAGGTGAAGAGGTATGTTGGCCAAATGTGGGCAAATAGGATGAACTCAAATAAGCATCTTGGTCAGCATGGATGAGTTGGGCCAAAGGGTCTGTTCTGTATGAATCTACACTGTTGTTGAGGTGACAGGTTTCAAAGATCTCCCATGCTTCTGTGCTCACATGGTTCGCAACAACAATTTTTGAAAAGGAATAGAAAATTAAAGAAAGTACCTGTATATTTGGAAGACAGAAAACAGCAATTAACATGTTTAGTAATCCAATTTCCAAATGATCTCTATTTTCTGAGAGAATTGCTCAATAATTGAAGGAAAACAAATTGTTTAATGGTTGTTTTTCCTTGGATGCCTAAAGCATGCAGACACCAAAAAAGTAACAAAGTAGACACGAAGGCCACGTGGCCTGTTGTATGCCAAAGGCAAGGCTTTGCTGTTTCATTCTTAGCATAGGTTGTGACAGATTCAGCAAGAGGGGAATTTTAATGCACCCCTCTGAATTTCAAACTTCAAATATAGTTGGGTTTCAAATTAACCGTTATCCCTTGTCCCTCTGACATGATTCATTCTTTAAAATCCTGTGGGCATTATTGGCTTGGACTGTTATTTTATTAGCTTTCAAGCATGAGCAGGCAGATTTTCAAGTAACAGGAACAGAGCTTCCACTTAAAATATCTGTGTTCCAATTGCAGAATTAGTCCCAAAATAAAGCTGATAATCTTTTTCACTTTCCTGTGGCTGCATCAGTTGATATAACAATTTATGATGTGTGTTACTGTATTATTGGATGATAAATAAATTGAAATGAGTGTAAGAAAGAGTCCTTGCTGAATCAGAATATTCAGAAATAAGCACCCTGAATACCTTTCAGCCTGGAGATGAAGCATACTTTGATGCAGTTATGGTGTTTATTCTGAACTGTTCTACTACAATAACGAGGTCAGGATCAGATACCTCTGCTCATTAACCACATCCAAACTACAGACCACCTGAAACTAGAGATGGTGATCAAAGACATTGTTAATTTACATCATACATCAAGATGCTCCTTATTGACTACGGTTCGGCATTTAACATCATCATCCCTCAAAACTGATCAGCAAATTCCAAAACTTGGGAGTTAAAGTCCCTCTCCACCTACTCAGCGCACACTCTGTTCTCGCTGCTGCCATCGGGAAAGAGGTCTCGGTGCCACAAGACTCGCACCACCAGGTTCAGGAACAGCTGCTACCCCTCCACCATCAGACTCTGCAACAACAAACTCCATCAGGGATGTATTTAAGGACTCTTATTTGTGCACTTCATTGATTTTCTTTTTGGTTCTCTCTGTGTTGCACAGTCAGTTTGCTTAGATTTGTTATCAGTTTACAGTTCTTTGTTTGTTTACATGTTCACACTGTGTACAGTTTATTTTTTGCACGACCAATTAGTAAAAAAGGAATCTCAGGGATGTATGTGATGGCTTGCATTTACTCTGACAATAAATCTGAAATTTTCAATGGGCAGCTCCTGACCTGGATCACAGTCAAATACAACTTTGAATCTTGGCGTATTTAGGTTCTAGTGCTCTCTTGCTTGTCACTTTTTTGATTGGAATTATTAATGTTGTTGTTCCTTAAAACTTTACTTCTTTATATTTACATATCTTCATTCTTCAACAGGTTTTCTCCATTGTTGTATTTGCCTCTATTGTGAATGAAGGCTACATCAACAAAGACAACAACCAACTTTACTGTGTCTTCAATAAAAATGACAACGCCTGTAACTATGGCATTGCAATTGGAATCTTGGCCTTCTTCATATGCATCCTGTACCTCACCCTGGATTACTACTTCCCACAGATGAGCAGTGTAAAGGACAGGAAACATGCTGTATTGGGAGACCTGGGACTTTCAGGTAGACACACTTAAGTTCACAAAGGAGAAAGACTTCTATTTCTAATTATAAAATTACAAGCAATTCCTTATGTCCTCTTATATTTCTTTCAAAAAGTTTTTTTTTAAATTTGTAATGATGAATTTTCCAATTTTGGTGAAAACCAGAAGTATTTCCTCAAAATAAATTTGAAATATTTGTAATCTTTACCAAGCTTAAACTTGTTTGGAAGAACTTCATAAAATCTGGAGTGTGGGATTTAGAGATGAGAATTGTGCCACATGTCGATTCTGAGTATAATGAAATTGACCCATTTTTATTTTTATATTACATAAATAGCATATATAACCCAGGACTAATTCCAACCCTAATGAGTTCAAATCGGAACATGTCAAATTGGAAAACAGAACTCAGTAAAGCTGGTGTCTTGTAGGTTGTCAACAAGGCAAATTTCCAGATTGTAATAAGAATACTACCACTTCACTAATAAGTTTTATAAGTTTTATGACTCATTGGGTTGCACAAAAATTACTTCAGGTGGTCAATCACAAATTTGCATGGCAGCTAGGGAAGAACCAGAAATGTGGCCTCACTAATGCTACCCACATTCAATTAACTAATGAGGTTTACCTCATCAAGAATTCAAATTTATTCCATCATGAACTTTAGGGCAAGTTTTCCTTTGATCCTTAAGGCGATCTTCATTTTCTTTTTGAAAACCATAATTGCATTTTTGCTATCTTCCCACAAAGGACATCAGTGTAGACTTCACATTAGCCATCTGCTGAAATTAATATTAAAATTTCTCAGGAATGTGTTGCTTGACCATGTTAATCTCTATCTTTTTCTGCACAGGTGTTTTCTTTGTAATTGCTGAATATATTTGAGAACTAGTGATGTAGTACAGTGAAAGTTTATGCCCAATGTAACCCACTGGCATTAAACATCAGCAGCCCTTGAAGAAAAATTGATCATGAGGGGTTATGAATCTGAAATATTAACACTCTCTTGCTTTCTATAGATGATGCTTGATTTGCTGAATATCTCCAGTTTTTTTTAAATTTTATTTCATACAGTTCCTTATAAATTAAATGTTTGCAATATTCCCACACTCAAAAAGGATGTACACTAAATATTTATTCAGATTTCTTTATCGTCTCTGGCAGGCCTTGTTATACTCTTTTGCTTTAGGTACTAACAAAATACTTTGGGGTTTCCTTGACTTGCTAATATCTTCAGAACTCTGCCAGACTCAATGCAATATTGATCACTCAGCATATTAAGCAATATTTTATCCCTCGTGCTCCGAATTATCTTTCTCCCTCTTCAATATTTTTATTGGTTTCATCAAGTAAATGTTACATAGGTACATAATAATAAAGTATTAACAAAACATATATAATAATGAGGCCTTTGTTACATTGATAAGAATTTTTTAAAATCCTAAAAAAAAATGACTATACTTATTATCAAAAAAAAAGTCTTAGGGACAAAAACAGGCAAAGCCTGAAAAAGATATAAAAATTTAGGTAATATATCTTCTTTCTTTGGCTTGACTTCGCGGACGAAGATTTATGGAGGGGTAATGTCCACGTCAGCTGCAGGCTCGTTTGTGGCTGACAAGTCCGATGCGGGACATTCAAACGACTAATGATAAAGAAATGGGCAACCAATTTGATAATGCCCCTTTCACATGGTTGATTAAGGTGAGAACATTTTCTCTTCATAAGTTTTTCGTAATTGTTACACATAAATAGGTAAATTGATTTCTTACAATTTTAAAAGGGTTAGTATTTATTGGTGCCAAATTATTCAAGGTAAAAGCTCACTCTTATGAAGATTTAATTATAACCTGAAAATAGACTGAAGTGAGAAATTAAAGAAATCATAGAGGGTAATGAAGTTTGAAGATTAGAAATATAAAGCAATAAACCATAAGCATATAATGAAACCTTTTGGGCTCTGCCCTTCCTTAGATTCTCCAAAAGTATTAGCTAAGGGTTCTAAAGCCAGGTCAAAAAAAACAGTGGGCTTAAAGGGCATCCTTGACTTGTTCCACGTTGAAGTATAAATGGTTTAGAAATCTGAAAATTACTAACACAGGCATGAGGGGATTAATATAATAACTTCAGCCAGCCCCAAAATTAAATTTTTCTGACCCAATCAAAAGCCTTCTCTGCATCCAGAGATATCACACAATCCGAAATCTCCTTAGTAGGAGAGTACATAATATTTAACTTTAGACAGAATTTTACTGTCAACATTGAGTAAAGATATGATGAATATTTGGCTGGATTTTTGTTCTTTTTAAGAATTAGTGAAATAGAAGCCTCATAAAAAGATTGTGGCAACTTGCCAAATTTAAAAATATCAGAAAGAACTGAACATAAATAAGGTGTAAGTAATGAGGAAAAAGCCTTAGAAAATTCTCCAGGAAAACTATAAGGTCTTGGTGACTTCCCAGAATGTAGTGAACGTACAGCCTTGACAATTTCTTCATAGGTTGATCCAATTGCTTTTGATTAGCAGCAGGGAATGCAGGAATATTAAACTTATAAAAGTTATTCAATACAATATTATCCTTAGGAAAATTGGAACTGTGCAGTTCAGAATAAAATTCGTGAAAATTATTTCTAAATGATCAATTGTCATTTCACCATTAGCTTTACAAATTTCTTTCATTTGACGTTTGGCTGCAAGGCCAATAGTTTACCTGTTTTATTTCCATGTATATAAAATTGATTTTTTGCTTTTAAAAGTTGGGTTTCAATTAGATACGTTAAAACGTCATATTTGACTTTAATTTCAATATGCCGCTTATATAGAGCAGGATCTGGAGACAGAGCATATGTTTGAATCTAATTGTTTCAGTTGGTTACCTAAATCAGTTTTCTCTTGATTAGCCTTTTTCCTAATGCCTACAGTATAAGAAATGATTTGTCCCCTAATAAAAGCTTTAAAAGCATCCCATACAATAAGACTAGAAGTCTCTTTCACAATATATGTTTTCAAAAAGAGAGTAAAATCTGTTCCTCAAAAAACTTTTAAAATTCTTTATCAGATAAGATGACTTGTTTAAATTAGGAATTTTATGAGACGGGCGGTCAAGTATAAGGTCAAGCCAACAGTTTAAATTGCCACTTACTATCAAAGAGTACATATTTAAATCTGGTAAAAGAGGAAAGAGTCGTTAAAAAAATGTGTGTCTTCAGTATTAGGAGTCTAAATGTTAACAAAAACATAAAGCTTATTATATAGTTTACCAAACAGAATGAGAAAACAACCATTAGTGTAGGTGATAACCTTATGTTTAATAAACGGTATTGATTGATCGATCAGGATTGAAACTCCCCTAGATATAGCCATGAATGCTGAGTGAAATTGCTGTCCCTTCCAAAAGTTTAAAAATTGCTAGGTATCAGATACATGAAGATGAGTTTCTTGTAAGAAAATAAACTTTCTAATGTGTGAACAGATTTTTCATTGTTTAACTGGGTGGTTCAACCCAGAGACATTCCAAAATAAGACTTGTATTATACCTTAATACCTGTGGCCATCTGAGAAATTAGAAATCAGTAATTCAAAATATTTTAAAGTGATGGCTTCCCCAGTAATTAAAAGCCAACATAGCCTCACAAAAGAATCCCAATCTAACCTAACAAACCCCTCCCCTCCACCCTGTGAATCCCCTCTGCTTATGGAGAAGATCATGGACAAAACAAGAATTCCTCAAAACTTGCTGCTGGCAGTTATCCCAAAACTATGTTTAAAAGATACTCACATAGCTGCAAAGCTGTTCTGTCTACATAAAGAAACGTAATTAAGATTCCCATGAATTCAGTAATTAATTATAAAATGAAAGCATTAGTTACCCCATAAGGAAAAAAATGAGAGGTAAATCCCTCTTCCCTTATAACAAATGTAAATAGTTTAAAAAAGACTTAAAAGGACATAATAGACATTATACAAAAAAAGAGTTCCCTAAGGAATTTTTTAAAATATATAGAACAGCAGTGCAGGACCGCACATTTCCTTCTCTTACTGGGACCATATTTGATCAGAATCCTCATTTCTTTCTTCATGAGGACTTTGTTAATCAAATCTCAGCTCTGTAAAGTTGCCACTTTCCCAACTTAAAACTTTTAATGCAAAAAAATAATTAGCAGTATTCATATTCCAGTACCACTTTCACCGTTCAATATGATCATGGCTGAGCTTCTATTGCAGTACCACTTCCCACCACTATATCCTTCAATTCCCTTATTATCCAAAAATATATCAATCTCTATCTTGAATATACTCAGCAGCAGAATCTTTACAGAGAATTGCAAAGATTCAACACCATCTACTGCGAGAAAAAATTTCTTCTTATTTTTCTTCTAAATAGCCTTATCTTGGGACTGTGAACTCGACCGCCATTTCATCTATGCCCTGTCAAACCATATGAGCATTCTCATCAATGAGATTACCTATCATTCTTCTAAACACTATAGAACTCATACTTATTTTGTTTAATTCCTCTCTAGAAGACAAATGCCAACAATCTGGTAACCCTTGGTCCTTCCTGAGGGAAGGAGACCAAATGCATTGACAATCTTCCTGATACAGTCTCATTTAGGTCCTATATAAAACCATCATACAGTTCCTTTTCCCTCACAGGTGCTGCTCAACCTGCTGAGTTCCACCAGCAGTTTGTTTCTTTTACCAGATTTCAGCATTTGCACTCTCTTGTGTCTCTGATTTTTGTCACACTTTTCCATGTAATCCATTTCCAATAATGTAATCTTTTTTTTTCTTGGCCCAGATGGTGGACTGTTGATTGATGGAGGGCACACACTTCACCACCACAGACTTTACCTCAAATATGCTATAATTGTTGAAGTAGAAGGGAAGGGGTGGCAATCTGGAAAACAGTTGTCTGTTGACGTTAATAAAACAGTTTTATTCAAGTCCAACTCATTGCCCTGAATTTCATTCTTCTGTAGCTGCCAACTAAATGTTTTATCCTTTAATCAATCCGTTCATCTCATTTT
The DNA here is from genome assembly GCF_036971445.1 of Narcine bancroftii. Lineage (NCBI taxonomy): Eukaryota > Metazoa > Chordata > Chondrichthyes > Torpediniformes > Narcinidae > Narcine > Narcine bancroftii. The sequence goes on along the minus strand of NC_091480.1, from coordinate 36,902,957 downwards.
TACCATTCAGCATGCATGCACTGTGGTAAATTATTTGGTTTGTGTCTTATTGTAGTTGTATTTATTGCTGTCATATGTTATGATTTGGACATGGATGATGAATAGAAGCCTTCTATTGAAGCAAGAGGTTACAACAGGAAAAACAACTGATACAAGAGGAGGTTTGTAGCATTAAGATGATGAAGATTTGGAATATTGGATTTGGGGCAAAGAGTCATTAAAAGTAAGCAAATCAGCTATGAATTTGCGAACAGACCCAATTGGCCAAATGGCCTTCTGTTTATATTTTCCATATTCATGGTCTTAATGCTGCAAACTTTCTCTTGTGTATTGTTATCTATTGATTCTAGTCACAAATGTACATAACTAGGTTCCTGTCAACATCAGCACCTTTCAAAGTTGATGATCTTTCCACATTAATGTAGATTTTGATAACTCCATTTAACAATGAGGAAATAGAAATGGTTCAGAATAGAAATAATCTCACTGTTGAAGTTTTACTAATTAGACTTCTTCAACTAATGAACATTATTTTGCAGCTTTCAATTTTTATGACTGACAACTCTAATGTTCTGTATGTTGTTAATGCCAGTGTAATAATATAATTAAGGTATCCAAGGAAGTAACTTCTTTCTACAGAGTACATTAATTAAAAAAAAAACACTTTCATTTGTTTATTTCAAAAGTACCTGTGCAGGTCTCTGAGTTGGCGAGGGTTTCAGGCTGATTATAACTGTGGGCTGGATCAGCGTTGCAGTGAGTCATTGTGGTTACATGTGGGGAAAGAACTTTGATATCTGTAGAGTCATGATTAAGTCCCATATCCTACACATTTGTTTTCGCACATTTATTGGAAAACGTTATTCTACATGTCACAGATTTGTTTAGAAAGAAAGATCTGCACTTTTGTTAAAACCACGTGGTTACCAAGATGAGTTGGCTAATTGGACACCAGATCAGCCTGTTGGTAGGAGTCAGAATATGGGGTGGAGGTTTGATAGACCTGTAAAAGTGGTGCGCCACAGGGATCAGTGCAGGGTGCCCCATTGTTTACCATTTGTACTAATGATTTAGATGAGAACACAGGAGGATTATTAACTTGCAAATGACAGTAAAGTTATTGGTATGGTGGACAGAATAGAAGATAATCTATGAATGCACAGGATCTTAGTTTGGGTTAAGTAGACTGAGGAATGGCAGATGGAGTTTAATTCAGATAAACATTTTGTTAAGTCAGACTAAGGCTCTGGAGAATGTTGTAGAAACTTAGATACCTGGGTGATAGTTATCTGAAAGTGGCAACTCAGGTAGACGGGTGAAGGTAACATTTGGTATGCTTGCTATTTATCATAAAAGGAGAAATAGCGGGAGACTTGGGCAGAAATAATAGTATTAGACCTAGCTAGTCAGCATGGATTCCTTAAAGGAAAATCATGCTTGACTAACCTTCTGGAATTTTTTGAAGATGTAACAAAGAGGGTGGACTCAGGAGAGCCAGTGGATGTTGTGTATTTGGACTTCCAGATAAGGTCCTGTACAGGAGACTAATAGGCAAAATCAAGGAGCATGGTATTGGGGGTAGGGTGCTGACACGGATAGAAAATTGGTTAAGAAATGGGAAATAAAAAAATAAACGGGTCATTTTCAGGATGGCAGGATGTGACGAGTGGGGTACCACAGGGATCGGTGTTGGGTCCTCAGTTGTTTATCATTAATGTAAATGATTTGGATGAAGGGATTATTAACAACATGAGCAAATTTACAGAAGACACTAAACTGGGTGCAGTGTAAAGGGTGAGGAGGATGTCAAGAAGATGCAGAGGGACTTGGCCAGGTTGGGGGAGTGGGCGGAGGAATGGAAGATGAAGTTCAATGTGAGCAAATGTAAGGTTATCCATTTTGGAGGCACTAATAAGAGAGCAGAATATTATTTAAATGGAGTCAAGCTAGGGAGTGGGGTAGTGCAAAGGGATCTGGGTGGGCTTGTACACTAGTCTCTAAAAGCTAGCATGCAGGTTCAGCAAGCTGTGAAGAAGGCAAATGGCATTTTGGCTTTCATAAAGAGGGGATTGGAGTATAGGAGCAGAGATGCCCTCCTGCAGTTGTACAGGGCCCTGGTGAGACCTCACCTGGAATATTGCGTCCATTTCTGGTCCCCAAATTTGAGGAAGGACATACTTGCTATAGAGGGAGTGCAGCGTAAATGTACAAGGTTAGTTTCAGAATGGCAGGATTGACATGCGCTGAAAGGATGGAAAGACTGGACTTATATGTGATGGAGTTTAGAAGGATGAGGGGAGACATGATTGAGGTACATAAGATTATCAAGGGGCTAGACAGGGTGAATTTGGATTACAAGTTCCCAATGTTGGGAGAGACTAGGACTAGAGGGCATAGTTTAAGAATACAGGGAAGGCCCTTTAGGACGGAGAAGAGGAGAATTTTTTTTACCCAGAGAAGTGTGGATCTGTGGAATGCTTTGCCGCATAGGGTGGTAGGGGCAGATTCACTGGATATGTTAAAAAGGGAGTTAGATAAGGCTCTTGTGGGCAGAGGAGATAAGGGTTATGGGGATAAGGCTGGGAATGGGTACTGACAGAGAATGATCAGCCAGGATCTGAAAAATGGTGGTGCTAGCTCGACGGGCCAATTGGCCTACTCTAGCACCTACTGTCTATTGTCTATCAGTCAGGACACTGAGTACAGAAGTTAGGATGTCACGGTAAAGCTAAAGCTATACAAGTCATTGGTAAGGCTACATTCGGAATACTGTGTGCAGTTCTAGTTGTGTTGATATAGAAAGAATGTCATTAAACTGGAAAAGGTGGAAAGATTCATATGGGAATTATCTCGATGACAAGGAAACACTGGATAAGATGGAACTTTTTTCACGGTGTAGGAGACTGAGGTGGCGGGGAGGAATAAACTTTATAGTGTCATATAGAAACATGAGTGGCATAAATAAGGTGAGGTCCATTTTTTCCCCACAAAGTTAAGAGAGTAGAGGAAATAGGTTTAAGTTGAGAGCCGAGAGATTTAAAAGGATCCTGATGGGCAACCTTTTTATAGAGAAGGTGGTCTATATATGGAACAAGCTGCCAGAGGAAGCTGTAGAAGTGGCTACAATTATGACATTTGGAAGCTATTTGGATAGGTATATGGATAAGGAAGGTTTAGAGGGATATGGACCAAACCAGGGGAATCTCTTGCAGTTGAGAAGCAATATTTCAACTAAAGTTGGAATCAGGAATGGCTCTTAATAAGGTTGTACATGAGCAAGGTACAAGGACTGCCTAAAGAAATCTCTTGGTGCCTGCCACATTGACCCCTGCCAGTGGGCTGATCTCGCCTCAAACCGTGCATCTTGGCGCCTCACAGTTCGGCGGGCAGCAACCTCCTTTGAAGAAGACCGCAGAGCCCACCTCACTGACAAAAGACAAAGGAGGAAAAACCCAACACCCAACCCCAACCCACCAATTTTCCCCTGCAACCGCGTCTGCCTGTCCCGCATCGGACTTGTCAGCCACAAACGAGCCTGCAGCTGACGTGGACATTATCCCTCCATAAATCTTCGTCCGCGAAGCCAAGCCAAAGAAAGAAGAAAGACATGAGCAAGGTACATCGAATGATCAGAATACTTAGAATCATACACCAACTAACGTCAATGCATAAAAGGGAAAGGGGAAAAAGAAATATATTAAGGGGAGGCCACTCTGAAAGGGGTTGTGTGGTCTGTGGCTGTTCCTTGGATGCCTAATTTCAACTCATCTGCCAGGAATTTTAATGACCCAAAGACTGGCATATACTTACAAATACCAGCAACAACTATTCAGAGGAATTGTTCACACTCTTCATTTGTGTCTTTCCCTTTTAAGGTGGATTGCTTGATGTTTATGAGGTAAGAGTTAAAGGAAAATTTCAAGTTAAATGAATTTGACAGAGAAATAAATTCATTTTAAAATATGGAACTGTCATTTACTAAAAACCACATGAAGGATTGTATTTCAATTATTGATAAAGAGAAGAAAAAGCCATTTATAGGTCATTTGAAGATTTGAGGATTAATCAAATCAAATGTAATTTTTTTCTGGTATATATCAAATAATATTAGAAAATGTTTAACCATTTCATTTTGGGTTGAAAATTAATCTCAATTAACACACTATATTAATGCAAAGACAAATTAAATTACTCATAATCGTATCAGTTTAACAAAATGGTCTGGAATCCCCCCCATCAGCAGTTTAACCATACACATTTGACACCAATCTGCTCTTATGTACATCCCCAAACAAGAATTTCCTTCATGAAGCCTCAATGGATGCATCTGAGAAGGGGCACCAGATAGAAATAGTCCCACCCACAAACCACTTCTTCCAACTCTTTAAAAAGATTAGAAAATAATTAAACCATTTAAACATGCAAATATTATTATTTGTTTAAAACTTTTAAGCAATTAAAATTATTACTTGAAAATAATGAATTAATGACATTCCATTAATGCTTTAAAATATAATTTAAAGATGCTTTCTGGATATACAACATTTTATTTAAAATTTACTTTCACCCATATGTAATGAAAGAAAGTAAACGTAAATGATTCATTCTTCTTTGACACAGGAATTACAGAATCAACAGCTTTTTTTTAGAAAGTTGATCTGTGAAGTAATAATCTGACTTGTCAAGTTCCTGATTGATAGGGATACCACGCATTTGTTACACGGAGCAGGAATTTGCTTCTTAGTCATGTTTCCAATCTTCCCATGTGCTGCCTCAGTATTGCACGTACCAGGGTGTGGTATGGACCCCATGAATCTGAAATGAGAGGCTAGGTATGTGTTGATGGAAGTTAGATGGAGCAGATTTGGATGAGGACTGTGTACAACATAAATGCGAGTACAGGACTGGGGCTGAGAGGCTTGTTTCTATGTTGTACACAAATTGTGTTGATGTCTATTCTGAGAACTGGAGTATGTTGAAGTAAATTCTTCTCCATCAAAAGAAATTGCTTAATTCATATTATTTCCATAATGTAGAATATAAATACTTGCTGCATTCTGCAAAAATCCTTCAGTAACCTTGAAACATAGCCAGATGTGACTGAAATAATTAAAGAGAATTTCAGTAAGTTGAATTGAGTCATTTGATTTCTATTTTCCTAGTGTGTGCCTTTGTGTAAATCCTGGTACAAATTGCTGCACTCAGGCAAATAATAGGGGGATGGGGTGAGCCAAGCAGGAAGGAGCTGAGCACATCTGGCAGCATCTGGAAATCTGCTAATGAACGAAGAAATGTGCCACTGTTCTCCTGACTCTGTATTAAAGTAGATATAACAAAAAAATGTGGAGGCCAAAAATAATCCAGTGGGTCCAACCGACATAGACTGCAGTGCATTAAAAATAGATATGATTTATTCAGAATAATATTTATAACTCATGGTTTTAGAATTTTCACTTCCTTTTATACTTGCTTGTTTGGAAGCAAAATACTTTTGTTAACTCTGTACAACCATCACTGCTATTTAAAAAGAATAAAAAAACCTTATTAACTGGTTATGAAAAGAACCTGTAGTTATGGCAATTTTACTCACAATGACAAAGGAGCAAGGTTGATCATGCAGAATGAGTCCCTCTTCAACAAAAGAAAGGGTTCAATTTTTTTTCACACCATGAACCATACTGACCAAAATACACACAAACATTTCCCTCTTGAATATACACAGTGTCATTTTCTCCCCTTTTTCCCCCCTCCCTTCCCTCCCTCCTTCACCATTAAACAATGTCATCACACAATGAAAATAAACAAGAAATTTGTGTCATCTACTTTTACACACTGGGTCAGTTCATTTCATCTTCTTCTCCTTCTGGCATTTTAGGTGGTGGAGGTCCGCGGTGGGACCTCTCTGTTGTGTTCCATGTACGGTTCCCAAATTTGTTCGAATACTGTGATGTTATTTCTTAAATTATGTTATTTTTTCCAATAGAATACATTTATTAATTTCTATGTACCATTGCTGTATTCTCAGGCTATCATCTCATTTCCAGGTTGATATAATACATTTTTTTGCTACAGCTAAGGCTATCATAATAAATCTTTTTTGTGCTCCATCCAAATCGAGTCCAAGTTCTTTACTTCTTATATTACTTAGAAGAAAGATCTCTGGATTTTTTGGTATGTTGCTTTTTGTGATTTTATTTAATACCTGGTTTAGATCTTCTCAAAACTTTTCCACTTTCTCACATGCCCAAATTGCATGTACTGTTGTTCCCATTTCCTTCTTACAGCGAAAACATCTGTCTGATACTGTTGGGTCCCATTTATTTAACTTTTGGGGCGTGGTGTATACCGTGTGTAACCAATTATATTGTGTCATGCGTAACCTCGTGTTTATTGAATTTCTCATAGTTCCGGAGCATAGCTTTTCCCATATTTCATTCTTTATCTTTATGTTTAGATCTTGTTCCCATTTTTGATTAGGTTTACAGCTTGTTTTCTCGTTCTCTTTTACTTGCAGTTTGATGTATATGTTTGTTATAAATCTTTTAATTATCATTGTGTCTGTAATCACATATTCAAAATTGCTTCCTTCTGGTAACCTCAGGCTGCTTCCCAATTTGTCCTTCAAGTAGGCTTTCAGTTGATAGTATGCAAACATTGTACTGTGAGTTATTCCATATTTGTACTTCATTTGTTCAAATGATAATAAATTATTTCCCAAAAAACAATTTTCTATTCTTTTGATCCCTTTTCTCTCCCATTCTCTAAAGGAAAGGTTATCCATTGTGAAAGGGATTAGTTGATTTTGTGTCAATATTAATTTTGGTAGTTGATAATTTGTTCTATTCCTTTCTACGTGAATCTTCTTCCAAATGTTGAGTAGATGGTGCAGTACTGGTGAATTCCAATGTTGCACCAGCTTTTCATCCCACTTATATAGTATATATTCAGGTACCTTCTCCTCTATTTTATCTAGCTCTAATCTGGTCCAATCTGGTTTTTCCCTTGTTTGATAAAAATCTGATAGGTATCTTAATTGTGCTGCTCTATAATAATTCTTAAAAGCCCCCTTGTTTGTACCATTCTGTTAATTTATCTAGTGCTATCCTCGGTTTCCCCCCTTTCCATAAGAATTTTCTTATTATTTTCTTTAGCTCCTTGAAGAATTTCTCTGTTAGGTGAATTGGTAACAATTGAAATAGGTATTGTATCCTTGGGAAAATATTCTTTTTAATACAATTTACCCTTCCTATCAGTGTTAGTGGTAAGTCTTTCCAATGCTCTAAGTCGTCTTGTAATTTCTTCATTAATGGCTGATAATTTAGTTTGTATAGATGACCTAGATTATTATCTAGTTGTATACCTAGGTATCAAATAGCTTGTGTTTGCTATCTAAATGGTGATTCTTTCTTAAACTTTGTGAAATCCACATTATTCATTGGCATTGCTTCACTTTTATTTGTGTTGATCTTGTACCCCGATACTTCTCCATATTCCTTCAATTTCTTATGTAATTCTTTTATTGATATTTCTGGTTCTGTTAAGTATACTATGATGTCATCTCCAAATAGGCTGATTTTATATTTCCTTCTCTTTTATTTTTATCCCTCTTATTTTATTTTCTGTTCTTATCAGTTCTGCCAGTGGTTCTATAGCTAATGCAAACAGTGGACATCCCTGCCTAGTTGATCTGCTTAATTTAAATTGGTTTGATATATATCCATTTACTGTCACCTTCACCAATGGTCCCTTATATAATGCTTTAATCCAATTAATATATTTGTCTGGTAGGTTGAACCTCTGTAGTACTTTGAATAAATAATTCCATTCTACTCTGTCAAAGGCTTTCTCTGCGTCTAAAGCAACCACCACTGTTGGCATCTTGTTTCCTTGTACTGCATGGATTAAGTTAATGAACTTACAGATATTGTCTGTTGTTCGACTTTTCTTAATAAATCCAGTTTGACCTAGTTTTACTAGTTTTGGTACACAGCCGGCCAATCTGTTTGCTAATAGTTTAGCTATTATCTTATAATCTGTGTTAAGTAGAGATTTTGGTCTATACGATGCTGGTGTTAGTGGATCTTTCCCCATCTTTGGTATTACTGTAATTATTGCTGTTTTGCATGAATCTGGCATGTTTTGTGTTTCTTCAATCTGGTTCATTACTTCCAAGAGAGGAGGAATTAATAAGTCTTTAAATGTTTTATAGAATTCTATTGGGAGTCCATCCTCTCCAGGCATTTTATTGTTTGGTAGTTTTTTTTTAATATATCCTGTATTTCCTCTATTTCAAATGGTTTTATAAGTTTCTTTTGCTCCTCCTCTTGCAATTTTGGTAGTTCAATTTTAGCTAGAAATTCATCTATTTTGTCTTCTTTCCCTTCATTCTCAGTTCGATATAGTTACTCGTAGAATTCCCTGAAGTTTTCGTTGATCTCCGTTGGGTTATATGTCATTTGTTTATCCTTTTTCCTTGATGCCAATACCGTTCTTTTAGTTTGTTCTGTCTTAAGCTGCCAAGCTAGTATTTTGTGCATTTTTTCTCCTAGCTCATAATACTTCTGTTTTGTCTTCATTATGTTCTTCTCTACCTTATATGTTTGTAGTGTTTCATATTTTATTTTTTTGTCCGCTAATTTTCTTCTTTTTGTTGTATCTTCCTTTATTGCTAATTCTTTTTCTGTACTTGCTATTTCCCTTTCCAACTGTTCTATTTCCCGATTGTAGTCCTTCTTCATCTTAGTTACTTAACTTATTATCTGCCCTCTGATTAACGCTTTCATTGCATCCCATGATATAAACTTATCTTTCACTGATTCCGTATTTATTTCAAAGTAGATTTTAATTTGTCGCTCAATGAATTCTCTAAAATCCTGTCTTCTAAGAGGCATGGAGTTTAATCTCCACCTATACGTTCTCGGTGGGATGTCCTCCAGTTCTATTGCTAATAACAGGGGTGAGTGATCCGATAACAATCTAGCTTTATATTCCGTTTTCCTAACTCTCCCTTGGATGTGGGCTGACAACAGGAACAGGTCTATCCTTGAGTATGTTTTATGTCTACCCGAATAACATGAGTATTCCTTCTCCTTTGGGTGTTGTCTCCTCCATATATCCAAAAGTTGCATTTCCTGCATCGATTTAACTATAAATTTGGTTACTTTGTTCTTTCTGCTAGTCTTTTTTCCAGTTTTATCCATCTTTGTGTCCAAATTAAGGTTAAAGTCCCCTCCTAACAGTATATTCCCCTGTGTATCTGCAATCTTCAAAAAGATATCTTGCATAAATTTTTGATCCTCTTCATTAGGTGCATTTACATTGGGCAAATTCCAAAATTCTGAATATATCTGACACTTTAACATTACATACCTCCCTGCTGGATCTATTATTTCCTCCTCTATTTTGATTGGTACATTTTTATTGATTAATATAGCTACTCCTCTGGCTTTTGAATTATATGATGCTGCCATTAAGTGCCCTACCCAGTCTCTCCTTAATTTCTTGTGTTCCACTTCAGTTAGATGTATTTCTTGCATGAATGCTATATCAATTTTTTCTTTCTTCAGTAAATTTAACAGCCTCTTCCTTTTGATTTGGTTATGTATTCCATTAATATTTAAAGTCATATAGTTCAACATGGCCATTTCATACTTTGTTTACCTTTCCTTTCCGCTTCCGCATCACCACCTTTCCTCCTTTTCTTTTTTTGAACACACTGTAAGACAACACTTCTAAAACATAAAATATTTCCACTATTCCCACATCTAAAATTCCCTTAACCCCAAATGTCCCCCTCCTCTCTGAGTTGCCCCTTGTCCCTTGTCGAGCAACCACATCTCCCCTCTCCATTTGGATTGCGAACCCGCTCGCAAGCATCAACTGATTTCGCAGTGACTGTTATTCTCTCCCACCCATCCCCCTCCAGAAAAGACTTTTATCTTCACATATAACAAAGCCCCCTCTCTTAATTCCCCCCTTACTTCCTTTCTTCCCCTTCTTAGTTATACTTATACTTTCTTCTTCTTTATATGAAGTTTTTCGTCATTCTTGTTCTTGTTACATCTCTTCATCTCTCTGTCTGTTTTGCAGGCATTCTGCAAATTCTCGTGCTTTCTCCAGATCCGAGAACAGTCTGGTTTGCTGCCCCGGGATAAGTATTTTAAGCACCGCTGGATATCTTAACATAAATTTATAGCCTTTCTTCCATAGGATCGATTTTGCTGCGTTAAACTCCTTCATCTTCTTCAGGAGCTCAAAACTTTTGTCTGGGTAGAAAAAAAATTTTTGACCTTTGCATTCCAGTGGCTTTTTGTATTCTCTTATATTTTTTCATTGCCTTCTCCAATATATTTTCTCTTGTTGTATATCTCAGGAATTTTACTCGAATGGATCTTGGTTTTTGTTGTGGCTGTGGTTTAGGGGCTAATGTTCTGTGTGCCCTTTCTATTTCCATTCCTTCCTGTAATTCTGGCATTCCTAGGACCCTGGGGATCCATTCTTTTATAAATTCTTTCATATCTTTGCCTTCTTCATCTTCCTTAAGGCCCACTATCTTTATATTGTTTCTCCTATTATAGTTTTCCATTATATCCAACTTCTGAGCTAACAACTCCTGTGTTTCTTTAACTTTTTTTATCAGATTCTTCCAATTTCCTTTTTAAGTCGTCCACTTCCATTTCTATGGCTGTTTCTCATTCTTCCACCTTGTCTACTCTTTTCCCTATTTCTGTCATTGCCATCTCTAATCTACTCACTTTTTCTTCTGTACCTTTTATTCTTCTTTTTATTTCATTAAATTCTCATGTCTGCCATTCTTTTACTGCTTACATATATTCTTCAAAAAATTTCCTATCTATGTATAGTCCATTCCCTTTATCTTCTATTTCTCTGTGCAGAGCTTGATGTTCTCCCTCCTCTTCCCCTGTGTCCACTCCAGGACCTGTGTCCTCTACCTCTCTTCCTTGTATCTGTGTCTCTTCTGACTTTCTTGTTGGGCTGTTTGTCTCAGTTTGCTGGGTATTTTTTTGGTGTCTTTTAATGGTGTCTTGATGTTGGTTCTCTTCCTCTGGGCTGGTCATCTGTTGAGTCTCTGATTGCCTTTTTTCATTCTCCTCCCTCTTGTTCCCGTTATTTTCTGTATGTTCCCGCTGGGAGCCCTGCTGTTGGGTCTTCCACTCCACAACTGGTCCCCCCTCCCGTCGGTGTTGTCTTTGTCGTGCGCATCGCGCACCTCTGTTTGGCTCCGTGAGCCATCCTTGTAGTCCTGCACTCGGTGGGTCGCGACCCTTTGGGGTTTCCACTGACCTCAGGGAGTGAGCTCCTCTCTCCAAGGCAGGTCCCTGCTTCTTCGTACAGGTAAGGCCTTCACCTTTCTCTTCCGACGTCTTTCCTTCTTTTCTTCCCATTGTTTTTGACTTTTCTTTCTTTGGTGCTATTTTCTCCACATCTTTAATTTTAAAAAGGGTTAATTTTCAGCCAGTTGTGGGAAGGGGGTCAGAGGAAACAATGGATTGTGTTCGCCAAAATAACCCAATGTTTAAAGTAATATCTTGTTTTGCCTAGAAATTCATCCTTAGCTAATATAATGTAGATTGTACATCTATTTCTGAAAATTTTGTTCCATTAACTTGAAAAACATTTCCTCAAAAATAGTGAGATTAAACAAGAAAGTCTGTAGATGCTGTGATTGTAGTGCTGTGGAAACTTAGCAGAGCAAGCAATGTCCACAGAAGGCAAATACATTTTGGGCCTGAGCAAAAAGCAGCCAGGCACCTGAATAGAAATATGGGGGGGGGTGGGGGGGGGAAGAGAAGAAGGGGTATAGAGAGGAGCACAGGCTAACAGGTAGGCAGAACAGAAAAAAATCTGAGATGATGGGGGGGGGGGTGGAATCTCCCTCTAAGAAAGGAGACAGAGGGATAGGGAAAAAGAGAGACTCAGTCAGGGGTGGGGTTTATCAGAAACTGGAGAAGTTGACATTAGTGTCAACTAGTTGGAGAGTATCCAAACAAAATGTTAGGTGTGGTTCCTCCATTTTGTGGGTGGCCTCAGTTTGGAAGTGCACAAGGCCATGGACAGACATGTCAATGTGGGATTGGGGTGTGGAATTGAAATGGGCGGCCTCTGGGAGGTTTCTGCTGTTGCAGCGATGTAGAGGAGACCACAATGGGAGCTCCAGATGTAGTAGAAAATTCACAAGTGAAATGTTGCTTCATTTGGAAGGACTCTTTGGCTCTCCAAATGGTGATGAGGGAGGACATGTGGTTCCAAGTCTAACATTTCCTGCGGTCACAGAGGTAGACACCAACCGAGTGATTAGTGGGAAGGGATGAGTAGAAAAGGAACACACGGTGGGAGCTGCCCCTACAGACAGAGGAGTGGGGAGGATGTGTCAGGTGGTAGGATCACGTTGTAAGTGGCAGAAATTGCAGAGGATCATATATTAAATGTGGAAGCTGGTAGGGTGGTAAATGAGGACAAGGGGAATCCCTTCTTTGTTGCATGTGGGGGCAGAGGGGGTCTGGGAAGATGTCCGTTAAAGGCTGGGTTGATGGCAGTAGAAGCAAAACCACATTTTTTGAAGAAGGAGAATATGTTGGATGATCTGGAATGAAAAACCTGATCCTTGGAGCAAGTACGATGGAGATGGAGGAATTGAGAGAAAGGAATAGAATCATTTCAGGGAACAGGGTGTGAAGAGGTATAATTGAAGTAACTGTGGAAGTTGTTAGGTTTGTAGAAAATCTCTGTCGAGAGTTTGTCTCCCGAGATGGAGACAGAGAGATTGAGAAAGGGAAGAGTGTTGCCAGGGATCGACCAAGTGAATTTGAGGTTGTGGTGGAAGTTGGCAGCAAAATTCATTATGGGTGCATGAGGCAGCACTAATATAGTTGCCTTTGTAGTGGAGGAAGAGTTGAAGAGCCTTACTGTACAGGACTTTCAGCATAGATTGCACAACAGTGGCAAGGAAATCGTTTTCCTCAAAAACATTTTTCAAGGAGATCTGAAGGGCAGGTTTTTCACACAGAGGGTGGTGGGTATAAACAATGAGCTACCAGAGAAGTGGTAGAGATGGGTATTACACAATTCAAAAATCATTTGGATAGGTACATGATAGGAAAGGTTTAGAGGGATATGGGCCAAATGGAGACAATGGGGATGTTCTCTGATTGGTTTGGAGCAAGTTGGGCTCAGAGTTCCACTTTCTGTGCTGTATTATGTTAAAATAAGTGTACGTAGACGCAAGACTTAACACCACGTCAATTATAATGAGTAGAATTTAATTATAATGGAAATTAAGGCACACACATGACTTCAAGTGGATCTTGAGTGGTGATAAACAATCAGAAAAATCTAGACACTATTTTCTGTTGGAAACCATGATGATCAAGATAAATTCAAAAACTGCTGGTTCCAGAATATTGAGTGGAACCTTTGAGAGTGGAAGCAATTCCTCTTCCCATTTTTTTGCTCTCAACACCCCTCCTCCCATTCAGAGTGTGTACGAGGATACTCTGTTCTCATCTTGCATCACCAGCCTCCATGTTTGACAGATTGTCCTTAATACCTTCACCATCTTCAACAAGAATGACACCACCAGATACATGATCCCCTTTCCTCCCCATTCCAGGGTAGCTCAATGGAACAAAGGTCAGTGGTGCTGCCTCACAGCTCCTGGGACCCGGTATCAAACTTGACCTCTGGTGTTATCTGTGCAGAGTTTTCTCATTCTCCTTGTGACTATGTGTTTCTCCCAAATACTTCAGTTTTCTTCCACAAGAATGACATGCTGAATGGTAAAATGCTCATGAATAGTGGGAGTATCAGATGGAGTTGATGAAAGTACGGGACTGAATAGGTTACAGGGTAATAAGTAGGAGAATGAAACTATGCAACTTAAGACATTCTTTATTTTCCACTTTTTCAGGCTAATGAAGTGTCATTAACCCAAAACTTTTAACTTTTTTTCATCGCTACTGGACCTGTTTTCTGTTCTTATTTCAAAGTTCCTGTATTTGCATTTTTTGCTTTTGGCTCTTTAACCTTGTCCCTTCTGGATTTGTTTCAGGCCTATGGACATTCTTGTGGTTTGTAAGCTTCTGTTTTTTGGAAAATCAGTGGCAACAGACTCCGAAAGAAAATCTTCCGCTCAACCAAGGTGCCGATGCTGCTCGAGCTGCGATTGCCTTTTCCTTCTTTTCCATACTGTCCTGGGTAAGTATTTATAACACTACGAGTGAACTTGATTGCAACTTAGCAACTCAGGCCCTTATGATTGGTGATCTAGTCAAAGTGTAAGAGGATTAATGCCAGGCCAAATAAAAATCAATATTTTTGTCTAATTGTTATGCCATCTCCCAAGTTCCACAATTGTTAAAAGGGTTTTGAGAGTTTCATTTTGGAATAAACAATGTATCTTCCAATGTAGATGTAAGATTGCTACCAGCTAAGCCCTGGTTTACACTGTTAGAAAAAGAACCATTTGAATTGTGCTGAGATAGGTTATACAGTGAATTAAAAGTGGAACAGACCAAAAGTGTACATGTACTGCCTGGGTCACAGAAATACAAATTTATAGAAATCAAATCCAAACGTTCCCATAATATTTCAAAGAACTTTTCAAGATAGTAGTATTGATAATTTCTTTTGTGTATAATAAAATGTTTGTGATATTACATATAGTCCATTAGTTTGATTATAGGTTGCTTTAGGGTGAATATTTGAAGAAATTATAGGATGTGCACACAGAACAATATGATGTAGGTAGCTAAAGAAAATGGATTTGCTGAATTATGGAAATAGTGGCCTTTTTTTGCACAGGATTAACTAAAGCATTGGACAATTTAAAAAAACCTGGATTATGGTTGCAGAAAGAATAGAAAAATTAAGCTTTTGAAAACTGGATTTTTGTTTTTCTTTTAAAGCTGTTATGAAAATGAACTAAACCATATAACAATTACAGTACGAAAACAAGCCATCTCAGCCCCTCCAGTTCGCACCGAACTCCACTAGACCCATCTACCTACTCTCTGTCCAAAATCCTCCAATCCCCTCACCTCTATGCACTCATCCTACTTTTTCTTAAAATGACAAAATTGACCCTGCTGCAACCACATCTTCTGGAAGGTCATTCCACTCAGCCACCACTCTCTGAGTGAGGCAGGTCCCTCTCATGTTACTTCTAAGCTTTTGCCCCTAACCTTTAACTTATGGCCCCACATTCCAGTCTCACCTACCCTCAAGGGGAAGAGCCTATTCACATCTACTCTGTCTATCCCCTTCATAATTTTAAATACCTCTATCAAATCTTTCCTCAACCTTCTACACTCCAATGAATAAAGACCCAGTCTAATCAATCTTTCTCTGTATTCCAGATACTGCAATACAGGCAATATTTTAGTAAATCTTCTCTGCACCCTCTCTACCTTATTGATATCTTTCCTATAATTTGGGAACCAGAACTGCACACAATATTCCAAATTTGGCCTCACCAATGCCTTGAACAGTCTCAACATCACTTCCCAACTACTATATTCTAAGCTTTGATTTATAAAGGCCAGCATTCCAAAATCATTCTTTACCACGAGATTCCACTTTCAAAGGACGATGAACCGTTATTCCAAGATCTTTCTGTTTCTCTGCGTTCCTCAATGCCCTCCCTTTCACCGCATGTGTCGTTTTGATTATTCTTCCCAAAATGAAACACACTCAGTCCGAATCCTTCTGCAGTCCCCAAAAACATCCTCACTATCCACAACTCCCCCTATTTTCTTATCGTCTGCATATTTACTAACCCAATTTACCACTCCATCATGCAAATCATTAATGTAAAGGACGAACAACAAGGGACCCAAAATCAATCCCTGAGACACACTGCTTGTCACTGGCCTCCATCCTGACAGACAGTTATCCACCATGACCCTCTGGCGTCTATCTTCTAGCCTCTGTTGAACCCATCTGACTATCTCAACATTAACCCCCAGCACCTGAACCTTCCTCACCAACCTTCCATGTGGAACCTTATCGAAGGCTTTACTGAAATCCACACAGACTACATCTACAGCTCTACCCTCATCAACATTCCTAGTCACTTCCTCAAAAAATTCAACGAGATTTTTCAAACATGACCTACCCTCACAAACTCATGTTCCATTAGTTTACCAACCACCGACGTCAAACTTACTTGTCTATAATTGCTGAGCCTACACCTGGAGCCCTTTTTAAACAGAGGAACCACGTTTGCCACACACCAATCCTGCAGCACCGTGCCCCCCCCACCTAGTGACTTTTGAAAAATCACGGTCAGAGCCTCCGCTATTTCCTCCCTGACTTCCCTCAAGGTCCTGGTGGAAATCCCTTTGTGACCCGGAGACTTATCCACCTTTATATGCCTCAAAAGTTCCAACACCCACTCTTTCCTAATTTCTACATTTTCCATAATCACCCTTTTTGCTTCTCTTATCCTACACAATTCAATATCCTTTTCCCTAGTGAATACCGATGAGAAGAACTCATTCAATATCTCCCCATCTCATTCAGCTCCGCACACATTTGTCCACTCTTATTCTTTACCGGACCAATTCTATCCTTCACTCTCCTTTTGCTATTAACATATTTGTAGAAACCTTTTGGATTTACTTTCACCCTGCTCACTATAGCCAACTCATACCTTCTTTTTGCTTTCCAAATTACCTTCTTAAGCTTCTTTTTACAATCCATGTACTTTCCAAACATCTTGTCCATACCTTGCTTCCTGTATTTAATGTATTTATCTCGAACCAACTTCCTAACCTCCCTTGAAAACCACGGCTCTCTCGATCTTTTGTTCTTGCCTTTTATCCTAACAGGAACATAAAGATTCTGGACCATCAAAATCTCACCTTTAAATGCCCTCCAATTCTCCTCCACCTCCTTCATAAAAAACAAATCAGCCCAAACCAAATCCCTTCTAATTTCATCAAATCTGGCTTTCCTCCACTCAAAAACTTTCATCGTCGGACCAGACCTATCCCTTTCCATAAATATATTGAAACTAATGGTACCATGATCTCTGGATTTGAAGTGTTCCCCAACACACACCTCAGTCACCTGCCCTATTTCATTCCCCAACAGTACATCCAACACTGCCCCTTCTCTAGTGGGTACCTCAACATATTGCTGCAAAAAACTATCCTGCATATACTTTACAAATTCTAAACCATCCAGCACTTTCACAGAATTCATCTCCCAATCTATATTAGGAAAATTAAAATCCTCAACTAACACAATCCTGTGCTTTTAGCAAATCTCAGCTATTTCCTTACACATTTGATCCTCTATTTCTCGCTCCCCACTAGGTGGTCTATAATACACCTCTATAATTGTAACTTCTCTTTTTCCATTTTTTAATTCCAGCCATACCGCCTCCTTGACAAGCCCTCCAATCTATCTCGCATCAGCACCGCTGTAATATTTACCTTGACAAGCAATGTCACACTACCCCCTCTTACCCCTCCAATTCTATCACACCTAAAGCAGCAAAATCCCAGAATATTTAGCTACCAGTCACAACCCTCCTGCAACCGTGTCTCACTAATCGCCACCACATCATATTGCCGTGTCTATCCGCACCTTCAGCTCGTCCACCTTCCTTACAATACTCCTTGCGTTAAAGTAAATGCATTTCAGAGATTTCCCACATCTTACCTTCTGCTTATCCCCTTCTTTACGAACAGCTCTACTATTTATTTCCATCATCCCCCTTCATCATGGCACCGATTCCTTTCCTCCTCGATCATCCGGCCTTCCACTCCCAAATTTTGTCTATAAGCCTTCTCTCTTTGCCGATAAACCTTATCTCTACTGTCCTCCCTTCTATGGACCCCTTCCCCCAACCATACGTTTAAAGCCCCCTTAGTAGCCCTAGCAAATGCCCCAACCAGGATCCTGGTCCCTCTGGGATTCAGATGTAACCCATCTGTTGGGTACAGGTCCCATCTCCCCCAAAATATGTCCCAGTGATTCAAGAACTCGAATCCCTGCCCCTTACTCCACCCCATTAGCCACGCATTCATCCTCCACCTAATACTATTCTTGCCCTCGCTATCGCGTGGCACAGAAAGTAATCCAGAGATCACCTCCTTCTTTTAACTCCCTACCTAACTCTCTATATTCAGTTTTCAGGACCACTTCTTTCTTCCTCCCTATGTCGTTGGTACCAACAAGTACCACAACTTCTGGCTCATTATCCTCCCCCTTTAGGATGTCATGGACACCAGGGAGGCAAACCACCATCCGGCTTCCTTTATCGTATCCACAGAATCCCCAATCTGTTCTCCTGACCATCAAATCCCCTATAATTATTGCCCTTCTCTTTCTTTCCCTACCCTTCTGGACTATAGACGCTGACCTTGTGCCAGAGGTACAGCCACTGCTGCCTTCCCCAGCCTGACTGTCACCCCCCAACTGTACACAAGGAGGAGTACTGATTGTTGAGGACTACAGGCACAAGGGCCCTCTCTTGAATCTGACTCTCTCGTTTCCCTCTCCTAACCATAACCCACTGATTCTCCTCCCATGGCCCTGGTGAGGCCACCTAGCTATAACTCCCATTTATGACGGACTCACTTTCACTGACCAGGTCGAGGTCATTGAGCTGCAGCTCCAGTTCCCTTACACGGTCCCTGAGATGCTGCAGCTCAGTACACCTAGTGCAATCATGGATGTCCGGGAGGGTAGAAGACTCCAGGACCTCCCACATCTGACACTGAGAAGAGCAAACTGCTCTCATACTCAACCCTTCTCTCTCCCCCTCACCTTAGAAAGAGAAAAAAAAGATATATATATATATATATATATATATCTATCTATATGTGACAAATATACAGTCTTACCTTAATCCAGATATGCTGGTCCTCAGCCTCTGCTCGCTGAAGCCTATTGCCCTAGACCAATTAACCCCCTCACTCTCTCCACACTCCTTCTCCTCCGGAAAACCACCTGAGCTCCAGTTGCTAACTCCTCCGACTCTCCACCCGAACCAAGTAGGCCCGAGCCCTGGTAAGCCCTAGTATTTAAAGGCTTACCTTCTCCTCATTCTCTACACGCTCCTCCTTCTCCTCCAGTCGCCACCTCCTCCAACTCTCCACCCGAACCAAGTAGCTTGGAACTTGGAAAAGAGGTAAACTGAGGCTCCATGCATGTTTGTATGGAAACAAACATTCAAGACTATTCAATATGAAGTGTATATTTGATATGAATTTATAAAAATTGTGATCAATTCTATCACTTTTATTTTCCAGGCATACTTGTGTCTCTTGGCCTTCAACAGATTTAAAAATATAGGTTTTATAGAAGATGTCCAAAGACTTGTCCTTCAGTCTTCACCATCTTCACCAGTATAAGACAGCTTTGTGCTTGTTAACAAACTGACTCCGCAAACCTTTTGCAATGCAGTTTTAATATTATTAACAGAACATATTAAATTGTTGATAAGATTTTCATTTCAATTTGCTCACTATGAGACAAGATAATTAGCTGCTCAGCGCATAACATTAAAGCTAACCAAGCCAGACAAAGATTCTCTCCAGTCTTAATTATGTAATACAAAGCTATTTTGTAGAAACATCCTGTTGCACAAACATAGAGGTAACCATGTTAGTCTTCATAATATATTTTGGAAAATGGGGCTGAGTTGAACTTCTAAGAAGATTATAAGTAAAAGATTATTAACAACTTAATTTCATAATTTAATGAAAATAATTCCCACCAAATTGAAATCTTTAGGATGGCCAACAATATTAAATATAATTAAATCACACATGATCATAATTCCAAGATTTGCAAAGTAGTGTCAGGAATAGGATGTAACAAAATCTTCCCATAGGACAGAACAAAAAACCAAAATTCACTTTTGTCTTGTGAGCTGACATAACCATCTTTTTGTGAATTTAATTTGATTGCATTTAATAACCGATACTTAATATAGAACTCATCTTTTTTTTAATCCTTTCAGCACAAAGAAACCCATATCTCTTCACATAGAATAAATCCCAAGTTGCCTATTTAATACAACTTGAGTTCCATTGTATGAAATCAATGTGGCATCTCCAAATCAAAACTGAATTACAATAAAAATAAAAAAATGAAAGAATTTTAAATATTTTTTCACAGCATGTAAAAATACAAGTAAAGAATTGCTAAGTGAATTTAAGCAGTATAAAATATTGAGACTTGAATGGTGAAAATAAATTGCTGATCTGTAAAGTTTATGAAATTATGTAAACTCCAATTGGATCACATGAATATTAATTTTAGAAATTATTGCATTTATGTCCAACATAAGACTAAATACCTAAAGTAATTAAGGAACACTATTTACCAGCTCAAAGTCAGAACATGAAATATGAAAGAGTAAAGAGACTTAACTAACTGGATCATCACCATTAAATTAACTGTGCTATACTGTGCATGAGTATGCCTATTTATCATACACTAACAAGTATAACTTTATTTTTCCTTTAATTAATCTCATTAAAGGCTGGTCTAACCTTCAAGGCATGGCAGAGGTACCATTTGGGAGCTGACTCATCACTCTTCTCTCACGATCACTTGGACGCTGGCAATCCTCCATACACTACTGGAATTGAGAACACGGAAACCTTTCAGAGCCCACCGTTTGCTGAAAACCTGGGTACATCCTCCAAGGGATACCAAGTGCCATCATATTAGAGGCTAAAGATGGCTTCTGTCATTTAGAAGTACAGTTTCCCTTTTGTTGGCCAAGATAGGTTTCTAATCCAGCCTATCAAAAATTAAATCTGCTCATTGTCCTTCGTCTTTTCTCCTAATCCCTCCACAATGTTTGAGCTACTACTTGCAATTCATTCTTAAAGCCTTGATCATCTGTGTGAACTTGCAAACAATTTACATTTTGCAAAATGTAATTTACTGTTTGCAGCCATTTTTCACAAATTAAGTAAAAATTAATGAAGGATTTTGTAAAGTTACAGTGGAGATTTGATATTTGACTCATAAACTGAAGCCTATGTTGGCCAATGGAAAATGGATACTGTAAAGCAGATTGTATCTGTGGTGCAGTGTGGTTCACTGGTGGTTAGCTACAAGAGTACTTAAGTGCTGTCTAAGATCATTAGGCTTTTTATGTGCTAAAACTAATGTTGGGTAACCTTCCTTTGGCTAATAGTGTAGTGTACTCACTATATTAGTGGTATTGTCATTCTTGTATTAATATTGGAAACTGCCTCTTCCAACAATAAAACACCTAATTAGTGTTTTTAGGAACTTTCCTTGTTTGGGCTCTATGTGAACTCATGATTCACTATTTCACATGATGTGCTAGGTTTTCTAGTAGTGTATAAAGCTTTAACTTGCTCAGAGCTAAGTGGGGATGTGAATTATGTCTGTATTCCTGCTTTCTCATTTAACCATATAGCTGCAAAATATTTAAAAAATGGAGAAATTTAGAAAGTCAGAGAAAGGCAGCTGAACTTTCGAATTGGTACCAAGAAAATATTTTAAAATACTGTTTTATACATGTGATTGCAGATGTATATGATTGAGTAGGACATTACTCAAGTGTATTGGTTGTGATTTTAGTACAGCCTGGCTGTTTCTATATAACCTAAAGTTTGTGTGTCTTTTTGTATAGTAATCTCATTCTTATAGGTCTGTAAATGGAATAAATAACCCGAAGAGGAAAGTCACCACACGTAACTGAAGGGAGTGTTGTAAATCTCTGCAATCCAGAAACATTTAATCTATTCTTTGAGCTTTCAGGGCCAAAGTATGCTGGAACTTTTAAGAATGTAATTATACAAATGTAAAAATATTCTGAACCTTTCCATTTCCTTTTGTGATGTGTGCATGTGTTGCCATTTGGGTAAGTGTATACTTAATATTTGAATTTCAACCTTTTCACCAGCATAAAACCTTTATAACTATTTAACAAAATGGTGCCAGGGCAACAAAGTGCAATTTCACATTTTTATTTTGTAGGCGATCAGTAAAATAATCACAAATGCAAGATTCAAGCAAAATAGATTCAAACAAAATTACTTAAATATTAGCAATGGGACAAGCTATTGAATTGAATTTTGTAATCACAGATGTGCCAAGAATTTTTTAAAATCTAAATAAATATGCAGGCCAGGAAGTGGAAATTTTTTACACTTTGATCATTTGGTGATTTATTTTGGACAGAAATGGCCTGAAAAGGGAAATGGATTACAATCGCCAGTTTGTTTAGTTGTATATGAACTGGTCAGTTCTAGTGATTGTATCTGGCAGCGTGGTTATCTCAACTGATCACCTACTCAGAGAAGATGTCTTTTTAGTGAGTTTCCTGCTTTATTTTTAAATGCTTTCAAGTGATGAAGTTACAACATTATAAGATGTTTACAGATGCTGAATAATCCAATTTAAAAACCTTTGCCATTGAAACATTAAATTGTTGACAATTGGCACAGTATGAGTACAGAAAGGGCCAGAGTTAAATTACTTATCCCTGAATATAGAAGTTTAAAGTTAATTTTGTTCTTTGTAAAATTAATTTAACAGAGCAAAATTAGCTAATATTAACTCCATACTGACATATACAGCTGAGGTTTTGTTTTGCAGACGAACAGTGCCTTTTTTTTAACTTTAACAAAAAAACATAATAAAAATTCTTTTGACCATGTGAATGATGCTTGAGGATTGGGGAAACTGTGTTGAACTTGTAGGTTAAGATTAATGATTTTTAGAATTACTATTCGGAACATGGCTTTCATAAATGTGTAACTGTAACTGTTAAAAAGAGTATGTAGCAGTAATAACCCAACTCCTTAAAGTAAAGAACATGCAGAAAATTAACATGGGGCCAGTTAGATTCATCGAATATTAGCCATCCAAAAGAATATTATTCAGCCAAAAGTGTGTGTTAGGTTTTTAAAAGAGCTGTTTAATTAGTCCATTCTCTAATTTTTCCTATAAATATTTATACTATTCCTTTTTTTTATTTGATCATCACTTTCAAATATACTTTTGAGTTTGTTGTTTTGGAGAAAACAATCCTAGTTTTTCCACCTATCTTTTAAATCTTTCATCCTTGGTGCCATTCTGATAAATAGCTTCCACTCTTTCTGAAACATTGATAATCATTCAACAGTGTGATGATTAGAACTGAGCACAATGCCTCAGGATCCAATTGATGATCCAGAACACATATGTCAAACTCAGGCCCGCGGGCCAAATTTGGCCCGTGATATAATTTGCACCCGCAAGATCATATCAAATATGTAATAGAGCTGGCCGCCGTGCCAGTATAGCGCATGCACAGCTAATACTACAAATCCCAGAATGCTTTGCAAATGCTTTGGCTTCAGCCCGTCAGCCTGCTAATCGCCCCCACCTCCTCTGTTTACTTTTATTAGCATCTGCGACCTGTCGCCTAACTCACATGTAATAAACCCCTTACGAGAAATGGCCAAACGAAAGACAAAAAACAGGACCTTTCAAGACAGGTGGGAGGCAAACTCTGATCCCAGAGTTTGATGAACTTGCATCTAAGAGATGCCAAGTATCTGGTTTAGACCCAGGTGCATCAGAGTAAATCACAGTGTAGCAAGCGAAGCTTGGATTAATATTTTCTTTGGTTAACTTTGGACTGTTCATAGTTGAAAGATTGGATTTTCATTGAAGCAAGTTGTTATTTTTTTGACTTGTTGGCTTGTGAAAAAAAAACATTCAAAAGGAGCTCAAAGGCTATAGAGAAATATTATTTATTGAATATTTTATTTCTCATTTGTTAATGCTTCTTCTGGAAAGAGTTTAACCAAAACTATTATTAAACATTTATTTTAATAAGAAAAAGTTTTAACATTACATATGTTGAAAGAAGAGAAAACATGCAGATGTTGTTGAAAATTTTCAATAAATATTTAGTTTGGCCCACGACTTAGTCCAAGTTTTTAATTTTGGCCCTCTGTGAATTTGAGTTTGACACCCCCAATCTAGAAAGTTTTGAATAAATTTTGTGCTGTATGACTATTTATTTAGTCAAGAATCCCATCTTTCACAATTTGTAAAATAATATTGTACACATGGAATCTCTCCTTTATTCTCACTCGATAATCATCTCATCCACCTCATAACTATTTTTGCATCTCCCTTAACTTAGCAGCATTTAATTTACATTGCCTCTTATTCTTCCAACCAAAATTAATTACGTCAGACTTCTCACATAATCCACTGTTTTTCTAGAGTATGACAATATTTCTTTGCTGTTTACTTAATTTAACAGTTATGTCTTTTGAAAGCTTTGAAATGATCTTCCATATCCTTGTGCCATAGCCATAAAATATATATTGGTGAAAAAAGACCAATGAGTTACTAAAATCATGAAAGAGATAAGAAAATGGTCACAGTTTTCTTCCCAGAGAGACTATTCTAGAATTAAGGTGAGAATACAACAATTTAAGAGAGACCTGAGGGTCAATTTTTTCACACAGCAAATGGTCCTTATCTGGAACAAGCTACCGGAGAAAGCTGTAGGTGCAGATGCACCTCTGACATTTTGACAGATGTATGGAAAGTCAGGGTTTAGAACAATGAGGCCAGTGCGACTAACCCAGAATGCTAATTTGGTCGGCCTGGACGAGTTGGCCTGGAAAACTTATTCTGTGCTCTTTGACTTTAATGTTAAGTATTTTTTGTACCATAATCATTCACCACTGCTCTTTTTTTTAATCCCTTAATCAATGTTACATCAAACTCTTTAATTGTGTGGGCTTCAATTTTGCTAACATGATATGTGGAATTTTGGTGCTGGTCTTTCAATCTTGGGAACTGCCAGAGCCCCTCATTGAGGGAGGAAATTTAAACCAATGTAAAAATGAACAATACATGTCTTAGACAATTATAGGAGGTCCTTGTGAAGGAGGAGGTATCATCTTCTATTTTTTCCTTCCGTTGGCAATATCATTTCCTCAGGTTTCAGGATTATTGATATAGAGCAACGGTCAATAGTATTCTTTTGAACTTGCGATAAAAATTAAGGCCTGTCATTGTAAGTATTACGTCACAGACAAGCAGCAATAGAAATTAACCAAGACAATGGTATTTTAAAAACATTTTTATTAATAATTACTAATAATATAACATTTTACTTAAATCTAAATTTAATCCCAACTATGCACAAATGTATATATGCGTGTGTGTATGTGGATTACCCAAACCATTACAGTTTAGGCACAATTCTGAAAAGTTGTCATAGAAATTTTGTGTTGAAACTCAGAACTTTTAAACTGTTGTTCTGAAGTAATTTTCACTGTTGAACCATTGTATATCTGAGGTAATGTTAAATTGAACCATTGTACATCTGAGGTAACGTTAAATTGAACCATTGTATATCTGAGGTAATGTTAAATTGAACCATTGTATATCTGAGGTAATGTTAAATTGAACCATTGTATATCTGAGGTAATGTTAAATTGAACCATTGTATATCTGAGGTAATGTTAAATTGAACCATTGTATATCTGAGGTAATGTTAAATTGAACCATTGTATATCTGAGGTAATGTTAAATTGAACCATTGTATATCTGAGGTAATGTTAAACCAAGGCTTCGTCTACTCTCTTCATCAAATTGAAAAGCTCCTGATTGCCTGATTTGAGGAACAGTTGAGTTGTACATGTCTAATATGCCCCAGTTAAAGTTATTACATCATATTAATGTTTGTGATAGCTTGTTGTGGATGCATTATCGACAGTGCTTCATGTTCAACAATAGTGACTACATTTCCACAGTATGTCATTGATTTTAATGTGCTTTGGAACATTCTAAATGAGATAGAAGAGATGCAAAATAGTCAATTTTAATATGGAATTCAGGCTTCCGTATGACATAATTTCCTGGAGGAAGGAACAACCTTGATAGAATTTGATGTTAATTTGTATAATTCATCAAAATACAAACTTTTTCATTAAAATTAAATAATAAAGGTTTTCCACACTAATACTGCCAACTTTAAAAAGTTAACATTCCAGCAATATAACATTTACTGATTTATGTGAAATGAGCATGTGCAATGTGCATTTGAATTTTGTGTTCAGAACCTGGGAAAATCTATTGAAACTGTGTTAGTTGGTGTGAAGGGAGAAAAGTGCTACAATATCAACTGCTTAAAATGTTATCGTTACAATATTATTTTAAACAAAGCAGGCAACTGCTGCTAGAGGGAGATTTTGTTGCTATTGTGGCGATTCATGGTCATAATTTCTCACTTAATTTTATCACCTCAGATAAAAATCTGTTTAGGTTTCTGTTTGATGTAGAAGTAACAGATTGTCACTGTCTGTTGATACATTCATGGACTTAGGGCATTTGGCATCCTGATCATTCTATAAAATTAATTCAAAACTTCCTGAAAAATAAGTTGAATGACAGTTCAGAGACATCTGCAGTAGCTCGTTCATGACTAACCCCACATTTTAACAATAAAGCAGCTCAACATTGATCCTTCCAGCTGATAAAAAAAATTAGCTTCTCATTAAATTGCAGCTTGAATTTTTCTGAATTTTTAGTTTAATAAATAAAAACATTCAGAAGAATGGGTGTATTTGGGTGGTGCGGGCTTATGACCTGAAAGGGCCTGTCACCATGCTGTATTTCAATTTTTTTTTAAGACCAGTAATTTTAAATTATCCAAAACGTCGGAGGCTAAAGAAATGAAGTGTGAAGTTAGACATGACCTATAACCATTTCTCCAGTGTGTGGTGAAGGTGCATGGAGTCCAATTTAATGATTTGCTTTTTTTTATTTCAAAGAAAGCTGAAATACAGATATTACCATTTGGCTAAGCTGATGCCAGGCAACTGAATCCTGACAGATCAGATGAATCGCCTCTTATATAGTATGTTTACATTTAAATTTTTTAAATTTAAGACATACAGCACAGAAGCAGGCCATTTCAGCCCACGAGTCCATGTCACCCAATTTACATCCAATTAATCTACATCCTGGTATGTTTCGAACAATGGGAGCAAATCGGAGCCCCCAGAGAAATTCTACACAGACACGGGGAGAATGTACAAACTCCTTACAGACAGTGCAGGATTCAAACCTGCGTCTGTACAGGTGTTGCGCTAACTGCTACGCCAATCATGCTGTGTTGAAAATGTATGGACTTTCCCGAACAACAATGGGTTAAGTGACAGAAAAATGACAATTGCCACTGAGTGACCTGGGCAGAATGATCATTTTTGCATTATTTTGGTAAGGATATTGGTACATCAGTGCCAAACTATAAAGACATGATCATGCAGTGCAAATAATTGTGCAACTCACATGCCAAATTGCCTGAAACTATTGCAATTTAACATAAATTCATTACCGTAAATGTAGTACTGTATGGTGAACTCCTTCTGAAACTGCATTAAAAAGCAACAAAAAGTTATTCTCTGAGATAGGGGTCTGATTAGAGGACAATGAGTGGGTTGCAGTTAAAGTCAATCATGCAAAAGATTAATTTGGCTCATCTATCTCAATTTAAAATCTATCCTCGTATACACTCTATTTAATAATCCAACCAAAAACCATGTGGTCTCTGCAGCCTTCGACAGCACGATTTGAACACATCATTATGTTTTGGTCTTTGAGACTCTGGAATGTCTCCTCTGTTGTTAGTCCCGTGAGCAACTGAAAACTGCTTGAAGTTTCTATACCTTGTCCTTAAGTTTCTTTTAAATGGTTAATTGAAGTGCCAATAAAAATCAATGCACCTGTAGCCATTCACATATGTGAACAGTCACATCAAAATGATTGTAAATTAATTCAAATAATTATTTTGGGTACTGAGTTATACCAAATAAAAAGTCAGTGAGATATGTGATAACTTTACATTAGTCTACCTACAGATAAGTGTTGACTGCCTTAGTTTTATTTTTTATTTACAAACGAATGTACAAACTCTCCTTTTTCATTGAATTTTTATTTGCATTAGATAAATCTATTTTTTTAATGCTTCGGCTAAATTTAAGTGGATGTTTTGAAATGATTTAAATTGAAGTAAGAACATGGCAAAATCATAAAAGTCCAATCACAGCTTGTTTAAACTTTACAATCTGTATTTTAACATAAGAATTTTAATATCAAAAAAGTAATCTTTTTGTTAAAAACACAATTAAATAGTCATTACATGATTTAAAAATAACATTTAAGAAACCCAAAAGATTCCAATGTAGCAAAATGATGCACTTTGTAATACTCCCTCTCTACCAAGGTTCATGGTTATAAAGTACAGTCCAGTTACAGTGGTACTTATGCTGTGTTTCAAATAGTGTCCACAATCAGTGATGTATGAGAAATATAAACAATTAAGTGAATCTACTGTATTTACATCTTGTTCTTAAAGAACAATGCTCTGTCGTTGTGATTATCAGTAATCTTGTGCCTGTGTCAAATAAGTTCTCAATAAAGATGTGTGAGTACACATAAACTGTTGATGGTGGACTTTATTTGTTGAATGAGTACTTTTTTCCTGACTTTTCTTTCAAGTATAGACTTAGTTTGGATGACAGTTATAATTACATTACAGTTTAGTTGGGGTATATCAGCAGTATCTATGCAGTTTTATGTACTTATCAACTTGTTAAATTGGAGAAGTCAATGTTAAGAATGTCTGGTTGGAGACTGTCAATATGGAATATAAGGTTGTGTTCCTCTAATTTCTGTTAAATCCCTCCCCCATGACTCTCTCTTTCCCTATCCCTCTGTCTCCTTTTCTATAGCTCCCCACCCCCTTTTCCTTCCTCCTCCCATCAGAGAGTTACCATCGTCCCTATCCCCCGACCATTTCTTAGCTTTTTGTCTTTTCAACCCTCCACATATTACCTGTTAGCCTATGCCCCTTCCTCTCTCTTCTCCTCTTCACCCCTGCACCTCCCCCACCTTTTTATTCAGGTGCCTGTCTATTTTTGCTTCTACCTGATGAAGGACCCAGGCCCAAAATATTGGTTGCCCTTTACATCCCATGGATGCTGCATGACCTGATGAAATTCTCCGGCACATTTGTGTATTGCACTTGACCCCAGTATCTGCAGACATTTTTATTTAGCTATATTATTGGTGCCTTTTAGTACTTTACAAGACAAGGGAAAGGTTTTTAGTATTTTGCATACGTGGAATCTGAGGGAATGTGCAGCAGGAGGCAGAGGGATGTTTTGAGAGAAGGTCAAGAGTAGGGGTAGCACCAGACAAATGGTTGAAGGTAAAGATGGGGTGGCTCAGCAGGATGGGATTCTGGGTGTTGGAAGATATTAGGGGAGGTGGGAAGAAATTTGAGGATATTTAAAGCGGAGACATTCAGGGTAATCAACTAGAAACAATGGAAAGTTATAAGAGACATCTCCCTTGAGAATAGTGGATTCTTTAGACATCACAACAATGGCCCAACCAGGGATGGACCCTTTAAAATAATAGAGGCATGTCATGACCATCAGTCAAGATTTGCTTTATGGTATCACGGGCTTTGTATATGCGATAGAATTTTGTACAAATGACATTGAGTATGCTGTTTAAACATCCCCACTCTTGCTTTGCAGACTCTGTGCATTGGAGCACCATGTGCACAGAAATTCTAGCAACAATTTTGTTGCCTTGAGTCTTCTGGTCCACAATCATGACTCTAAGAGCCCAAAGGTTTGGACATGCACCAGCTAGCTTTCATGCGAGGTCTCTTCTACTCCAACCTCAGGGCAAAAGAATGAAAATTGGGAGGTAAAGATATAAATCTTCACTACCCTTCCATTAAAAAAATGTAAATAGCTTTAGTTATTGCTGCTCTCCATTTTAATAAAGCAATAGGATTCAATAAATATAGAACACTATTGTTGCATAGTCCAGGTGCCTATTTTTCTTACATTCATGTGCCTAAGAATCTTTTAAATGTCCCTATTGTACCAGCCTCCACCACTATACCTGGCAATGCATTCAAGCACTCATTCTCTGAGTAAAAAAACTTAGCTCTGACATCTCCCCTGAACTTTCGTCCATCATCTTAAACTGATGTCCTCTGGTGTTTGCTATTGTCACTCCAGGACAAAGTTATGCTTGTTCACCTGATCTAAGCTCCCCATAATGTATATCTCAATTAAGTCACTTCTCATCTTTCGTTGCTCCAAAGAGAAAAGCCCTAGCCCAGTCAACCTTGACAAGTTCTGGGGCGTGGCAAGATGGCGTAAGGATCAGACGTGCCTTCCAGTCCTCTCCTGACTCTATCTTATTGTTTTGTCTAGAAATGCCCGTTAAAATTCTTTAAAAGTTTAGATAATTTCAGTGCTGTTAATTTAACTTATGATGGTACAATTGGTGGAAAAGAGCAAAAAAAAAACAACAGATCATCAAAAAACAACATTTTCCAAAAGTTCAAGTTTTGGAGCCTACCTACAGGAAAGACACTGGGACTCAGCGTGAAATGGATCCCAGGAGAGAGGTACAGTGTTCAGATGTAGAGCTCTATGTTACATCGGTAGAGCCCCCTAAAGAGGGCGTCAAACAGCCTTTAGAACAAAGAGTTACTCAAAGGCATTTGTCAACTGTAGAGGTGGTGCTGCAAACTGCATCTTTTGAAATAGAAGAACCTATACAACTTGATGTACTGGGAGAACTTAATACATTATGGACTGGGGAAAACCCCGGCCAGCGTCCTCCAGTCATTGCTGTGGCTGGGGTTTCCACACGCAGTCATACTATAAGGAAGGCAACCAGAATGAAGGAAGGAACAGAAGATCCTTTGGTTATGCAGAATAAGCAGGAATCTGTTGAGCCAAAATCTCTTCCAATTGAAAAGATTTTTGTGAATCTTGAATCTAAATGATCTTATACAATGCAGGGATTATCCAAGATTATGACTGAACTTGGTACTAGGTTTAATACTCTGGTGAAAATACATTCTCAACAGATGGCTGAGTTTGGAGCTTTTAAGCTTGAAGTGAGAGATAAATTTAATTCGTGTGAAGAAGATATAGACGAAATACGGTATCAAGTTTTTGATGTGACCAAAATGGTCGAAGACTTACAAACTCAAAATAAAAATTTGGTGAAAAAGATTGATTATTTGGAAAACCAATCCAGACGGAACAATATAAAGATTATTGGTTTGCCAGAAGGTATGGAGGGACCAGACCCAAGAAAATTTTTTACTGAATGGATTCCGCAGGTGCTGGGTCAAGAACATTTCCCGGAAGGTATAATACTGGAACGTGCTCACAGAGCCTTGTGTAGAAGATCCATTTCAGGTCAAAGTCCAAGACCGGTTTTGGTTCGTTGCTTGAATTATTACGACAGAGAAATAATTTTACGAGTGGCTATTAGAAATGCACAACAGAGAAAATCACCCTTGATTTTGTAACTTTTTTTTGTAAAGTTTATTCAGTAGATAAGGAATATTTGAAATTTAAATTTAAATGTGAATGGGATGGATAAGTTTTTTAAAATATTTTTTCTTTAACTTTAAGGTGAAAGGAGTGGTAATTCTGGTGTATATTTGCTATTTTAGTTATAGAACGAAGGGAATAATGGTGAAAGTTATAAATTGAATTGTACAATTCTTAATGAGGCTTGAATTTTGTTTGTGGTTTATGCTCCATTTGTTGAAGATATAGAGTTCGTTGTAGATGTGTTTTTATTATTTGGATATCTGAATTTTAACATAATGATTGGGGATATTTAAATGTGGTATTGGAGCTTTTATTGGATAACTATTCAAGAGTAAAAGGGAAAAATGGTGGAAGAGTACTAAAATTGAATTGTACAATGCTTAATGAGGTTTGAATTTTGTTTTAAGATGGTGGTTTATGTGACTAATATGATGATAGATGTAAAGTTAGTTGATATTTGGTGAAGGTTTATCTCTATAGAGAAAGTTTTTTTTTCATCTTTCTTTTCCATGCTACAATTTTTTTTAAGAATTGATTATTGTTTAAGAATTTTTGATAGATAATGTTACTAACTTTACTAATTTTTTATATTAAGTTTAAGTTAAAAATATGTTTCATCTTAACTCCGTTTGTTAAATATATGCATTTAAGTTTGATTTAAATATGTTTTTTTAAGTCTGATATCTTAGTATTAATTACTTTTCTTTTTGTTAGTATTTTAATCGGTTATGTTTTTGGTTTTTTTTGTAAGTGGGTTTTTTTTCTCACATATATTATTAACTTTATTAATTCTTCACTCTTTATTTTGGGGGGGAAGGGGGGTTGAACTAATTTGAGTTGGGTTATTAATGTGTAATAATTATTGGGGAGGGTATAGTTTATTTAGATTACTGTTACTGTATTGTAATTTTATTATTTTATTCTTAATTTTTTTTAATGTAATCCTATATGTTATTCATGTTATAAAATCTTAAATAAAGTTTTAAAAAAAAACCTTGACAAGTTCTCCAATCAAGGCAACATCCTGGTAAATCTACTCTGCACCCCCTCTAGAGCATCTACATCCTTCTTATAATGAGGTGACCAAAATTGAACACAGTACTCCAAAGTGTGAGTTTTATAGATCTGCTGCATTATCTCTTGAACTCAATCCCCCAACTAATGAAGGCCAATAGGATACACCTTCTTAACCTAAGTGACAACCTTAAGGGATCTGAAGGCTTGGACCCAAAGATCTCTCTGTGGCTGCCTTTCTAAATAATTCCGCCAAGATGATTGAAGTAATAAATTGTGTTATAATTGAGTACTGATTGTATGATCATTTAATGTCCACAGTTGTAATTTATCTCGTATTTTATGTAATTAAATACAGTTCAAGTTTCTGGTTGACAGAACAGTCTTGTTACACTTTGGTGTTAGGTTAGTGAAGTGTGAACTGTTAACTTAAAATAGCATTGGTGAATAATGCAATAGAACAAAACTTATGAATCATTTCAGAGGTATATAATATTTGAAAAGATTTAAAAATTGTATTAAAATGTTTAAATTCACAATCAAGGTAAGGGCAGAAATGTAGGTAACCTCTGTATTTCTGTTCATGAAGTCTTCTGCGGACAGTAATCATTAACGCATCTGCACCTGCCTCCTGAGAGTGTTTCTAATCTGTTGGACATACGTTTGGGGATTTGTCTTCTTTATGATGAGAATTCTTCCGTCATCAGTAGTGGAAGTCTTCCTTGGAATACCAGTCCCTTTGCGATTACTGAGCTCACTGGTACACTCTTTCTTCTTAATGATGTTCCAAACTCTTGATTTTGGTAATCCTAAGGTTTGGGCAATATTTCTTATTGTTTTATTCTTGTTTTTCCAGCCTCATAATGGCTTATTTAACGTTCATTGGCACAAAACTGATCCTTGTGTAAAGAATATGGCAATTACAGAATACAAAGTTGATCAAAATCTTAGAAGCCAGCCTACCTCTCTTATACCTGCACCAATGAAGCAATTAAACATATATGAGCACTCACAAACACCTGTGAAGCCAAATGTCCCAAAACATAGGGTGCACTGAAATGAGAGGACTAGGCCTAAAAAGTACCATAATTTCTACACGGTCATACCAAAATATATACAAATAATCTTGAATAAAATCTGGAATGTGCACTTCAATTACATGTGAATTTGTTTGATTACAAATTTAAAACTGTCGAGCCAGGGGCAAATAAAGAAAATAAGTTTCTTTATTGTCCCAAACAATATGAAGGGCACTGTATGTTTAAGAAT
This sequence comes from Narcine bancroftii, assembly GCF_036971445.1. Lineage (NCBI taxonomy): Eukaryota > Metazoa > Chordata > Chondrichthyes > Torpediniformes > Narcinidae > Narcine > Narcine bancroftii. The sequence continues at coordinate 36,869,256 of NC_091480.1, read as the reverse complement.
TAAAGTATCTGTCTCAGTGTAAAATGGACATGCTAAAATGGGCTGTCTCAAACCATGGAAAATCTCATAAGTACCAGTCCTCTAGCATCACCAAAAGTACTCATGGTCAGATCTGATGAGCTATCAATGATCAATGACATCATTGTGTCCAAAATGTATAAGAGAAACAATGTATTTTGATTCTTTGGGAGACTCTTGGCTGATTTCTTTTGTGCACCATGCTTGTATCGAGATTGAATGAAGTCATGTTGCATCAACTGCTCCAATATCCAAATGGTTCTTCATTCACAACAACCTTACCATTGAGGACTTCAGAGAACCAGCAGGAGGGACCTTCTCACAACAAACCTAGCCTACAACATTTTTGGACAACTGGTTAACCCCCATGCCCCTGATCTGATGGAGGATGATCTGCAATGAAAACGTATGGTAACAATGCAGTCTCCATGGAGACACAAAAGAGACTGAAGATACTGGAACTTGAGGCCAAACACAATCTGCGGGAGGAACTGAGTGGGTCAAACAGCATCAACGACTCTCTGCTCTGGCACTGGGCTAACAGTCCTGATGAAGAGCTTTAGTTTGAACCATTGACCTTTCTCTCACACTGATACTGCCTGATCCACTGAGTTCCTCCCGCAGATTGTGTGTGAACTCAATCTCTATGTTTGCTTTTATTCTTCACCCATGTTAGGCAGAGGTCTGAATCAGAGCAAGTAGTCCCAGAATGAATAACAGGTGATCAACTGTTTGGACTTAAGCTCATCTCCGAATTCTTTGTTTGCACTAATCATAAACCTACGGTATATCTAAGATGAACTGGGGTCCAGATCCAGCTGCAGTGAACTATCTGCTGTTACTGAGGGACTCCAAGTTTTCCTCTCTATATCAGGGAAGGCCAGTGGTAATCGTGTTAAATTGATGGCTGGAGAGTTCTCCAAGGCCTCCTCACTGCCTAGAGACTGTTCCATTTCACTGTATGTTGGTCAGCTATGGGGCAAGCTCTCTACATCCCGCAAAATTGTGCAATCCCGGCCAGGACTGGCCATGGATACAGTTTCACCTCACTAAGGAAGCTCTGCAAGTCATTAGGTAGAGAAGATGGAATTCAGCAAAAACAGACCACTACTATTTCTTATTGGTTCATGCCTTGGGGATAATTGTTGACTCCACGCAGACAATAATATCAAGTCTGCTTGTCACAGTCTGTGACTTAAGTCTTAGAAAGTACATGGTGAGTTTAGAATGTATGTCATTGTGCCGTTATAAGGCATGTAACACACTGTTAGATATGATTTCAAGCAGATACATCACATATACTTCATAAATACTGTACCTTTTGATCGAAAGCAGTGACCAGATGAAGAAAATTATGTAAATATGGCAGATGGGGGAACTGTCAGGTTTAGTCACTGTCTATGCCTGCCTAAAATAACAGGATTGCCATAAAATTACATCTTTTCAGGTCAAAATGTAATGGCCTCTGTCAAATCCTGAGGTGAAACAAAGTCAACACTCTTAGGTTGAGTTCAAATATGGTCAGTCTTTACTTCACCATTACTGTTTCCTACTTCCTCATGCCAGCCATTACAGTTGATAACCAATCTATATTATCATGCAAGGCATTATAGTTGATAACCAAACTATATAATCTATCATTATGACATCCTTCCCTTTATCAAACAAAAGGATCATCAAATAAATGAATGATGCTTAAACTACTTTTTAAACAGTCAACTTTTGATACTGATTATTTTCAATTCCAATATCAACTTCAATTTCCAAGTCACATGTTTTCCTGGATGATTTGCAAACCATAAAATACAAAGTTCTCCACGCTATTACATCATGAAGTCTTGAAATCTCCTAAGTGGTCATCGCTGATGTTGCGATCTACCTCCTGGCAATATCCGGCCTGCTTCTGGCCTGCTGACCATGATGTCCTACTTAGTTTGTCTACCGCCTTGATGCTGGTTTCCAGTCGTTTCTCCTTCCAGCTGTTGCATTCCAGGTCTATCCAGCTGGTCATCTCGGCTCTGCTCTCTCGCAGTTTCATCTGGCATTGACATCACTGGAGCGTGGCAACGATACTTTTTCATGTGATATGTTTCTGTCATAAGTAACACCTTCTGGTGACTGGACCTGATTTCCTTCTCTGGACACCATAATATATGGTTGGTGATTAAACTGTGTCCATTTTAATCTGCTTTCTTTCCTCACCAGTACCTCATCCCCTGGCATTACATTTGAAGGTCTGGCATTCCTTTTCATGTCCCCATACAGTTTTGTTACCTGTTTTTTTTTCCAGCATCATGTTCTTCCACTTCCTGGTCATTCACTATGTCAACAACCAGTGGTATTTTGGTTCTGATCTTTCTTCTGAAAAAGAGTTCTGCTGGATTTTTTCCTGTGGTGCTATGTGGTTTCACTCTGTATGCTGCTACATAGGTCAAAAGAGCTTCTTTCCAGTCGATTCCCATTGTTTTCTCCAGCGATTTATTCTGATGTTTAACTTCTCCATTGGCCTGTGGCCATTTTGGTGTAGCCTTGTGGTGGTGTATACCAATGGTTCTCATGAATTCTCGGAATATCTCTGATATGAATTGTCATTGATAGTTCATTGTCCGAATCCAAGTTACTGGGAAGCCATGTCTGGAGAAGATCTCCATCAGTGCTGCGATAGTCTTTTCTGCTGTTGTTGATTTCATTATGACAGGCCAAAATGTTTGGCCTGGAAGTCAGCCTGAAGAAAACTGAGGTCCTCCATCAGCCAGCTCCCCACCATGACTGCCAGCCCCCCCACATCTCCATCGGGCACACAAAACTCAAAACGGTCAACCAGTTTACCTATCTCGGCTGCACCATTTCATCAGATGCAAGGATCGACGATGAGATAGACAACAGACTCGCCAAGGCAAATAGCGCCTTTGGAAGACTACACAAAAGAGTCTGGAAAAACAACCAACTGAAAAACCTCACAAAGATAAGCATATACAGAGCCGTTGTCATACCCACACTCCTGTTCGGCTCCGAATCATGGGTCCTCTACCGGCACCACCTACGGCTCCTAGAACGCTTCCACCAGCGTTGTCTCCGCTCCATCCTCAACATCCATTGGAGCGCTTACATCCCTAACGTCGAAGTACTCGAGATGGCAGAGGTCGACAGCATCGAGTCCACGCTGCTGAAGATCCAGCTGCGCTGGATGGGTCACGTCTCCAGAATGGAGGACCATCGCCTTCCCAAGATCGTGTTATATGGCGAGCTCTCCACTGGCCACCGTGACAGAGGTGCACCAAAGAAAAGGTACAAGGACTGCCTAAAGAAATCTCTTGGTGCCTGCCACATTGACCACCGCCAGTGGGCTGATAACGCCTCAAACCGTGCATCTTGGCGCCTCACAGTTTGGCGGGCAGCAACCTCCTTTGAAGAAGACCGCAGAGCCCACCTCACTGACAAAAGGCAAAGGAGGAAAAACCCAACACCCAACCCCAACCAACCAATTTTCCCCTGCAACTGCTGCAATCGTGTCTGCCTGTCCGCATCGGACTTGTCAGCCACAAACGAGCCTGCAGCTGACGTGGACTTTTTACTCCCTCCATAAATCTTCGTCCGCGAAGCCAAGCCAAAGAAGAAGACCCATCATACCTGCTGTAATAGTCAACAACCACCATAATCAACTTTCCAGTTGGGAACGGGCCCAAGAGGTCTACTGCAATATCCTCCCATGGTCCTGCTGGTAGCCGTGTACTTCATATCGGTTCAGGTAGGTCAGGTCTGCTTGTCACCTGACACCCATGAGATGATCTCACATATTTTACCACATCTTTTTCCATTCCTGGCCACCAAACTTTTGTACGGAGGTTTTGTTTTGTTCCAACAACTCCCAAATATCCCTCGTGGACCAGTCCTACCATCCTCCCTCTCACTTTCTGTGGAATGACAAATCAGTTTCCCCTGAATACACATCTTCCAATTTTGCACAGTTCATCTCTGATGGCCACATAGGTTTTGTTTTGACAGCTGTTCCAGTCACCACTGTTGATCTGATCCCTAATGTCCATCAGTTATGGGTCCATGCACGATTCCTCCACGATCTCCCTGGTTTGTACTATCCGTGGTGTAGGATTCACTGCAACGAATCTCATGAACAATTCAGCCTCCATCTCAAGCGTTGAATGCTTTACCCCACGTCTTTCAGCAACCTTGATAGTGAATCAGCAATATTGTTTTTCCCCGCTATGTAAATCACCCTGTAGTGATATTGTTGTAGTCTCAGGATCCATCTTTCACTTCTAGTACATGACTTCAATCTCGGAGAATAAATGGCTTCTAGTGGTCTGTGATCAATTAGGAGCTGGAACTCTACGCCACATAGATAAGCATGGAAATGTTCGCAGGCCCAGGTCTTCCTTCTCTGTCTGTGAATAACGTCTTTCAACATCAGTAAGTGACTTGCTTGCATATGCAATCACCCTCCATTGTTCCCCTTGCTTCTGAACTAGGACTGTTTCTAGTCCAACTGGGCTAGCATCAGCTATAATGTGTCTGAGCCTTTGGATCAAAATATTCCAATGTATGTGCACTCATCAGGTTTCTTTTCAATTTCTGAAATGCCTTCCTTTGGTCAGGTCCAACACAAAGTGAGCATTTCTCCTTGTTAGTCTCCTCAGTGGTTCTGCAATAGTTGCTAGATTTAGTATGAACCTTGCGTAAAAGTTCACTAGGCCCAGGAAACTCCTCATTTCTGTTGCATTCCTTGGTTCTCAAACCTCTGCAACTGCTTTGATTTTACCTTCAGTTGGATCGATACCTTTACTAGTCAGCTTGTGACCATGAACACCATCTCGGATACACCCAGCAAACATTTGTCTGCATTCACTGTCATTCCAGCATCTAGGTTAATGTCTGTCTTAGTCTCTCATCATGTTCCTCACGTGTGGCACCATGGACAATAATATCACCTGAGATGTTCGCTGTGCCTGGGACTCCTTGGATCACTTTGTGGATTTCATGTTGATAGATCTCTGGAGCAGCGTTTACACCAAATAGTAACCTCTTGTATCTAAATAATCCACAATGTGTGATGAATGTAGTGATTTGTTTTTGACTCTGGCTCTAGTTATAGCTGGTGGAAACCCCATTTCAAATACAACTTTGAGAAGACTTTGCTTGTCGATAGTTCCTGTAGGAATGGGGTGCCTTTGCCTCATTAATGCTTCGTTTGCTCTCCTCATATCAATACATAGTCTGATCTCTCCATTGGGTTTCGGGACTACAACGACTGGTTCAATTATGTCTTGTTGGATAAGTTCATGTATTTTTGCTTCTGCTTTCTCCCTCAGCCCAAACAGAGTCCTTCTCATGGGTTGTGCTACTGGCCTGACCTCTGGATCTATTTTCAGTTTGATCTGCCTGTTCCTTTGATTTCCAAATCCTTCAAAAACTGACCAGTATTCCTCTTTCAGATCAAAATAGGATTGCACTGAGTTCACATCCAGGCCTATACACAATACACCCATTGCCTGCGCCGTCTCCCTACTCAGTAGAGGTTCCCCTCATTCCTCTATGACAGGGTTTCCCAACCAGGGGTGCTCACAGGGGGTGCGAGATAACATTTCAGTTTTTATGTTTATATTAAGGATACTGTCCTATATATTCAAGATAAAAATATCAATTTTTTTAAAGTCCAAATTAAAGATGGGGATGTCCTCTTTTTTCTCTATTCAATAGAATGAGATTCTCTGTGATTTTCAGTGCGTCGAAACACGCTGTTTCCTTTTAAATGTCATCGCCCTATAACATTTTTTTTAATTGGGACATTTAAAATGGGGGCCAAACTTGTTGTTTCGTGTTTTGTAGCGAATTACATTCGATTTTTATTTCTTATTATTTATTTGTGTTATGTAAATTAGTAATTAACCCTTCATTATGTCAAAGAAAAGGAAATGGGATGATGATTATGTTCAGTTTGGTTTCACTTGCACTGGAACAACTGAGGATCTGCAAAAACCCCAGTGCATGCTTTGTGATGCTGTCTTTTCAAATGCAAATTTGAAGCCGTCTAAGCTGCAGGAACACTTCAACAACTGGCATGGTGGAGCAGATATTGCAGGCCATGATGTTGGATCATTGAAATCTAAAAGGGCCCACTTTGATTCTCGAGCAACCCTTCCAAAATTAGGTTTTATATCTGCTGACAACCACTTCATACCATGTGGCGTGTAAAGTAGCCAAATCCAAGAAGCCCCATACAATTGCAGAAGAGGTGATAAAACCGTGTGCATTAGAAATGGCAACAATTGTTCTTGGAAAAGAGGCCTCAAACAAGCTTAAAAGAGTGCTGTTATCAAGAAATGTTATTCAGAGCCAAATTGGTGATTTGAGTTTGGACATTTTTGACCAAGTTATCATAGACATCAGGGCTAGTCCCTTGAAAATCTCTCTCCAGTTGGACGAAACAACTGATGTTGCAAATTGCAGTCAACTCATCGCATTAATGAGGTATATCCATGGTGGAGTCATAATGGAAGATTTCCTGTTCTGTGATGATCTGAAAAAAACCACAAAAGGAAAAGATGTCTTCCAGTGGGTGAAGGACTTCTTTGCGAAATATGACTTAGATATCCAAATTGTTGGTTCAGTGTGTACCGACGGTGCCCTGCTATGCTAGGAAATAAATCAGGATTTTTTGCACTAATGAAACAAGAGTTTCCGCACTTGCAAGGTACCCACTGTTTTCTTCATCGACATGCTTTGGCATCAAAAACATTGCCTCCAAAGTTGAAAAAGGACCTTGACATTTCTGTGAAGACCATCAACTGGATTAGGGGTCGTGTTCTGAACCATTGCCTCTTCAAGTCGCTTTGTGAAGATTTTGGAAGTGAGCATTCAGTTTTGGTTTTCCACACAGAAGTCCGCTGGCTGTCACGTAGGAAAGCTTTAACGCGCGAGAAGAAGTCAAAGCTTTTCTGAAGGAACATGGCTATGATCTGCCCGGAGAAATGGAATCACAAGAATTCAACCAAATGCTAGCCTATTTGAGTGATATTTTCACTCATATGAATGACCTGAGTGTATCTATTCAAGGGAAAAACATAAACATATTGAAATGCTGCGAAAAGTTAAATGCTTTCAAAGAAAAATTACATCTTTGGTATCGATGAGTTAAAAGAGGGAATCTTTCAAATTTTCCATCACTCGAAGAAATGGTTGATGACGATGAGTCCCGAATTCCAAGTGTGTGTGAAGAAATTGTGGATTATTTGGAAATACTATCAAAGTCATTTGATGGATATTTTGGAGGAGGAGAACTGGAAACTTCTGAAGAATGGATTATAAATCCATACTCCTTCAATTTGGATAATATGTCAGATGATGAAGAGCTGAAGGAAGATCTTATTGAACTGCGCACAAATCGTGTTCTTGAAATGCAGTTTGAAAGCAAAACTTTGGAACAATATTGGTGTTCGGCAATGGACATGTTTCCAAGACTTTGGGAAAAAGTACTAACTGTGCTCATCCTATTGGCGATTACATACTTCTGCGAGTCTGGATTTAGTGCCCTTTTGTCAATCAAGACAAAATCTAGAAATTGCTTGTGTGCACAGGCAGACATGTGGCACGTTTTGAAAAACTCTTAAGCAATAAAGAGGAATAAAAGAGTCATTAAATTTAAATTGGCTTATGAACATTTGAACATTAGTTCTTTAATTTTTTTTAAAGAAATTTCATGCATGGATGAAAATTTAATTTTTTGTAGGTTTATGCAACTTTTAATTTGTTGTAATGTTTGTTCTTTTCCATATGTTTCATTTTTGTTTATATATTAAAAATTGATTATACAAATTTGTTTTGGTCACCTTCACCTTTATTCTTAAATAAATTATTACTTTAAGGGGTGCGAGAATATATTAAAATTTTTTAGGGGTGTGGGGCATAAAAAAGGTTGGGAACCACTGCTCTATGACAACAAACTCTGTCATCGTGGTAGGTGGTGTAAGATTACTCTGGACATCCACCTGCACCTCTGCTGTAAAGTATCCAATTGTTTGAAGCGGCTTCGATGAGGTGTATGGAAACAACTTTTTCTCACATCTTCTGGCGGTACATTTTATCTTTTTCAGTTCTCCCCATAATATTCTGTCTATGATGTTGGTGTCACTCCCACTGTCCACCATGATGTCAACCTTCACACCTCCAATCACTACTAGCACCTTTGCATTTGCATATTTATTGTTAATGGCAAAAGCACATTGTGTCTCAGTCATCACCTCTCATCCCCCTTCTTCACAATTATTTGCATGTCCGGTTCACCTCTTGCCTGGGGTGGAGCTCTGCAGGTCTTGGCAAAATGGCCCTTTCTATCACAGTTTCTGCACACTTGACCCCTGAACAGACAGCACAAATCCTTGCCAAAATATCCAATATTCCCACATCAGTAACATTCACGATGGTCCGAATAACTGGTGTGCTTACCATGTTTCTGTCCTTTGCTTGAGGCAGTAAATATCTTATGAACTTGACCAGAATATGCGCCATCATGTCCAGCTGGGGGAACCATTCAATTTAATAGTCTGATACTGAGTTTCCACTGCTTCAAATGATGCTGCTATTGTCAATGTTTCTGCCAGTGTGAGTGTTGCACCTTTCTCCAACAACTTGCATCTCAAGTAGTTTGATGTACAACTTTGTACCACCTGATCTCAAATCTGGTTTTCTAAATCTGCTCCATAATTGCAACCTTCAGCCGCCTTCCTGAGTCCTGTGACTAATTGAGCAATGCTTTCCATGTCCCTCTGTTTGATCTGTCAAAAGATATGGCGTTGAAATGTGGCATTTGATTCCACAACAAAATGCTTTTTCAAGGCGTCAACAGCCCTGTTATAATCAGCTTTGTTCCCCGTGTTGGCTAGCGTCTTGAAAATCTCCCGCATTATAGTCGATAACCGAACTATATTATCTATCACTACGACAGCCTCTACCTACTGTATCCTGGCTATTTATCCCCAAATTGCCGTTGTCCTCATTTAACACCCCAGCCGTATACAAGAGTAGAGTCCTCCTCTGTGTGAGCTCCACTGGCATCGCTCCGTCGGTAAACCATCCCAAGCTGTCGGCATATGAATCGAACTCCTCGTACCAAGCCCCCCAGCCAGCACTGACTCTGCTTGATTCTCCAGGCGGGTTGAATGGAAACAAACCTCTGATTCCTGTGGCTTAAATTCCTCCAAATGCCATATTTTCTCCTGTGTAGCTTAGTTCATCCTCATCGCCAATGTCAAATCTTGAGGTGAAACAAAGTCAACTCTCCTAGATTGAGTTCAAATATGCTCAGTCTTTATTCCACCATTACTGTTTTTTACTCTCTCATGGCCCAGTGCAACATGCTAACCATTACAATTGATAACCAATCTATATTATCCTGCAAGGCATTATAGTCGATAACCGAACTATATTATCTATCACTACGACAGCCTCTACCTACTGTATCCTGGCTATTTATCCCCAAATTGCCCTTGTCCTCATTTAACACCCCTCCCTTCCCGTCCCTGAGCCTCCTGTCGAAGCTGCCAGTTTTGGATCAGGTCTGTGACCTAAATCCACTACATTTTCAATTGAAGGGCTAATTATCAAGAAGTCCCTGGCATACTGCTGTTGCAACAAGCAAGCATTAGAAATTCCAGGCAGCTGAACTGTCAGATTTCTTGTCTACTATTTAAGATAAGCAGAAATTTCCTCCAAACATAATTTAAGATTTCAAAAAGCAATAATTTTCAATTCCTGAAAACATCTGTTTCCCAATTGCAAATTTCATCCTTCTCTCATTCAAGTGCCTGAGGCAATCTTGTGGTCACAATTAATCCTGAGGTGAGCTCTAAATCATTATCGCACTCAAAAGAGAATGTTTATTTCCACCATTAACTTGGTTGACTGTGCCCTTGATTCAACTCATCTGGCTGCGGAAACCCTCATCCATCTCTTTGTTACCATGATTCCAGTGCAGTCTTGGCCAGTCTCTCATGTTATAAACATAGGAATGCTAGAGGAACTCAGCTGATCTCACAGCATCCATAGAGGGGTAAAGATAGATAAGTGACGTTTCGGGCCTGAGCCCTTCTTCAAGGTATTGTCCTATAAACGTGTGAGACCTACTGAGATCCTCCAGCATTTCTGTGTTTTTACTACAATCACAATGTCTGCGTACTTTTGCATTTCATCCCATTTTCCATCCTCCATAAATTTAAGGGCTTCCAAAACCACTGTTTGTGCCCTAATTCTCATCCAATCTTGGTCACATCACTCCCTTGCTCACTAATTGACAGTGAATCTTAAATAAAATTGAACCTCTAGTTCTCTTCCCTCAAACCTTTGTTAATCTCTTATTCTTTGGTGTGTTCTATGTGAAATACTTTTGGACAAAGCTATTTCTTATTTTATGTTTATGGACCTCTACATCAAACAGAATTTGTTGACACTCCTTTGAGGCACTTTGAAAAGTCTGATGGAAATGCTTGATTTTGTCATTGTTGCTGGCAGTCATTAAATAATTTGGGGACTTAACTTTGACAGTTAGGAGGCCAATTAGTATCTAAAAACTAGTTGTTACTAATCCTTGATTCATGATCTATAGGTTTAGGCATAGCAACCTGGCAATAATGTGAAAGTTGAAGATCAATGTTCAGCACATATGTACCGCAGAGCAGGAATGGAAGAATACGTTGGTTAGATGAAGAATGGTGTGACAATGCCCAAGCATAGCATAAACACAGTTGTGAGCCTGACAGGAAATGCATGTAATATAACTCTATTGTTAGTGCACAGTTGTATCAATATGGTGGAAGATGGTACTGTGGGCATGTCCTCACTGGGTTGGACAGGCTGGCCCGCCATCTGTCGCTGTACCCCCTCCCCATAAGATCCCCTAATAAAGGCCGAGAGCCCTAGTCTCCTCCCTCATATCTGCCTTGGAGGTGAGCCAGCAGCATATTGAGGCATGTCTGGGTTTTCTGATCAATAAAGCCTTTGATTACTTGCTTCATGACTGTGAGTGATCATTGATTGCACCATAATCAAATAATTCACTGAGGACTATTCAGCTGGACCAACTCGTTCAATACTTTTCCTACTAATCTATAACATGTCATGGCTGTGCACTTTAAAGTTATTCTGATTATACAGGTATCAGCAAGATCACTATGCCTTCTGGAACAATGGCTTTGGCTGCAGTTACTGTTTTCCCCTCCCAACTAAAGTATTTGGATCCACCCGGCTAGTCCACATATTAATTAATAAACTAACAATATCATTTCTTTCTCCTTATATTTTCAGATCACTCTTATCCCCTCACTTGCTTGCCAATCATTCTAATCCATGTACCTCTTTTCCCACAATCCAGACAATTCTCTTTTTAACTTACTTCTTTAATAATCTGGTCCTTTTCCAGAAAGTACCTCGTGTCAGTAAAACCATGTCTCCATGTTAAAAAATGTCTAAATGCAGTAGAGCACCAGCAAGAGAGTTGAGAATGGACGTGCTTAATCACAGAATAATGATATGGGTTAATAAAATAGGTACAAGAAAAACAAACAGAAGCATGGAACTGAAAATAGAGAAGTCAAAATTTGCATGGAATTTTGTTTGGAGCACTGTGAACATTTCTGCACTATTATTTTATAAAATGAAGAAGGCTCAAAAACAATTAAACTAGTTGCACCACTGAGGGTTATACCCCTATCAGAAACTACAAACATTCTGGGGGGTGGGGGTATTTTACCAGAAAAAGGATTTGGCAAACTGTCAAAAGGTCTTAAGATAAGGAAAGAATTTAATGAATTAAGATATTCAGGTTAAAGTTTTTTTTTGTAAATCGGGATGGTCACTAAGATTGGACACATTAATTCAATTAGGAAGAATATTTCTCCAAAATTTCTATATCTTTTCCAGTCGATACCAATCTTTATCCCTAAATCCTTTTTTGATTCATTGGATTTTTTTTCTTCTATATGTGGCAAGGAAGACAACCCCGTTTAAACAAAGCGCATCTTCAAAGAACTAAAAGGAATGGAGGACTATCACTTCCAAATTTCAGATTCTACTATTTGGAGGTTAATATATGCAATTTGTTTCTTTTGCTAAAATTTAATAAATTAGCTGACTGCCCTTCTTAGGTGGAAATGGAATTGGATTTTTCTAAAAATACATCTGTTAGCAGTCCTCGGCTTCCTTTTCCTTTTTCTTTTTATAAATTAACAAGTAAGCCAATAATGAAGAATGGGTTGAGAATATGGGCACACTTCAGAATTTTTTTGGGAATCCATAGTTTCTCTTTTGCCAGTCCCATTGCAGCTTTAGGGTGGGTGTAGACTGGGGATGAAAATGTAAAAGATCTTTTTATTTAAGATAATTTTGCCTCTTTTGAACAATTGAGGTCAAAATTTAAATGGCCTAATAATCATTTTTTTTTAGATATCTACAAGTTGTTCAGTCCAAACTTACTGATTTTCCAAGGATTTCTGAAAAAAGATTCTTGAATTTACTTTTTTGATTTTAAACTTTCTCAGAGGCTCAATGTCAATTATTTATGGTAATTTGATGGACTTGAGAATAGCTTAATTAGTTAAGATGGGAACAAGACGGACAAGGACTGGGATATTGTTCTAAATTTAATTAATGAATCCTCCTTCTGTGGGCAATACTGTTTATTGCAGTTCAAAGTTGTGCATAAATGTTTTTTTATTCTGATATCAATTTATTATGTGATAAAGCAAGGCTGTGTTCTGGCACCAACCCTCTTTTCAATCTTCTTCAGCATGATGCTGAACCAAGCCATGAAATACCCCAACAATGAAGACGCTGTTTACATCCGGTACCGCACGGATGGCAGTCTCTTCAATCTGAGGCGCCTGCAAGCTCACACCAAGACACAAGAGAAACTTGTCCGTGAACTACTCTTTGCAGATGATGCCGCTTTAGTTGCCCATTCAGAGCCAGCTCTTCAGCGCTTGACGTCCTGCTTTGCGGAAACTGCCAAAATGTTTGGCCTGGAAGTCAGCCTGAAGAAAACTGAGGTCCTCCATCAGCCAGCTCCCCACCATGACTACCAGCCCCCCCACATCTCCATCGGGCACACAAAACTCAAAACGGTCAACCAGTTTACCTATCTCGGCTGCACCATTTCATCAGATGCAAGGATCGACAATGAGATAGACAACAGACTCGCCAAGGCAAATAGCGCCTTTGGAAGACTACACAAAAGAGTCTGGAAAAACAACCAACTGAAAAACCTCACAAAGATTAGCGTATACAGAGCCGTTGTCATACCCACACCCCTGTTCGGCTCCGAATCATGGGTCCTCTACCGGCATCACCTACGGCTCCTAGAACGCTTCCACCAGCGTTGTCTCCGCTCCATCCTCAACATCCATTGGAGCGCTTACACCCCTAACGTCGAAGTACTCGAGATGGCAGAGGTCGACAGCATCGAGTCCACGCTTATGAAGATCCAGCTGCGATGGATGGGTCACGTCTCCAGAATGGAGGACCATCGCCTTCCCAAGATCGTATTATATGGCGAGCTCTCCACTGGCCACCGTGACAGAGGTGCACCAAAGAAAAGGTACAAGGACTGCCTAAAGAAATCTCTTGGTGCCTGCCACATTGACCACCGCCAGTGGGCTGATAACGCCTCAAACCGTGCATCTTGGTGCCTCACAGTTTGGCGGGCAGCAACCTCCTTTGAAGAAGACCGCAGAGCCCACCTCACTGACAAAAGGCAAAGGAGGAAAAACCCAACACCCAACCCCAACCAACCAATTTTCCCTTGCAACTGCTGCAATCGTGTCTGCCTGTCCCGCATCGGACTTGTCAGCCACAAACGAGCCTGCAGCTGACGTGGACTTTTTACCCCCTCCATAAATCTTCGTCCGCGAAGCCAAGCCAAAGAAATGTTATATTTTCAAGGGTTCACCGAATCATGTTTTGGACTTGCCATAGTTTAGAAGATTTTTGGAAACTTTATTTTCAAATATTATCAGTTATTTTCAGCATTGAATTAGAACCATGCCCTTAATTGTTCCATTTGGTTCTTCTCAGAAAAGAGGAAATAGTACTGACTTCATCTCAGGAGCGAATTTCAGTGTTTACGTCATTGATAGCTGGATGAGCAATTTTGATGAAATGGAAAGACAGGACCCCACCTACTCATATTCAATGGTTACAGGAGGTCATGCCCCTCCTAAGTTTATAAAAAATTAGATACAATGTTAAAGATGTAAAATTTAATTGTTATAAGATGTGGAGTATGACTTTAATTGAATAAATTAGGATGTTTGTGTGCTCCCAAGCAGTACTATCTGGTTTCCAAAATGTTGTCTTTCGTTTCCTAAGCATTTCAGATATTTAAGTGAACCTTGTTTAGGGGTTCTTTTTTCTTCATTTTTGTTTATTTTGACATTTTGTAAAAGGGGTTTGATTGAGAGGAGTACACACAATTTACACTATGCAAGATTTAAGTATTATTTGAGAAGTACAAACTGTCTGACTTTTCCTACATTTTAATCTATGTATTGGATCAACACGTGTATTTTTTTAAAAGATATTTTAATAAGAAAAGATATTCCCATTTGTAGGTGAGACCAAAACAAGGAGCCTTCATGTAAGAGTTCCCTTTTTGGAATTCAGGAGAAACTAATTTCTCCCGATTAGAATTCAGTATTCATAACAAGTGACTATTGAAGATGCATTTGAGGGAAAGTCAAATGAATGTCCAAGGAAAAAATATAATATTGATGAGGTTACATCTGCGCCATATAAGAGCCTGTGAGACACTTCTGACACATGTCTTTACTGTCCAGCCCACTGCAGAAATTAAATTACAATGCAGATATTTTAAAAAGTTCAATAGAAAGAATATCACAAAGCAAGTGATTGTTACTGGAAAAATATTAATTATCCTTAGGTGCTCTGAGGAAAACATAAAGAATTTACCAGAGGCCACAAATGTCGGTTGATCTCTGTCTTGGAAAGATTGGCAACCTTGCCTTCGATGGCCCTGTAATGTATATTTGACCGAGTTCACCTCCCTGACATCACAATCCTATCTCAGACTTTGGCTGGCTGGCCTCATGTTTGTCTCTCTGGTCTACTTCCAAAACCTAGAAATCTGAAGATCAAATGAAGTGCAGTCACTATTGGATTGTTGCTGAAACTTTGAAAATTAGGAATTTTGTGATGACAATAAATTGTGATTCGGATTCAGCATTGGAACCGCAATGATTAGGAGCTGATATTCAGAGAACTGCTTCCAATAAAAACTGACAATGGACTTCCATCATGTGCGAGGGACAAATGAACATCTCATCGCTTTTACTTGTGTGATTTTTAACCTTACAAGTTCAATGATTTGCAAGTGAGATTAGAATTGCTTTATTCAATATTGATCAACCACAGCTCTTTGACCTCTTCCTCTATCACCCTTTAGCTTGTTTCCTTACTTCCCCCTCACCAGTATTTATCTATCACCTGCTAGCTGGTGCACCTCTACCACAAGCCCCCACCCCTTTCTTCGGGCGTCCACCTGGTTCTTGCAGTTCCTGTTAAAGGGTTTCAACAGAAACATAGATTAACTATTGCTTCCCACAAATACCCATTGAGTTCAAGTTCAAGTTCAAATTTATTGTCAGAGTACATATATGATTTCATATACAACTATGATATTCTTTTTCCTGTGGGCCAGGCAGAATTTCTACTTATCGGTAATGCAAAAAACTGCAGTCAAGAAAAAAGATACGTATACGAAAGAGAGAAATTACTGTGCAAATACAGAAAAGATATTCAGTAATAAATAATGTGCAAAGTAAAATCCTTAAATGAGTCACTGATTGAGTTTGTTGTTTAGGATTCTAATGGTGGAGGGATAACAACTGTTTCTGAACTTGGTGGGACGAGTCTTGTGGCATATATAGTACCTTTTTCAGTGATAAGAGCAGAACATGTCCTGGATGGTGCAGATCCTTGATGATTGTTACTGCTCTCTGATGGCAGCTTTCCATGTAGATTTTCTCAGTGGTGGGCAGAGTTTTGTGTGATGTTTTGGGCTATGTCCACAACCTTTTGCAGGGTTTTCAGCTTAGTGGCATTGGTGCCCCTAGACCAGGCTGTGATGCAGCTGGTCAGCACACTTTGCACGACACGTGTAAAGTTTGCCAAAGTTTCTACTGTCATTTCAAGCCTCCATAAATTCCTGAGGATGTTAAGACACTGGCGTACTTTCTTAATGACATTAGTGTGTTCAGTCCAGGAAAGGTCCTCCAAGATAATGACTCCCAGGAATTTAAATGTGCTCCCCTTCTCCATCTCAGATTGATCCGCCAATGATCACTGGATCGCATACTTCTGGTTTTCCCTTCCTGAAGTCAACATTCAGCTCCTTGGTTTTGGTGTCAAAGTGCAAGGTTGTTGATCGTGCACCATTCAACCAAGTTTTCAATCTCACTCCTGTATGTCTTTTATATAGCCCTCTACTGTGGTGTCTTCAGTAAATTTGTAAATGAAGTTGTGGTCATACTGAGCCATGCATCAAAGATATAAAGCGAGTAGAGCAGGAGTTAAGTATGCAATCCTGAGATGCTCCGGTGCTCATGGGAGATTGTAGAGAAGATGTTCTTACCACTCTTTACTGATTGTGGTCTTGAAGTGAGAAAATCCAGGATCCAATTACACAGAGTGGTTTTGAGGCCCAGAGAGTTTGTTGATCAGTTTTGAGGGGCCGAACTGCAGTCAATAAAGAGCATCCTTGTTGTTCAGGTGTTCTAGGGTTTTATGTAGAGGCAGTGAGATGGCATGTGCCATAGACCTGTTGCTGTAGTAGGCACATTGGAATAGATCCATGTCGCTGCTCAGACAGGAGCTGATATGTTTCAACATTAGCCTCTCAAAATGCTTCTTCACGATGGATACGAGTGCCAATGGTTGATTGTCATTTAGGCAGGTTATTACACTCCTTTTGGGCATCTGTATGATTGAGGAACTCAATCCTCAGCACTTTGTGTATTATGACTAAACATGGCTATTTCTGTAATCATCAAGGTGACTAAAATATCAATATCTGATAATGAATGGTTAAATAAAATGTATGAGTGCTCTACATTTGGGTTGTCAATTTGCCTTCTTTACAAAGCAGCTATAAACCACTGGATTAGATGAAAAGGCTGGAAGAAGACTAACATGATATCCAAACACATGCTTTCAGGGCTGAATGGCCTACTTCTGTCAAGTACATAATAAAGTACCTTATTAACTATATGTTGCTTTTATTTAAGAAGGGTTGCAAGGACAATCCAGGGAACTAGAAGCTGATGAGTCCAACTTCAACAGTGGTTAAGTTACTGAATGGGATTCTAAGAGATAGGATATATCTCCATTTGGAAAGCCCAGGATTGATTACGGATAGTCAGCTGGGTTTGTGTGTGGGAAAGTGTGTCTCACAGATTTAACTGAATTTTTTGAAATGATGGCCAAGGTGACTGACATATTCAGGATTTGTTGTCTAAATGGACTTTGGCAAGGCCTGGTCAAGATGAGATCAATTGGGATCCTCAGTGAGCTAAACAGTTGGATACATTTGCATTGCTAGATTAATTAGAGGGTGGCAGTGAGGGCTATTTTTCAGGTTAGATGCCTATGCCTACAGTGCCCTCCATAAGGTTTGGAATAAGATACTTTTTCCCTTTATTTTCTCCTGTGCTCCACAGTTTTACATTTGTAATCAAACAATTCACACACTATGTGAACATCACTCTGCTGGACATCACGACATCACCTCATGCTGTCAAATTTCCACATTTATAACTCTGTGCGTCATTAACCATGTTAGTCTAATGGAAGTCAAGAATGAGAAAGCATCACGTCTCCGGGTCTTAATTGGGTGAGTGCATGTACAACAGTGGTGACGAGGAATGAAACGAACCCTACTCTGATAATGTATAAATACCTGTGATGTTTCAAGCAAGAACGGACAAATTACTACGTGGACTCTCAGTTGGGTGTTACCGAGATGATGTCATTATCACGGGCTGAAATAACAGTGAACCCTACTCTATGCACCAACCGTGAGAAGGAAAACAACTGAAGAAAGAAAGAAAACGAATACCTAACAACCCCAACAAATTTCCGCCGAAAGATCAAGGCGAAAGCACACCAAGATGGTGGAGGGAAAGTTTGGGGAATTCAACGAAGCAGAAGAAAGTTGGGATAACTACATAGAATGGTTTAACCACTACTGCATAATCCACAATATTGTGTAAGGTTCAATAAACAGCAAATATGCCCTCTTCTTCAGTATAATGGGCAGCAAAATATTCGACTTCCTTAAGACCTTGCTGGCCCCGGAGGATCCAGGGACGAAGATATTCAACGAATTATGTGGGAAATACAACCACTGACCAGAAAACTGTTTCTTCAAAAATTCTAAATGCAACCATTGCAAAACAGAAGGACATATCAAAGGTAAATGACCACTTCTAAAGCGCAGGTGGCCTGCAAATAAGCAGGCAGCTAAAGTCAAAACAATTGGAGAGAGAGAGAGATAGGCAACCTAGCACCGATGATGATAACAGCCCAACGGCTAACCTTCAAGCTCCTCAAATTTCAGCTCCTGAGATATTACGCATCTGAGGAATAAACGGAGGAAACACAGCAATCTTTATACAGCGAGAAATAAATGGACACCCCCTGAAGATGGAGTTAGACACGGGGCAGAGGTGTCCCTAATGCTGTAACATGTAAAGGAACGCTTGCTACCACGCCTCCCAGTAAAAACAACTGAAATAACTCTAAGATCTGTTACAGGAGATAGAATCAAAGTGTTTGGAAAATGTACAGCAACCAAAAACACTCTCTCTCTCTCTACATTGTAGATACCCAGGGATCAGCACTTTTCGCAAGAAACTGGCTATAACACATTCCCCTAGACTGACTGGAAATCGGTTCAATACTAAATGTAAACCACACAGACACCTCCCAGCCAGTACTCGACCAAATGCTCAACAACCATGCAGTGGTTTTCCAGTAAGAATTGGGGAAAATCAAAGGTGTTCAAGCCAAACTGCAATTAAAAGATAATGCAGAACTAAATTCTTCAAAGCCAGAACAGTCCCATTTGCTGTGAAAGGGAAAATTGAGGTTGAATTAAATAGTCTAAAACATGACGGCATATTATAACCAATACAATACAATACCCTTACGAAAAGCAAACGGTGAGGTTTGCATTTGCGGCGATTACAAAATCACCATCAATCCATCACTCAAAATACCCGAACACCCCATGCCCAAGGCAGAAGAATTGTTCCAAGCACAAAGCGGAGAGAGAAAAAAAAATCAAAAAACTAGATTTGTCACAAGCATGTCAACAGATAGAAATGGACAAAAAAAACCAAGGGAATATGTGACAATCAATCCCCATCTGGGTCTATTCACCTATAAACTCGTGCCTTACGGAATTTCAGCAATACCTGTGATGTTTCAAGCAAGAACGGACAAATTACTACGTGGACTCTCAGTTGGGTGTTACCGAGATGATGTCATTATCACGGGCTGAAATAACAGTGAATCTTACAAAACCTTGAAAAGGTTTTAACCAGACTACAACAGGCTAATATACGATTACAAAAGGACATGCATATCTTGGGTTTACAATCGACAATGAGGGGGTGCAAATGAATCTAGCAGGAACAGAAGCCATTTGCAAGGCCCCAAACCTAACCAACAAATCGGAATTACAGTCCTTCCTAGGACCTGTTAATCACTACTGAAAACATATCCCTAATATGTTTACACTATGCAGCCCGCTGAACCTATAAGAAAGATCAAACATGGTATTGGAACACAGAAACTAAAAACAGTCGATCAACTAAAGGTAATACTAATGTCAATAAATAAGGTGCTGATCTACTACGACCCTAGTAAAGAAGTTACATTAGCCATGGATACTTCACCAGTGGGATTAGGAGCAGTACTATCCCAAATCACAGAAAAAGGTGAACAACCAGTAGCATATGCTTCACGAACATTAACCACAAGCGAACGCAATTATGCCAAACTAGAAAAAGAAGGATTGGCAATAATTTTTGATGTAACAAAATTCCACCAATATCTTTACAGAAAAAAATTCACCCTGATCACAGACAACAAGCCTCTCAGTTTAATCCTGGGGCCACACAAAGGTATACCAATATTAGCTGTGGCCAGAATTCGAAGAAGGGCCATGCTACTAGCGGTGTATAACTATGATATAAAACATAAACCATGAACACTCAACAGCCATGCAGTTGCCTTATCACGCACGCCACTACCCAAGACAGACAACGAGAAGAAATTATTAAATGGAGAGCAGAGGCAGCAACGATCAACCAAGAACAACTTCAACTACTGCCCATTACAGCCCAGATGATCGCAAAGGACACCTGAAAAGAGGCAACATTAAGCAAGATCCTATACTTCACCCTTAATGGGTGGCCCGAATCTGAAGTAATTCCAGAAGATTTAAAACCTTACCACACACGCCGCCATGAACTATCAGTCAAAGCAGGATGTTTAGTATGGGGTACCCGTACAATTATTCCAGCCAAGTGGCAAACTACCATGTTATCAGAACTATACCACAACTATTTGGGAATGGTCCGAATGAAGGCACTGGCCCGGATGCATGTCTGGTGGCCCTCCATAGACAGAGACATTGAAACAACAGTAAAAGAATGCAAAGTATGTCAGTCAATGCAGCCAAAAATGCTACAAGCCGAAGCTAACCCATGGAAATGGCCATCCAAACCCTGGCATCAGATTCATGTAGACTTCGCTGGAGCATTCATGGGTGAGACTTTCCTAATAGTTGTGGACACACACTTCAAACAGCTCAAAAATACCTCAGGATTGGCTGTCTACAAGCTATCTTTGCCACTTACGGATTGCCTCATGAATTAGTTCCGGACAATGGGCCTCAATTTACATCAGAACATTTTTAAAAATGTATGCGTGACAACAATATCAGACATATTTTGTCCACACCTTATCACCCAAGTACTAATAGGGAGGCAGAACCTTTTGTACAAACATTCAAAAAAGCAATGAAAACCATGAAACTTCTAAATGCCTCCTGGACACACAAAATTGCAGATTTCCTATTGGGATACAGAAACACGCTGCATTCTACCACAAAACACTCCCCAGCAGAACTAATGTTTGGACGCAACCTGCGGAGCTGGGTCTCCGATTGCAAAAAACAGCATCGCCACAGACCTCACCTAGAACATTGGAAGTGGGCGAGAGAGTTCTGGTACAAGATTATAGAGAATATAAAGACCCAAGTAGGAGTAATCTTACAAAAATTGAGCCCCTGCTCATGTTCTGTTCTAGTGGGGGACAGATTGTGGAAGTGAGACATTGACCAATTACAAGCATTGACTGGCACTAAGGTCCATGAACTGGAGGAGGTGGAATCAAACCTGCCGTGGGCTGCCCCGACCATCCCACCCCTCAGGCTGAGTGAGGGGGCGAGGGGGGGAGGCAGAGATGGTCGTGGAGCTGAGCAGTCCAGTGAGGAGTCCAGTAACTGAGACATGCAGCCAGGAGGGCAGAGAAGACAGGGTGTAGCCATCGACTCGACCACTGACCCGACTATCTACGGGTCCCGAGCAAAGACCGGCACAGCAAACCATGCTGAGGTGGTCCAAAAGAGAAAGAAGACAATATGAACACTTTAAGGACTATGTGCCCTGATTATTATTAAATACTTTCCCTTTTATAATTACTCATGAGATGATGAGATGTATTCTAATCCTCACTTGTAGTCCTGGGCCCAATGTAATCTTATTAGTTCGAAGGGGTCCAGTTAGCATTTACTGCATGGGGTAGGGGTGGGGGGGGGGGGGGGGAAAGACTGATAGGTACAAGCTCACTCACTGCTGGACATCATGACACCCACGTCATGATGTCACCCTTCCTTGTGTGTCAGTTGCTATGTTAGTCTATTAGAAGTGTGACAGAGTATTTAGAGGTGGTTTGGGAGGAATTATTAGAGCAGGTTGCACACAAACATTTTAAAACACAGAATCTTTGCAGGACTTTCGCAGAATGCTTTTTGCAGAAAGCAACAAAGTAGCAACATACAGCTTGCCTGGGAACATATGATCGCTGCAGGCAGGCAGAGAACAGTTTTGCTCTCAGAGAGCGAGGGAGTGAAACAGAGAGGAGAAACACAGAAATCAGTTCCAGAGGGACAAGCTGCCAAACTTTGGAAGGCTGCCTGGTCAAAGGAGAAGACTGGCGGACTGAAAGGTGACCTAAAAGAAAGAGGATCATCTGGAGAACCCTGAAGGGGGCAAGTTTTGTCAGCAAGACTGATTGAGAAGGAATCAGTTGCGGATGTCCTGGAAAAGGAATCTCTCTGAAAACCAGCAAGAGCCCTCCTGAGTGGTGCCTATTAAGCACCAAAGACTGGTGAACTTTGTTAATGCTAACTTCTGTGCACAGTACAAGAATTGCCTGCTACCAGTGATATTGGACCGTGATCCAAAGAACTTTTCTAATCTAAAATATACATTACACACATCTGTGCTTAGTATTAGAGGGGGGATTAAGTAGGTTAGGTAGGTTAAGTAAGTAGGTTAAGTAATAAGTTAAAGTTTAATTCTGTTTTCTTCTTCAATTATAATTAAAAACTACTTTTGTTTAAGTAACCCTGTATTGTGGTGCATATCCATTGCTGCTGGTTTTGGGGGTCCTCTGGACTCCATATCAGAAAGTATGAGAAAGCATCACGTCTCCAAGTCTTAAATGTGTGAGTGCATACACAACATGTAGTATGCCTCCATTTATCAAGGTCTGTCTATAGTAGGCATAGCCAACTTCCATACTAAGAATAAAGCTGAACTCAGGTCATAGAACAGTAAGCCTGTAGGCCCTTTCATGCCGGCTCTAAGCATGGAGGGAAAACATAAACTTACCTTTCAGCCCTAAAAGGCTGCTTCTGCGTCGCATTAATATTGAGCAGCGCTTCATAGTGCCCTCTGGAGCCCCTGCCCTGACAGCTCCTGACAGCCACCCCTGCCCTGAGGTGGTCATGGAGGAAGAGGGGTGAGTGGGTGAGAGAGAGAGGGGAGATGGGTTGCTGGCTGACATCATCACGACGTCATCAGCCCGCCCCTAGCCAGCCGCTTGCAGCAGCTGTATATTCATGTGAGGCGATGAGAGTGCAGCGCTCCACCAATGATCCTTCCCCGAGAGGGATTGCAGTTGGTACCTTGGAGCCGACCACGGCGCATTCATGGAGATGAGTCTCCCGACGTAAGGGCGGAGAATCTCCACCTTTGCAGTCGGGATTTTTCACTGCATGGAAGGGCCTACTGTTGCAGGAACTTTTCCCCAGCACTTTTGTATATTGCACGACAGTCAGAGTGTCTGCAGACTTTCTAGTATAACACTGATACAAGCAGATGTTCTGGACGTGGGAAGAAAACTGTGACAGCGCTTTGGAATTTAAAGTTTAAATGGACACTGAATCATATGCTCAGGATGAAACTAAAACCTGCAATTAATCAGGTGCCATTTCTGTTCCAGGTCAAATTTCACTTCAAAATTAGAAAATAAATTACTTTGAAAGATACCACACCAAAACAAAAACAGTATCTTCATAATCTAAGAACAACAATTTCAGGAGAAAGTTTGTTAATACAAGAAATTAAGATTTTGAAATTATTGTGTGATGAAGCTGTGAGTTGTTAAAAATTTACAATAGATAATCTGGTTCTCAGAACTTTGGTGAGTTAAGCAGTGATCATGTTTTCAATATAAAGCACTACTGCCCCTTTATGGCAAATGACTGGTTCTGCAGCGAATTCTCTAACTGATTTAGTGATTGCAATGATATTTTCAAAAACATTGATTGATAAATGATAACCAAACTAAAGTGACAAGCTAAGATATCAATTTGGAATAAAAGGATCTCAAGGGATTCTCTCAGAGCTATAAACATACTTGAAATAGCAGGAGCATAAGTTGAAAAAAAACATTCTGATGGACCAGGGCCCAACTGAACAACCTCCCATGGGCTACATTATGAAGTATCCTTTCATGTTCACCAGTGTGATAGTACAGACCTATCGCCAATGTGTGTAGTTGCAGTGTCTGGAGTGTGATGACTGTGTTTGCAGCGGTTGGCTGAGAGCTTGGCCACACCTACTGTCTGGGCCTTGAAGGGTTGTGTCCCTGGCCAGGTCGGATCATTCCGGACTGGTCGGCCACCTGCCTTTTGCGAATAAAAGCCTTGGTTTGGATCAACAAGTCTTTGGTTCTTTCGACGAGTTCTACAATCAGACAAAAAAAGAACAAGCAGTGGGCTTACTAAAACAAGTAAGGATCTGGGAAGACTTTTAAAATAAAATTTAGACATACAGCATACAGCCATTTCAGCCCACGTGTTCATGCCACCCAATTTACACCCACACCCCTGGTATGTTCAAACAGTGGGAGTGAACCGGAGCCCCCGGGGAAAACTCACGCAGACACGGAGAGAATGTACAAACTCCTTACAGAGCGCTAAATATGAACCCCGGTCCCAATCACTGGTGCTGTAAAGGTGTCGCGATAACCGCTATGCCAACTGTGCTGGCCCAGCTTCTTAAGCTGTCTCTCAGGATCGAGGATGATTCGCTTTCAAGCCTCTTTTGAGAAATGGAAAATGCTCACATGTGAATATTTTTTAATGTGGGTTGGCAGTTTATACTAGCTGCTGTATAGTTGTGAGAGACCAAAGCATCAAAGAACATCCAAGGCAAATGGAGACCAGTTTCTGTTAGACAAGACTTCAGCAATTGAAGTACGACCAACTACACAAAGACTGAAGTTGCCGAGACTGAAGACTTTTATTTACAAGAGATGGACAGCATCCCTGTGTTGGTCACTCACACTGACCCAGACTCAAACTGGGCCCAGACTTATGGCATGATAGTCATCATGGGGAAGAAAGGGGGAGGAATCACAAGCCAGCCAGTGAGAGCAGGGTCAACCAGGAAAGGTCATGACATTTACATAGGGCAAATATATCTTTCTTTCTTTGGCTTGGCTTCGCGGACGAAGATTAATGGAGGGGTAATGTCCATGTCAGCTGCAGGCTCGTTTGTGGCTGACAAGTCTGATGTGGGACAGGCAGACACGGTTGCAGCGGTTGCAAGGGAAAATTGGTTGGTTGGGGTTGGGTGTTGGGTTTTTCCTCCTTTGGGGGCAAATATATACAATAATGGTTTCACCACATTTACCTCTTCTTTTTTTAAAAAAAGAACATCCCAAGGGGTGTGGTGTAGTTAACCACACCTCATAAGTTCAGTCTGTCCAGTGGTCTTCTTTGGCGTTGTGACTGGTGAGTCTTTGCCGGTTTCAGCTGGTCTATCTCAGTTGGCCTGGCCAAAGTGCTTGACTAAGTCAGGTGGGGTGGGGGTGTGAGCATCGACCATCAGCTTAGCAGGAGTGGTGAGCATTAGGAAGGTGGGCTCTGGAGAGCTGGGGGGAGGGTACCTGTTAGCTGGTTGGGGGATCCTGATGTTCCTGCGTGTGCCAGGTCCCTGATAGATACCGTGTCCTCATGCCCATCTGGGAATGCCACATAGGCATACTGCAGGTTTGCATGGAGCAGCTGTACTTTCTCAACTTATTTGTCCTCATATGCCTACGAAGTTATACCAGCCCCGGGGACATCAGCCATGTAGGTAAGGTGGTTCCTGACGCTGATCTCCTGGGGAAGGTAAACAGTCTCTCATGAGATGTCTCATTGGTGGCCATTCACAGGAGGGACCGGATAGCGTGGAGTGCCTCTGGGAGAAACTCCTGCCAGTGGGGAACGGGGAGGCCCTTGGACTTTAAGGCCAGTAGTACTGCTTTCCAGACCGTGCCGTTCTCCTGCTCTACCTGGCCATTCCCTTTGGGGTTATAGCTGGTGGTCCAGCTAAAGACGATGCCCTTAGACAGCAAATATTGACGCAGCTCATCACTCATGAAGGACAAATCCCTGTCACTGTGGATGTAGCAGGAGTATCCAAAAATGGTGAACAAATTGTTCAAAGCCTTTTTGATGGTAGCTGCAATCATGCCCAGGCAGGGGATGGCAAAAGGGAACCGCGAGTACTCATTGATGATGTTGATGAAGTACATGTTGCAGTTTGTGGAGGGTAGGAGTCCTTTGAAGTCCAACTTAGATGTTCAAAGGGGTGAGTGGTCTTGATCAGATGTGACCGGTCAGGCTGGAAGAAGCGCCTGCACAAACTCTGTAATTTCTGTTCAGCATCCTGATGTCCTCGACGGAGTAGGGGAGATTATGGGCCTTGAAGTGAAAAAGAGGGTGATCCCGGGGTGGCAGAGGACATTATGCAAGGCCTGCAGGCAATCAATCTGGCACAAGTTGAGCTTTCCGGGCCGGTACAGTATGACCTAATTGTAGGCGGAGAGCTCGATTCTCCACCTCAGGATTTTATAATTTTTGATTTTACCTCACTGCTGATTATTAAATGTGAAGGTAACTTCCCATTGTCAATCAACAGGGTAAAATGTTTACTGGTGAGATAATGTCTCCAGTTTTGTACCGCTTCAACAATAGCCTGATACAGGAGTGCTGGATCTCGGGACCCTGGAGGGTGCATGATAAAAATGCTACAGGCCTGCCCACCTGGTTAAGTGTGCCGACCAGGGCAAAGTCTGACGCATCTCTCTCCATCTGGAACTGGATAGATTCATCCACTGTGTGCTTTGTGGTCTCTGCGATATCGGCTTTGATACGTAGAGTGCCTCGTGGGCTTCTGCCGACAGGAGGAAAATGGTGGCCCTGATGAGGGGTCAGGCCTTCTCCACGTAGCTGGGGTCACACTGAGAGTAATGAGAAAAAGCCCATGCACCTTTTCAATGCCTTGAGGCAGAGGGGGAGTGGGAGTTCTAGCAGGGGGCGCATGCAGTTGGGGTCGGGGCTGATGACTCCATTCTCCACAGTGCAGCCTAGTATAGCCAGGCAAAGACACATTTCCCTGTGTTATATGTCAGATTTAGGCATTTTGCAATGTGGAGAAATTTCTGGAGGCTCCTATCATGGTCCTGCTGGCCCACACTAGTGATCGTTCACCATCTGTTCCATCTCTCTCTGAAAGACTTGACACTCCATTTGTGACTCCAAAAGGAGACCCTCAGGAAATGGTAAATCCTGCCATCCACCTTGAAGGCAGTATAGTGGCGGTCTTCGGGGTGAATGGGAGCTGGTAGTAATGCAGACTTAAAGTCTATGATGGAGAAGACCTTGTATTGTGCAATCTGGTTCATCATGTCGGCTATATGGGGAAGGGGGTGTAATGTGCGTCGAAAGAACCAAAGACGTCGATCCAAACCAAGGCTTTTATTAACTAAAAGACTGGAGCATATCACAAGTAGGTCGACCAGTCCAGAATGACCTGGTCTGGCGAGGAGCAATCCTTTAAGACCTGCCAATAGGTGTGGCTACACTCTCAGCCAATCACAGTCATCCTACACTACCATCTGTACATATGTAGATATGCACATTGGTGATAGAATCTGTACTATCACAGGAGGTATGCATCCAGCCGGCTGAACCTATTGATGGTCTGGGCTCTCCAGGGGCTCATACTCTGATCTATCATCCCCTCAGCGAGGAAGCTTCTCACCTTTGACTTAATAAGGCTCTGTCCTTGGCGCTATATCACCGACTTTTAGTGGCGACAATCTTACAGTTCAGGGTGAGATTGGCGAACAGAGGTGGGGGAGAGATCCGGAGTGTAGAGAAACCGCGTGTCAGACGCAGAGATTGGCTGCTGGTTGGCCATGTGGTGGGGGAGGGGGCGAGTGGTTTAAAAAATGCTCATTACAGACCATGGTACTCCATAGTGACGCTCTTCAAGTTGCCCTGGAAGTCTAATCACAGTAGGATGGGTGCATGGGGCTGTGGCAGTACGAGGAGTGTAAAGTCACGATATACCATGCCCTGGACAGTCTGCGTTACTGTACAACTGCCACGAGCCTTTGCTGAGTGGGATTTGGATGCTAAGGAGACACTGTGACTCACGGACTTCATCCCAAGGGAGCAGTGTTGTGCAGTGTTTGGGTGAATGTAGCTTTCAGTGCTTCTACTGTCAAATAGGCAAGCGGTGGGGCGGCCATTTACTTGAATGCCCATCATGGCCCTGGAGAGTTGATGGGGTCTGTCCTGATTCAGGGTTACTGATACTAGCATCAGTTTGTCATCTGAGGAGTTCTGTTGAGTGCCGGCAGTCCAGTAAGATGGTGCCTGAGATATCGGCCCCCATGGTGCGCATACAGCCCCATCGTCATTCACCGGAAGAGTAAAAGG
Organism: Narcine bancroftii; assembly: GCF_036971445.1. Lineage (NCBI taxonomy): Eukaryota > Metazoa > Chordata > Chondrichthyes > Torpediniformes > Narcinidae > Narcine > Narcine bancroftii. Next base: position 36,840,863 of record NC_091480.1, on the reverse strand, counting down.
AAAAGGCGGAAGTGACATCAGTGGTCTCAGTGGTACGCGTGTGCAGCTGTCCCATGTCCCCAGAAGTGACCACAATGGTTGCCACATTTGCACATGGCACTGCTGGACTTTTGGGTTTGTTTGGACTTACAGATCTTCGTGAAGTATCCTTTCTTCCTGCAGTTGGAGTAGATGGCATCCTTGGCAGGGCAGCATTTCCTCAGATGCTTAGCCTGCCCGCAGAAATAGCACATCGGGTGGTCGCTAATGGCAGCAGTGGTCAACTTAGGACAGGATGGGGTTTGCCATCCTGCCTCCTGAGATGGCGGCCACATGTTTGCTGGAGAATGATTCAACATTGTGGTTGGCTACCTTTAAAATGTTCGCCAGTTCGATGGTTTGAGGTAGGCTCAATTGTCTCTTCAAGTAGCCTCTGGCTCACATAGTTGGAGTGGACACCTGTTATGCAGGTGTCTCTGATCAGCAGCTATGTGTGCTGTTCTGCACTCACAGCCTGCCAGTTGCAGTCCCTTTCAAGCTCCTGAAAGGGGGGTGTGGCAAGATGGCGTAGAGTCTAGACATGCAATCTCGACCTCTCTGGCTAGACTTTTAAATACCCGTTTTTTAACCCTTTGTTTTCAAGTTTAAACTTTTTAAATTTTAGTTTAAAGTATTAAGGAATCATTATGGCCACTAATGGTAAAAAGACTAGACCTCAAGTTCAAAAGAAGTTACATTTTCGAAGTGTTGAAGATTTGGGGCCTAGATGACTTGAAATGGCCCCAGGCTCAATTTCTTCATTGCCTAATTCCCAAAGATCGCCTGTGGGGGCTGAAAAAAAACCTATTGCTCACCAAATGAAGGGTGGCACTGGAATTACCTGTTCTGCGGAAGAAGGTGCGTGTTCCCAAGAAGTGGACCTCGATTTGGAAAGCATTTCGATTTCAATGGAGGGAACACGCAGGAAGACGACTCTCCAATGTTGGAAATGCATCAGGTAGCATTTCAATCTGAAGAAATCATTTTTCTTCGTGAATTGATGAGAAAACAGCAAGATCCGGGGGGAGACCAGCGGCGACCCCCGAGGAAGTCGGGGTGCCGTTGCTGGGAGTCCAGACCCACAGTAAAACTTTTAAAATGCCTTCTGTTGAATTGCAGCAGGAGCTGCAGGAACCTTGTTCTGCCACTATGTCAGAGAGAGCAGAGCTGAGATTTACGGATTCACAGTGTATGCAATTAAATGCAGTTATTCAAGCTGTTATAAAACCTTTGTTGACATCTCAAATTAATGAAATGGTTCAAATAAATGCTGGTATAAGTTCAGAATTAAATATGGTTAAGACACGTGTGGATGCATCTTATGAAGAATTTAAAAAATTTCAGACTGCTTTTTTGGACTGTAAACAACAAGTGATTTCTAACACAGAAAAAGTGTTGAAGGTGGAAACAGTCATAGAATTAAGAAATCGTGAGAAGGAGCTAGAAAGAAAAATAAGATTATTTGGAAAACCTAAGCAGAAGGAATAATGTGAAAATTGTTGGTTTGCCAGAAGATATAGAAGGACAAGATCCTCTTCGTTTTTTTAAAGACTGGATTCCGCAAATATTAGGGCAAGAAATTTTGTCTGGTTGATTGGCACTGGAAAAAGCCTATAGAGCTTTAAGAAGAATACCCTCAGCTGGTCAACCACCGAGACCGGTAATAATTCGATGTCTGAGTTATTTGCATAGAGAAGCAATACTTCGACTTGCAGTACAAAATGCGAGACAATGACAAACCCCATTATTGATTCAGAATAGCAGAGTCTTTTTTTTATCCTGATCTGAGTCAAGATGTCATTCAACGTCGACGTCGATTCAATCCAGTTACAGAAGTTTTGTGGCGTAAAAGTTATGTCTGCTTTTCGTTACCCTGCAGTGTTGAAGGTGTTTTACGGAGACTATCAATTTTGGTTTTTTGAAACTGATTGTGAAGCAATGAATTTTGCTGACTCATTGCCAGATATAAGAGGACAAAGACGTAGTCCACCATTGTCTCCTAAAGAAAAAATTGGTAGCTCTGGAAACGGAAGAAGTGGCAGAAATGGGAAAGAAGGAAATGGAAAGAGTCTACCTCCTTCCGAAATGGGATCTTCAAGATTGGAGTCTTTTGGATGAAAAGAAAAGTTTTTTTATTCTATTTTTCTTTTGTTATCATGATATTTTGATGTTACTGATTGTTTGGCTGGGGAGGGAGAGATTTGCACCAAGTTCTTTACTAGTCATCAGCCACTGGTGGGTGACCCACACCCAATTTTTGTTTAGGGGATTACTACCTTTTGGTAGTTTTTTTGGGGGGGGGATTTTCTTTTTTTCCCTTTTTCTTTATTACTTTTTTTAGCTTTTAATTTGTGATTTTTTTTATTGGAGGGCCTATATACGTTGATCTGAATTTTTATATATATTATTGGTAATAATAGTAGATATTGTCAAAGCTGAGGTTTGCTACTTTTAATGTTCAAGGATTAAACGTAAACAAGTCTTGGCGTATATTAAGAAAATGAAAATTGATATTTCCTTTTTACAAGAAACACATTTGAATGTGAAGGAAAGCATGAAATTAAAAAGGAATTGGGTTGGGCATGTATATTCTTCTTCATTTAATTCTAGAGGTAAAGGTGTAGCAATTTTGATACATAAAAATTTATCTTTTGAATTACAATCAATGGAGGAAAAGGCAGGATGTATTCTTAAATTGAATTTTAAGATTTTTAGTGAATTTTGGACTTTACTTAATATTTATGCTCCAAATGCAGATGATGAAGTATTTATTTCAGATGCATTTTTGTGTTTGTGTCAAGCTAATGATAATATTGTAGTTGGTGGTGATTTTAATTGAGTTTTGGAACCTTTATTAGATAAATCTCCGAAGAAAGTTAAAAAATCTAAGATGGCAATCCAGGTCCAAGCGTTGATGAAAGCTCTTAATTTGGAGATGTCTTAATCCGACAGAGAAAGATTTTTCCTTTTATTCATCTAGACATGAATCGTTTTTAGTATCGGCACATTTACAAGGGAAAATACAACAAGGAATATAAAAGTAGGGTGATTTCAGATCATTCTCTGTTATACTTTACATATGAAACTGCTGGGAAAATTCAAATAGCTTATCGTTGGAGATTTAATACAATGTTGTTAAAAAATACAGAATTTATTGATTAAAAAAACAAATTAATTTCTTTTTGAAAGAAAATTTGTAAAAAAATTATACAAAAAAGTTTGTATTATGGGATGCTATGAAAGCCTATTTGAGAGGATAAATAATTATTTATACTTCTAAAATAAAAAAGAATCAATTAAATCAGAGTCTTGAATTAGAGAAACAGTTTGATGAGTTAGAAAAGGAATTTCAGAAAGATGCTATGGAAGATCAGAAAATAGAATTATCTAGGGTGAACTTTAAATATAATACTTTGCAATCTTATCAATTTGAATGTGTGATTAATAGGACTAAACAATGGTATTACGAATGGGGAGAGAAAGCACATAAGGTATTGGCGTGGCAATTAAAGAAAGAACAGATATCGAGGACTATTAATGCTGTTAGACGGAATTCTCTTATTACTTATAAACCTTGTGAGATTAATGATAATTTTTATTCATTTTATAAAATGTTATAAACATCTGAAGGAAAACAGGAAACTGGATCGATTGATTTCTTTTTATCACAGTTGAATTTACCAATATTAGAGGATGGAGATATACAGGAGTTAGAAGAACCATTTACTGATTCAGAAATTAAAATGACTATGATGGAAATGCCGAACCGTAAATCGCCTTATGATGGATTTTCGTTTAAATTTTATAAAATTTTTAATGATGATTTCTACAGTGTTTGGGGATGTATTAAGTCAAGTTGGAGAAAATTATGATTTACCTGAGTCTTGTTCTAGTGCTTTAATTACAGTAATTCCTAAAAAAGATAGAGATCCTTTGAAGGTATCTTCATATAGGCCAATTTTGTTGTTAAATGTAGATTACAAAATAGCTAAAATATTAGCGAATAGACTGGCTAAACTTTTACCAAAGTTGATTCATATTGATCAAACAGGTTTTATAAAGAATAGATATGCTTCAGATAACATTTTGCAAGTGATCAGTTTGATTAATAGATTTCGACAATCTTTAGATCATCTGATGCAGAAAAAGCATTTGATAGAGTTGAATGGAATTTTTTGTTTAAAGTTTTGGAGAAAGTTAAGTTTGGTCCTTCTTTTATTGGTTGGATTAGGGCTCTATATAGTAAACCGGTAGCTAGAGTATTGACGAATGGTTTGATTTCGGAATCTTTTAAGTTAACTCGATCAACTCGTCAAGGTTGTCCAGCATTGTTTGATGTGATTGAACCTTTAGCACAGTTGATAAGACAAAATACACAGATACAAGGTATGAAAGTTTTAGATGAGGAGTATAAAATTAATTTATTTGCTGATGACGTATTGGTGTATTTAATAAACCCAGCTCAGTCACTTTTGCATTTGAAGGAATGATTAATACAATATGGATGACTTTCTGGATATAAAGTTAATTGGGAAAAAAGTGAAATATTACTGGTAAGTGAAGGACATTATTCAGTTTATAAGAATATTATTAATTTGAAGTGGACTGATCGAATTAAATATCTGGGTATAATTTTGAATGTTAATTATCAATCTTTATATAAATTAAATTATGTTCCGTTAATGAAAAAAATTAAAACTGATTTGATTAAATGGAAAGATTTACCTATTAATTTAATGGGAAGGATAAATACAATTAAGATGAATATCTTTCCACGTATACAATATTTGTTTCAATCTATTCCGTATTTACTTGATAAAAATTTTTTTCGAGATTTAAATGGAATAGTTAGGGAGTTTTTATGGAGGGTTAAATTTTCGAGAGTAGCTTTGAATAAATTAACTTGGAAATATGAGTTAGGGGGAATTATGTTTACCACATTTTCAAAATTATTATGAGGTAGCCCAACTTAAATTTATTAGTTCATTGATGGATTTGGTACGGCCTCCTAGTTGGGCTAAAATTGAGACGGCACGTATTTCTGAATTTGAAATACATCAGTTGTCAGAGGTGGAATATGAATTTGTTACAACAATATAATGTGCCTATACTAAAACATTTAATGAAGTTATGGATAAAGAAAAGTAAAATGATAGGTTCTAGGGGTAAATTATTGACTTTGATTCCGTTGTATAATAATCAACTTATTTCTTTTTCAATACATAATCAAAGTTTATTGCATTGGAGATTTAAAGGTGTGAAACATTTGGGAGATTGTTTTAAAGAGGGTAAGTTTTTATCTTTTAATCAGATGAGAGAAGATTTTGGTATTGATAAGAATTCTTTATTTCTTTATTATCAAATTTGATCTTTGGTAAAATGTATGTTTGGTAGAGAGATGATTTTCCTAAAATGACTAAATTTGAGACTTTTCTTATGAAGGTACCAGAGAAGGTTATATTTCATATATGTATGAAATATTACAGGATGGTATGGATAAAAAAGGTTGGTATAGATCTAAAATTAAATGGGATGCGAATATTGGTTTTATTTTTTTTTAAGAGGATTGGTTAGATATTTGTTATGATAGTGTAACTAGATTGATAAATGCATGTTATGCAATGATTTATTACAATTTTTTACATCAATTATATTTGAAACCTGAAAAATTAAAAATATGGTTTTAATGAATCAGATTTGTGTTTTAGATGTGGTGATACAGTTGGAACTTTTTTCATGCTGTTTGGTCATGTATACATATACAGTCTTTTTGGAAGAAAATACAATCATTTTTAAAATATCTGTATAAGATTAAAATAGTTTTAGATCCAACAGTATTTTTATTGGGTAGTTTGCAACCTCTGAAAGGCTTGGGATTAGATAAGTTTCAGCTTGCTTTTGTATATTTAGCTTTATCCATCGTGAAAAAATGTATTGCTAGTATGTGGAAAGATACAAATATGATTGATATTAATAGATGGCACAATGAGATGAAATATTGTTTAATAATGGAAAAAATTACGTAGGTTTCACATGATAATTATAATTTTTTAAATAATAAGTGGTTGTTACAACGTTATGACTTAGAATTGTTATACACACTAGTGAAACTGGGAAACTTATTGTGTTGGCTGATGAATTGTCCAGGGCAACCGTACAGAGTGAAGCACACAATGAGAGTTCCACAGAAACAGAAGGGAATCTCCACGTGAATCTGATCATTGAATCTCTTCCCGTATCTGACATGAAATCCAAGCCAATCGCAGCTGAAACAGAAAAGGACACAGTTCTATTGAAGGTCATCAAGAATTTGAATAAAGGATGGCCTAGTGGTGAATGTCAGCCATACTACATCAGAGCAGTGCTTAGCATTGTCAATGGGCTTCTACTCAAACAGAGCAGAGTTATCATTCTTTAATCACTGTGACAAGATATGCTGAAAAGTTTGCATGAGGGGCACTTTGGAATGGAAAAATATAAGAGGGTCAGAACTGCTGTTTACTGGCCAGGGATAAACATTAACATTGACAGAATAGTCTCAAGCTGTGAGACCTGTCTGAAACATCAGGCAAAGGAACCCATGATCATAACTGACTTACCAGAGCAGCCATGGCATAAAGTTGGCGCTGATCTGTTCCACCTGATTGGATGGAAAGAATTACCTGCATATTATTGACTATCTATTGAACTATCCTGAGATTATGCCACCTCCTAACATGTCTGCTGCTTGTGCCATCAAATATATGAAATTGATCTTGGCAAAACATGGAATTCCTCAAATTGTCTACAGTGACAATGGACTGTGCTACAGTGGTAGAGAATTCCACTACTTTGCAGAAAAGTATGATTTTCGACGTGACTTCAAGTTCTCTGCATCCCCGGTCAAATGGTAAAGCAGAGAAAAGAATTCACATAGTGAAACAGCTGCTCAAGAAACCACTAGACAGTGGGTCAACTCCTTATTTAGCTCTGTTAAGTTATCGAGCTTCACCACTTGAACATGGCATGTCACCCACTGAGCTCCTGATGAGATGTAGACAACACACAACTTTTCCCTACTCTGCGGATCAAAAAAGAACAGAGCAAACAGAAACAAAAGAGTCTGCAAAGGAGACATAAAGCAAACTACGACATCAACAAGAAGCTTCGAGCCACTGGCACAATATGACAGACTGAGACTCAGAGATTCCAACACCTGGGACAAGCAGATCACTCTTCTGGAGGAAGTAAATCCAAGATTCTACACTGTCAGAACAGGGGATGGTCAAATACCGAGGAGGAATCAAAAGAGCCTGCTGAAAATGCAAGAGACACTGCATGAACAGACAATCCAGCCTGCACAGCAAAAGAGGAAACACCACCAGTGTTAGACAGTAGTGGACCAGGAGGGCCGACACAAGCAACTTTGTTGACAAGATCCACATACATTATCAAAGCACCTGACAGGGTGAATCTCCAAAAGAAAAAAGAACTGCACACTTATAGTTTGTGCTGCTGATATTTATGTTTATGTTGGTGCTTAACTTTAAATTGAAATAAATCCTGTATTAGTGTTTAATATTGCTAGATCGAACATCTTTAGGAAAGGAGAAAGGAATTTGTTGACACTGTGGCTGAAAGTCAAAACACAAAATGCTGGAGAAGCTTTAGCAGGTCAGTGTCCTTCATGTAGCAAAGGTAAAGATACATATTTGATGTTTCGGCCTTGAGCCTTTTGCTGCAGGATGCTGTTGTCCTGCTGAACTTCTCCAGCATTTTATGTTTTGACTTCAACCACAGATTTTCGTGATTTACTTCCGACTGCTGCAACCACTCTGCAAAAGCTCTTCAACGGATGCCGACCCCAAAGTTTGCCTTTTGATTTCCAAAGGGAGTTCCGTGGGATTCTCTCTCACTGCCCGCAATCTGTAGAAGGGCTCGAGCCCGAAACGTCGGTCCTGTATCTTTACCTTTGCTACATAAAGAGCGCTGTTTGACCTGCTGAGCTTCCCCAGCATTGTGCGTTCGTACTTTAGGGAAAGGGGATGTGGTGATAAGAGTGCCAGCGATACTCCTGAGCACTTGAGGGAGCCGGCGACACCTCGGGTTACAAACAAAAAAATGGCTGCACCACGAGGTTGTGAGTTATTAATAAAATATCATCATATATTGTGTATAATTTACTCTCTATATTGTATGTTTTAACATTTTAAATACAATCTTCCAAACAATATGGTTAATATAAATGAGCCCAAGGTTCTTTAGTACTTAAAAGAAACAGCACATCGTGTTTCACTCATGAAGGTGGCTGGGTTCTTCCTCCTCTCCCCACATGGCCATCCCCGCTTACTTTCAGTCACCTTCGCCCCATCCTCGCACAACCCTCCGCGCAGTGGGCCCAGGCCCACGTCCAACATTCGCGCCCAGCGCGCACGCGCGCTCCACGCCGCGTCACAAGCCGCGCGCCGCCTTCGCCGGCGCGATGACGTCAGTGGCCGGAGGGGAAGGGTCGGCGCCGGTTGAAGCGGGGCCTCCGGAGAGCGAGCTGCGTCCAGCCATGGCTTCCAAGAGTCGGGCTGCTTCGAGGGACGGAGTGAAAGGTCACGCGGCGGCGCCGGTGGCCGGGGCCGACAAGAGCTGCGTCCTGTGCTGCCAGGAGCTGGAGATTTACGCCGTGGGCAAGTGCGATCACCCGGTCTGCTACCGCTGCTCCACCAAGATGAGGGCCCTGTGCGGACAGAGGTACTGCGCCGTCTGCCGCTTGGAGCTCGACAAGGTAAAGGGAGAGCGTGGGGGGAAGGGAAGGGGGGGAGGAGGAGGAGGAGGAGGAGGGGGGGGGATCAGTCAGCACCGCAGAGGAGGGCAAGGAGGGAGCCCGGCCCATCTCCGGGGGACACAGGCCGGCGGGATCCTCGCACCTCGTCGAGAGTCTTGACATTGATCTTAACACCTGGTGCAGACGGGCGGGTGAGTTCACAAACCTGGGCCCGACGAAGTAGCTCGCCCACTGATTGATGTTTTAAACTCGGGCACCAAGTGAGGTGTTTCCCCTCACCTTCCCCTCCCCCCTCCCCCTCCCCCTTCCCCCTCCCCTTCTCCCCTTCCCCCCTTCCCCTCCCCCCCTTCCCCTCCCCCCTTCCCCTCCCCCCCTTCCCCTCCCCCCTTCCCCTCCCCCCCTTCCCCCCTTCCCCTTCCCCCCTTCCCCTTCCCCCCTTCCCCTTCCCCCCTTCCCCCTCCCCTTCCCCCCTTCCCCTTCCCCCCTTCCCCTTCCCCCCTTCCCCTTCCCCCTCCCCTTCCCCCTTCCCCCCTTCCCCTTCCCCCTTCCCCTTCCCCCCTTCCCCCCTTCCCCTTCCCCCTTCCCCTTCCCCCCCTTCCCCCTTCCCCTTCCCCCCTTCCCCTTCCCCTTCCCCTTCCCCCCTCCCCCTTCCCCCCTTCCCTTCCCCCCTTCCCCTTCCCCCTTCCCCTTCCCCCCTTCCCCTTCCCCCCTTCCCCTTCCCCCCTTCCCCTTCCCCCTTCCCCTTCCCCCTTCCCCTTCCCCCTTCCCCCTTCCCTTCCCCCCTTCCCCTTCCCCCCTCCCTTCCCCCCTTCCCTTCCCCCTTCCCCTTCCCCCTTCCCCTTCCCCCTTCCCCTTCCCCTTCCCCTTCCCCCTTCCCTTCCCCCCTTCCCCTTCCCCCTTCCCCCTTCCCCCCTTCCCCTTCCCCCCTTCCCCTTCCCCCCTTCCCTTCCCCCTTCCCCTTCCCCTTCCCTCCCCTTCCCCTTCCCCCCTTCCCCTTCCCCCCTTCCCCTTCCCTCCCTTCCCCTTCCCCCTTCCCCCTTCCCCTTCCCCTTCCCCCCTTCCCCTTCCCCCTTCCCCTTCCCCCTTCCCCTTCCCCCCTTCCCCTTCCCCCCTTCCCTTCCCCCCTTCCCCTTCCCCCCCTTCCCCTTCCCCCTTCCCCCCTTCCCCTTCCCCCCTTCCCCTTCCCCCCTTCCCCTTCCCCTCTCCCCTTCCCTCCCCTCTCCTCCCCCCTCCCCTCTCCCCCTCCCCTCCCCTCTCTCCCCCCCTCCCCTCTCTCACCCCCCTCCCCTCTCTCCCCCCCTCCCTCTCTCCCCCCCTCCCCTCTCTCCCCCCCTCCCCTCTCTCCCCCCCTCCCTCTCTCCCCCCTCCCCTCTCCCCCCTCCCCTCTCTCCCCCCTCCCCTCTCTCCCCCTCCCCCTCTCCCTCCTCTCTCCCCCCTCCCCTCTCTCCCCCCCTCCCCTCTCTCCCCCCTCCCCTCTCTCCCCCCCTCCCCTCTCTCCCCCCTCCCCTCTCTCCCCCCCCTCCCCTCTCTCCCCCCTCCCCTCTCTCCCCCCCCTCCCCTCTCTCCCCCCCTCCCCTCTCTCCCCCCTCCCCTCTCTCCCCCCTCCCCTCTCACCCCCTCCCCTCTCTCCCCCTCCCCTCTCTCCCCCCTCCCCTCTCTCCCCCCTCCCCTCTCTCCCCCTCCCCTCTCTCCCCCCTCCCTCTCTCCCCCCTCCCCTCTCTCCCCCCTCCCCTCTCTCCCCCCTCCCCTCTCTCCCCCCCTCCCCTCTCTCCCCCCTCCCTCTCTCCCCCCCTCCCCTCCTCCCCCCTCCCCTCTCTCCCCCCTCCCCTCTCTCCCCCCCCTCCCCTCTCTCCCCCCCTCCCTCTCCCCCCCTCCCCTCTCTCCCCCCCTCCCCTCTCTCCCCCCTCCCCTCTCCCCCCCTCCCCTCTCTCCCCCCTCCCCTCTCTCCCCCCCTCCCCTCTCTCCCCCCCTCCCCTCTCTCCCCCCCTCCCACTCTCCCCCCCTCCCCCCCTCCCCCTCCTCCCCCCTCCCCTCTCTCCCCCCCTCCCCTCTCTCCCCCCCTCCCCTCTCTCCCCCCCTCCCCTCTCTCCCCCCTCCCCTCTCTCCCCCCCTCCCCTCTCTCCCCCCCTCCCCTCTCTCCCCCCTCCCCTCTCTCCCCCCCTCCCCTCTCTCCCCCCCTCCCCTCTCTCCCCCCCTCCCCTCTCTCCCCCCCTCCCCTCTCTCCCCCCTCCCTCTCTCCCCCCCTCCCCTCTCTCCCCCCCTCCCCTCTCTCCCCCCCTCCCTCTCTCCCCCCTCCCCTCTCCCCCCCTCCCCTCTCTCCCCCCCTCCCCTCTCTCCCCCCTCCCCTCTCCCCCCTCCCCTCTCTCCCCCCCTCCCCTCTCTCCCCCCTCCCCTCTCTCCCCCCTCCCTCCTCCCCCCCTCCCCTCTCTCCCCCCCTCCCCTCTCTTCCCCCCCCTCCCCTCTCTTCCCCCCCCTCCCCTCTCTTCCCCCCTCCCCTCTCTTCCCCCCTCCCTCTCTTCCCCCCCTCCCCTCTCTTCCCCCCTCCCCTCTCTTCCCCCCCTCCCTCTCTTCCCCCCCCTCCCCTCTCTTCCCCCCCTCCCCTCTCTTCCCCCCCTCCCCTCTCTTCCCCCCCCTCCCCTCTCTTCCCCCCCTCCCCTCTCTTCCCCCCCCTCCCCTCTCTTCCCCCCCCTCCCCTCTCTTCCCCCCCCTCCCCTCTCTTCCCCCCCTCCCTCTCTTCCCCCCCCTCCCCTCTCTTCCCCCCCCTCCCCTCTCTTCCCCCCCCTCCCCTCTCTTCCCCCCCCTCCCCTCTCTTCCCCCCCCTCCCTCTCTTCCCCCCCTCCCCTCTCTTCCCCCCCCCTCCCCTCTCTTCCCCCCCCTCCCTCTCTTCCCCCCCTCCCCTCTCTTCCCCCCCCTCCCCTCTCTTCCCCCCCCTCCCCTCTCTTCCCCCCCTCCCCTCTCTTCCCCCCCCTCCCCTCTCTTCCCCCCCCTCCCCTCTCTTCCCCCCCTCCCCTCTCTTCCCCCCCTCCCCTCTCTTCCCCCCCTCCCCTCTCTTCCCCCCCCTCCCCTCTCTTCCCCCCCTCCCCTCTCTTCCCCCCCTCCCCTCTCTTCCCCCCCTCCCCTCTCTTCCCCCCCTCCCCTCTCTTCCCCCCCTCCCCTCTCTTCCCCCCCTCCCCTCTCTTCCCCCCTCCCCTCTCTTCCCCCCCTCCCCTCTCTTCCCCCCTCCCCTCTCTTCCCCCCCTCCCCTCTCTTCCCCCCCTCCCCTCTCTTCCCCCCCCTCACCCTCTCTTCCCCCCCCTCCCCTCTCTTCCCCCCCCTCCCCTCTCTTCCCCCCCCTCCCCTCTCTTCCCCCCCTCCCCTCTCTTCCCCCCCTCCCCTCTCTTCCCCCCCTCCCCTCTCTTCCCCCCCTCCCCTCTCTTCCCCCCCCTCCCCTCTCTTCCCCCCCCTCCCCTCTCTTCCCCCCCCTCCCCTCTCTTCCCCCCCTCCCCTCTCTTCCCCCCCCTCCCCTCTCTTCCCCCCCTCCCCTCTCTTCCCCCCCCTCCCCTCTCTTCCCCCCCTCCCCTCTCTTCCCCCCCTCCCCTCTCTTCCCCCCCCTCCCCTCTCTTCCCCCCCCTCCCCTCTCTTCCCCCCCCTCCCCTCTCTTCCCCCCCCTCCCCTCTCTTCCCCCCCCTCCCCTCTCTTCCCCCCCCTCCCCTCTCTTCCCCCCCCTCCCCTCTCTTCCCCCCCCTCCCCTCTCTTCCCCCCCCTCCCCTCTCTTCCCCCCCCCTCCCCTCTCCTCCCCCCCCTCCCCTCTCCTCCCTCCTCCCTTTACGTCTCCAGTAGTGCTTTGAACTAAACAGGGATCACACCTTTTTTTTGTGCTGTCAGCTGCCGCCTTTCCAAAGACGTTGATGTATTTCGAAATGTGGGGATGCGGGTGGAAAGCAGAAACGGTGTTGTGTGCCTTGATTTGATCGGATCTTGTTTGCCAGTAGTCAATAATATCCGGATCTTGAGAGATCCTGTTTTTTTTTTAAATTAAAAAAAACCTTACCACTGTGTTTCGCAACTTTCCTAAGTTGACTTTTGGCAACGCGCTCAAATGTCACATGAATCAGTATTACCGTCAGTACAGACGTAACTCGTTTTTCAAGAGACATTCGCTTTCCTAGACGGAAGAAGTGGGGTTCAAAGGCCGAAGGTAGACTTTTGCATTAAGATTTTGAATCGACTGATCACGATCATTTGCGTGACAAAGGAATCTTGTTTTTACTAGATCTGTTTAAATTTATTTGAACGTTGATTTTTTTTGCTGCTGCTGTGAATTGCTGGTAATTTGTACACCTGACCGCCAATTTACAGGTATCATCACATTGCTCAAAGTTCCACATTTGTGATGTTTTCATCATTGTATGTCTTCTCTGCCCATCTACCAACACTCCTACTTAGTGGGACTTGATCTTGCCTATGACAGCTCCTCATTCCCTCCAAATCCACATGCATGAGTGCCAGATGTGACTGCCCTTTTGTCATTATTTAATGTAGAACCGTCTCTGTTCTAATCCTAGTCTGGGACCTTTCCCCTGCTACATCAACTGTCTTATACCCATGCAGAACTAGACAATTTTATTAGCTTCGCTGTTAGTTTCTCTGTGAATTTACTTATTTCTGACATCTTTGACCCCCTTCCTGGATCTCTGTCTCCATCTCAAGAGACAAATTATTCATGGACAACTATTCTAAACCCATGGACTCCCAGAGCTACTAGATTATATTTGCTCCTTGTCTCTTGTAAGGATGCTATTCCTTTCTCTTATCTGCCTCCACCACGTGTTCTCAGACTGAGGACTTCCAATCCAGAATGTGAAATGTTCCCTTTCTTCAAGAAACATACTTTTATTCCACTCTCGAGTTGTTATTGATCTGTACTTCTCCCATTTCGTGTCCTTTACACCCCACCTTCCACCACCCCCCAGACCTAACAAGGAGAGCATCTCCTGTGTCTTATCTTTCTACTCCACCCAGCCTCTGCATCTGATACATTATCTTTGCCACCAACTTGATTGGGCACCAACTTTTACCACCAGCTTTATCTTTCCTTACCTACTCCTACTCCACAGTGCATGGGTGCCCAATTTTTTGCAGAGATCCATCTCCATGACACCCTGGTTCACTCTTCCCTCCCCATCCATCTTTCCACCTTCTAAAGTACTTCACCTTCACAGCAAGTGCAAGAGTTGTCCTTGTATCTCCCTCCACACCTCCATCTGGGGCCACAAGAGAACTTCAGACAAGGCACATCATCCAGCCTAATCTGCTATCAGTGCAGTCAGCATGGCCTCCTGTACATCAAGGAGTCAAAACGTAGATGAGCAATGTTTCACTGAGCACCTGGACTCTGCCTGTCGGTCAGAGCTACAACTCACAGATAAAGGCACTAAACAACAACTGAGGCAGGGCATTCTCAATTATCCATGGAACAAAGAGCCACCTCTACATGGGCCATGAAATTAGGTTTCCAACTAATGAAGGGATTTGATCCTCTCTTTGAAGTGCATTAAATATGACATCTCTAGACAAGTGGGCCAATTTATTCTGGGTAGAGATGATCTGTTTTATTGGTCACATGCAGCCTTTGTTTTTTTACTTTTTTTAAAAAAAAAATTAGTATTCTTCATGTCAATGTACTTTTTTTCCCTCTTGATCTTCGCAGGTTGTCTTTGTGAAAAAAATTGCTCCTTTTTCAACAATAGCAACTCATCAATTCCACCATGAAAAGAAATACGACATTTATATTGCCGATGGAAGGATTCATACCCAATTCAGGTTTCTCACATTCACTTTTTTCAAAATTATGATCCTCTTCTAATTCCAGTGTTGCTTAATTAATTTTTCTTCATGGCTTTTTAAAGTTAACTGAAATGATATTTTTGTGAGTTCAGTCAGATTCTTGAGTATAGATGTGTGTTCTCTGTGCATATTGGATTTTGAGATTGAGGCAAATTTGGAACCATGTTTTGTTTCATCATATAAAAATAGATGGAAATGAAATTGAACAGGTTTCCTTCATGGTGAATGGTATAGTATCCAGACAATCAGTGTGGTCAGGAACAAAAAGGAGTATGTTGTGTGTTTTACTGGTAACTAACTTTACCAGTTATAATTGTGAAGAAAATTTGCCTTTTATAAAAATAAATATGACTCGTCTCCATAATTTAAAATCTTTCTATTTTTCTCCATTCCCTGATTGACTAACTCTTTGAAAAATATCTGAATGATATATTAAAAAAAAATTTGAAAGTAGAAAGCAACTCTAAGATAATTTCTTAACAGGTGACTAAGTGTTGCACATTATATTTTACAAAAAAAAAAGAATTTGAATTTTTACACTATCCATTGTCTCTCTATCCTTTTGAAGAATTGATTGGGAGATGTGATCTTGTGAGCAACTGTAAATTTCTGGTACTCCTTTTAATTCTTCATAAAAGATTAATATTCATGGAAGGCATTGCTTCTTAATATGCATGTTTTTCAGAAGTTCCATGTTTTCCTCCCTGCCACAAGTTGAGCATTATTTTTGCCTGAGCTTGGTTTAACTTGTTGCGTAGTTTTGGTGTTGCAGCTCAATTTTTTACTCTGTTTACATTAGACAAATACTCCTAAGCATTTTTAGATGGGATTAGGTGAGACACATCAATTTTGAGATTTATTTCACACATGCATTATTTTTACAAACAGTTAAATCAATATATTCAATTTATCATACTAGAAACAGATGTACCAGAATTATACAGTCTCTAATTTAAAGTTGAACTGGTAAATCCATGGTTAGAGTGACATTAACTAGTGTTACAGTGATGGGGACCCGGGTTCGAATCCAGTGCTGGCTGTATGGAGTTTATACGTTCTCCCTGTGTTGGCCTGGGTTTTCCCCACGTGCTCTGGTTTCCTCCTATCCTCCAAAGCATAAGGAGTTGTAGGTTAATTGGGTTTAATAGGGATACATGGGTTTAAATGGCTAGAATCAGCTTCTACTGTGTTGTAACTAATATTTAAAGTTAAAATTGAGCAAAACTGAAAGATAAATATTTTGAATTCAGTTTTTTTTTTGTTTCATTCTTAATTTGTTTCTAAAATTTCTGTTAGGAAACTCCTGCAGTATGACTGCTCAGTATGTCTTGAGTCAAGACCCTTTAATACTTTTGAAGATCTGGAGCAACACATGAGGAAACAACATGAGATGTTCAGCTGTAAGCTGTGTGCAAGACACCTCCAGGTGAGTTACCTGATTCTAGTTTAAAGTGTTGCAGGTAAGTCGACATACCTGCCACTTTTACTTTCTTTTGTGCATGTTTTTTTGTATGTATATTCCTATTTTGCTCCCAAGAAAACTTCTGTTCATTATTACTGACTCCATGTGTTGGTGATCTGCTGTTTTAAATTATTACAATTTTTGATGAAAATAGACCTGGGCTGCTTAAACTGGTGAAGCTGAAGGAATAGTCAAGATGAGACAGTGTACCTCTTTTTAGAGGTTGTAATATTGCATCGGCCATTGTTCTTCCAGATGGGAAAGGGTGCTGGCTTACACGGTGCTGTCTAATAAACTTAAATGCCAGTATACCTTGTAGATGGCCATGATGTATTGCTGGTGGAAGGAGTGGGTTCTTAGTTAGAATATGGTCTGCTGATATAAGCTCCTTTCTCCTGTGTTTTTTTTACCCCCTGTTTCTTGGGATGTTCTAAAGTGCCAGTGGAGCCAGTCATTTCATAGCTTGTTAATAAGTGACCAACATTCACAGCTGCATGTGACAGGATCTTATAAATTTGGTTGTGAAATTGCTTAAGACTGTCCAAGCATCTTACTTTGAGAAGTACCTGGTGTTGTTCTTGGCATTGCTATTACTGAATTCTTCAAGCTGGAGAAAAACTTTTTTTTGATGAGTAAAAGATGCAATGAGTCACAAGTTTGCAGGTTTTGAGTCTGATTACCCACAGTGCATGGGTGCCTGATTTAAATTTTCTAAATTAATTCTTTATAGATCCTAATAACAATAAACGTTGTCCTAATTCACAAAACTAATAGGAGTGGATACTGGACAGGGTGGTTCTGAAATTATGCATCTATTGTTGATGGATTGTTTTCTATCACTTTAATTTCTCTCTTCCCCACACCCCCCCCCCTTACACCCACCACAAGTCAGATCTGCGAGTTTTGTACGACACCTGAGTCAATAGCTACTGTTGTTGATCCACTCTTGAAGAACTATGAAATTCCTAAGCAAGTACAGATAGACCCTGACTTACAATGGTGTTCAGTTCTAGGACTCCCATTGTAAGTCAAAAATATCGTAAGTTGAAAAAATACCACACTCTACCATTTTTTATAATTAAACGATTGGGAGTTTGAATGCGTGTGGCCTGGGTGTCGGGAGTTTGGATGCGCTTGTGGATTTGGAAACTGATGCGCTGCACAGGTGGCTGGAGAGAAAAAGCTGAAAACTTTACTCAAAAGCTATAGAGACTGCTAGTGTGGTTGCATCACAGCGTATGCTGAACTCTACTCTCACACGATGCTGCAATCGCCCAACATTGGGAGAGAGTAGCGCCATGCACTGCGTATCGCAAGTGTGGGAAACATCAGAACTTAAAATTGATTCAGACCGTTGTAACAGATTCTGACCATTGTAACTTTGAAATATCTTAAGTCAGGGTCTGTCTGTATGTGCGGTGTCCTTGCTTTCCTTCACTTTCCATTGATTCAACAGCTAAGGGAGAATGATGGGTAGTTGTTTTTTTACTCGTATGGACTTGAAGCTATGGAATGTGGAGATTCTAAAGGTTATTCCTTTTAGCTTAAAGCTTGGCAGGGTAGATATAGAGATTTTTCTTTGCTCTCATTTGGGTGGCCAGAACCAAGGGTCTTTCAATCAAATTTGAAGATTATGCAGCGGTGAGAATAAATTTCTTCATCTGAAGCTTATTAATAAACCTTTGGCATTCTCTGCTTTGAAGAGTGCCTAAACCTCAAAGTGAGGTTGATTGTGCCAACTGTCCAGTATCAAGTGTTCAGTTTTATTCCATTCTTGTGGGGTTTTTTCCCCCTAGTGGTTTGTAATCCATAATTGAGATGTTATGTCAGAGTTGACAAACCTCTAAATTTGTTGGTTTAGAATAGTGTTAGCCAGATTGGTTAATAACTGTAGGTTTCCTTCCCTTAGAAATAGTGAACCAGATGTTTTGAGCCAATCATACCTACTGTGCCAGTTTGTTTTAATGTATATTTACTTAAATTGCTGAATTGATTTTCCCCTGAAGAAATTTGATCAGTGCAAAGACTTGAGGATGAAATCAATATTGCCAAACAAAATGAAATATTACAGTTAACCCGAGGTTAAAAGTTAATCCGGTGCAGTATGAGACAGCAAAGCTTCACTCCAAGATTAACTCAATGCCTTCTATACCCAATTTGACCTCCTGAACAAGGAAGAACCACTGCGCACACCCATGTCCCCTGATGACCCTCTACTCTCATTATCTGAAGATGACGTACAGACTGCCTTGAGTGAAGCCAAGGAAAGCTCCCAGTCTGGATGGAGTACCCAGCCGAGTACAATATATTCACAGATATCTTCAACTCATTCAGACAGGGAGTGGTAACTAACTGTTTCAAACAGGCCTCAATCATACTGATAACATGCTTAAATGACTTCTGACCAGTGGCACTTCCACAGTGATAAAGTGCTTTGAGAGGCTGGTGTTGAAGCATATCGGCTCCTGTCTGAGCAGCAACATGGATCTGTTCCAATTTCCCTCCCCCAGCAACAGGTAGGTCTACAGCAGATGCCATCTCATTGGCTCTTCATAAAAGACAAAAAAGACTCATTCATCAGGATGAACTGCAGCTCAGCATTCAACACCATCATCTCATCAAAACTGATCAGCAAACTCCAAGATCTGGGTCTCAGTACCCCATTGTGTAGACCACAGTTAGAATTAGTTAGATCTCCTTCAGGGTCTACCATACCAGAGCACCACAGCTGCACACTTAGTCCCCTGCTCTATTCGCTTTACACATATTTCTGTGTGGCTTGGTACAGCAATGCCATCTACAACTTTGCTGACAAGTGGGTTGTATAACAAGAGTGGATCAGTCAGCATAGAGGAGGGAGATTTGACATTGGCTGAATAGTGTACGAACAACCACCTTGCACTCAGTCACCAAACCAAGGAGCATATTTTGGACTTTAGGAAGGGAAAGCCAGAAGTATGTGATCCAGTGTATCAGAGTTGGAGAAGGGAGCAAATTTAAATTCCTCCCCCCCCCCCCCCCCACCAATCTGACTCCACCAGACTTCTGTACTGAGCAGTCAGTTTGTTTACATTTTTATTTTTGTCTACATATCTTAAGTCCAGTTTTGCAAGTAGAAATTCTGTCTGGCCCACAGGAAAAAGAATCTCAGGGTTGTATGTGATGTCATGTATCACATTTTGCTGCTTTCAAATTTATTAATGATTTTTATTTCTGTAAATCAATGCGCTTGGGGCGGGGGGGGGGGTGGCGGTGCTGCTGCAACAAACCCACGGGCAGCGGAATTTCAGCGCTCTCCTGTGTGGTCCATTGGCCCAGTCCTTCTGCATTGGCTTCATTCAGGCTTTAAATGGCCTGTTAAAGGAGTTGGAAGTTGTTTATTTTCTAAATCCTGTGACTATGGGGTCTGGCCCAAGATAGCATCGCCTATGATTGGCAGTGGCCACGAGGGGTTGCGGACTCCAGGCAAAGTAGAAGACTGGTGGAGGGCGCCAGAAAACAAGAAAAAAGAACACCAGAACCCCATCTTCATCTTCCCCCCCCCACCCTCCACCACCAAATTTGGGAAGAAGCAGGGTAGACTACCCACGGCACTGTGACCTTGGCGGTGGACTAGTGAGGGACTCTGAGGATGAAGAATACACAGGTGGCAGGCTGTTGGTACTTTGAGACCAGGTGCCCACGTAAGATGAGGGCTGCAAGTGACTGCAGTCAAAAGACATACACCAGGCTGAGGGTTGCTGAAGACTGGCTGAAAGGTACCAGGTGTCAGAACCCGGATGTGAGAAGGGTGCTGGAGGCTTCCTGATCATGACAGAGGTGTGCATCTGGAGCTCCAATTGCTGATGGTTTGGACTGAAGGCTATAGAGGCTTCAGGAGCTCTGGAGCTGAAGCCATGGACATTTAGTAACTCTGTGAGTGGGGGTGGAGGGGGGAAGACTCTTTTCTTTGTATTTCTCTGGCTGGAAGGGGCACTGGGCAATTTTTGCTGATTGTGAATCTTTGTCTCCTTGTGTAAGACTAAAAGGAAATTTTGTGTAATATATTTTCTGTTTTATTACAGGACAATAAAATAATCTTGAATTGTAAGGAATGGTTTGTGTCATGATACTGAAAATGCAATTAATTCAAATTCTGTTTCAAAACTTTAGAACTACAGTAGAACCCTTGGTATCTGGCACATGGGGATTGGTAGATACTGGATGAATGTATTTGCCAGTTGCTTGAAATTGCATATTGCATGATTGGCGAACTAATTGCAAGGTGCACCAATTTTAAACCCATATTTTTGCCTATTTCTGTGTTTATTTTTATTACTGATTGCTTGAATGTCAGATAACCAGGATTTTACTGTATATACAGTAGTCAAGTAATATTCAATCCTATGTGAAAGTTGATTTTCTGCCTTTTTTTGGGCCCAAAAATTGCGTATTTTCTGTATATTCCATGTAAAAGTCAGCTGCCCACCCATCGAGCTCTTGACGCCCCGGTTGTGGATCTTGGCCTTGAACACCCACCCATTCAAGCTCCCGATGCCTTGAATGACATAGGTGCTTGGAAAATTTTCAAAACCTGAGGTGGACACCTGTACAAAAGGCTTTTAGTTTTAGTCTTCAGAAGTATTTTTAAATCTGGATATTTTGACATGATAATGACTATAATATTCCTTTTTTTCCCCTTCTTCACCTGAGATGAAGGGCCCTGGCCCAAATCATTGTTTACTCCTTACTTCCTAAAGATGGTGCGTGACTTGCTGAATTTCTCCAGCATCCTTGTGTATTGCACTTGACCCCAGCATCTGCAGGCTTTCTTGTTTAAGACCTTTTTTTAAAAAAAAAGTTGAGTAACAGTTTTTACATTAATGCTTTCAATATTATAAATGTTTTGGTTTAACTTTATGTTGGTAGTCCTATAAATTTGCATGCATTTAAATGTTATAATTCTTTGCTTTGTTTTAATGTGGTTTTGATTTGAGTGACATTGGAACTTTCAAATATAAATGTATAATACATCATTTCACAAAAGTTAAATGTTAAATTATTTTCAAGTAAATTTGAAGACCAAAATTACCTATATGTAAGAATTCTAGTTCAGTAAGAAGTTAATTACTAATTAATACAGTTTTGTACATTTATCCTATTGTATTGCAAAGCAAAATGGATGCCTTTACTATTGTTGGTGGGTAAAATTTATATCATCATGACGGTTTTTCAGATTTTCAGTTATGAACGAAAATGGTACAGTCGGAAGGACCTTGCACGGCATCGAATACATGGTGACCCAGACGATACTTCCCATCGTGGCCATCCTTTGTGCAAATTCTGCGATGACCGTTATCTGGATAATGATGAATTACTTAAACATTTGAGGCGGGATCACTATTTTTGCCATTTCTGTGATTCTGATGGTGCTCAAGAATATTATAGGTGAGTTCAGGGTAAATAGTGGTATTGGATGTTGCAGCTGCCCAAAACAATGGAGAGCACGATTGTGGTGTTTTTTTTAAAATGAAATTAATGGAGCCATCAAGATATTTGCTGAAGTGCAGTTCAACTTGCTTTTAACCCAAGAAAAACAGATCTTTTCATCAAGGATGGCTGTTTGCAGCACAAAATGGCTTCTTGTAAAGCATTTTTCTCGACTTAAAGGATGACCAGTAAGTGGAAATATCATGTATTATTAGTATAGTCAGTTTGTCTAAAGTTATTGCAGGTGATTTGTATGAGCTTGACCAAGAATGTGATTATGTTCTATATTGATATTTGATGCAGAAAATTTAAAAAGACTAGTTTTCCTTCTTTCAGTTGCAATGTTTTCAACATCACATTTCGCAAGAAATCTTCTCAACTTTGCCATCTTTTTCCTGAAGGCATCTACCTAATTCAAATGGATCTAAGTGATTTTTTAATACTTTATGTTCTTCCATTATTAAATGAGGAGAACACATCATTGACTCTTCTTTTTTTTTCTTTGGCTTGGCTTCGCGGACGAAGATTTATGGAGGGGTATCTCCACGTCTGCTGCAGGCTCGTTGGTGACTGACGTCAGATGCGGGACAGGCAGGCATGGTTGCAAGGGAAAATTGGTTGGTCGGGGTTGGGTGTTGGTTTTTTCCTCCTTTGTCTTTTGTCAGTGAGGTGGGAGGTTGCTGCCTGCCAAACTGTGAGGCGCCAAGATGCACGGTTGGAGGTGATATCAGCCCACTGGCAGTGGTCAATGTGGCAGGCACCAAGAGATTTCTTTAAGCAGTCCTTGTACCTCTTCTTTGGTGCACCTCTGTCTCAGTGGCCAGTGGAGAGCTCGCCATAGAACACGATCTTGGGAAGGCGATGGTCTTCCATTCTGGAGACGTGATCCACACAGCGCAGTTGGGTCTTCAGCAGCATGGATTCGATGCTTGGGGACTCTGCCAGCTTGAGTACTTCGATATTGGTGATGAAGTCATTCCAATGAATGTTGAGGATGGAGCGGAGACAGCGTTGATGGAAGCATTCTAGGAGCCGTAGGTGATGCCGGTAGAGGACCCATGATTCGGAGCCAAACAGGAGCGTGGGTATGACAACGGCTCTGTACACGCTGATCTTTGTGTGTTTCTTCAGGTGGTTGAAAAAAGCAAAATTCCTCCACCCCCAAAAACAAGCTTAGATGAAATAAAGTAAACGTCAGGATGGAGGCTGGTGACGAATGGTGTACCTAAGGGTTCGTTATTGGGACTGTTGCTGTTTGTCATATATATTAATGATCTGGAGGATGGGGTGGTAAATTGCATTAGTAAATATGCATATGATACTAAAATAGGGGGAATTATGGATGATGAAGAGGGTTTTCAAAGATTGCAGAGGTATTTAAACTGCTTAGAGGAGTGGACAGAAAGATGGCAGATGGAGTTGAATGCTGATAAGTGTGAGGGGCTTCATTTTGGAAAGAATAATCAAAGCAAGACGTGATAAATGGGAGGGCATTGAAGAATGCAGTGGAGCAGAAAGATCTAGGGATAACGGTGCATTGTTCCCTGAAGGTAGGAGCGCATGTGGATAGGGTGGTGAAGAAGGCCTTTAGTATGCTTCCCTATATAAATCAGTGCATAGAATATTGGAGTTGGGAAGTAATGATGAAACTGTACAAGGCATTGGTGAGGCCAAATTTAGAGTACTGTGTGCAGTTCTGGTCACTGATTTATAGGAAGGATATTAACAAGATAAGAGAGTGCAGAGAAGATTTACAAAAATGTTGCCTGGGTTTCAGCATCTGGAATACAAGGAGAGATTGAGCAAATTAGGTCTTTATTCCTTGGCATGTAGAAGGCTGAGAGGGGATTTGATAGAGATGTTTAAGATAATGAGAGGGACAGATAGAGTTGATGTGGAAAGGCTTTTCCCATTGAGAATAGGAGAGATGGATACAAAAGGTCATGGGTTGAGAGTTGACGGGCAAAGGTTTAGGAGTAACATGAGGGGGAACTTCTTTACTCAGAGAATGGTTATTGTGTGGTATGGGCTTGTGGGAAAGCTGGTAGAGGCAGGGTCAATTTTGTCATTTAAGAAAGAGTTGGATAAGTATATGGATGGGAGGGAGATGGAGGGATATGGGCAGAGTGCTGGTAAGTGGGATTAGAGGAGGGTACTTGGATCAGTGCGGAAGAGAAGGGCCAAATTGGCCTGTTTCCGTGCTGTAATTGTTATTTGGTTTTAAAAAAAAAACCCGATATGTCAAAGTTAATAAGCAAAATATTCCCTTCCTCTGTTTTGGCACCTCTTCTCTTTGCTCCTGGGCCATTTTCCCTCCTATTTCAAGTCTCCTTGTTTACATTCTTCTCTCTCGCCCAGTCTACGCTGCAGCCTTGCGTAGCCTTGTACACCTCGAGCTCCCATTATTTTCCCCATTTACACATTTTTAAAGAAAAATGCATAACCCTCCAATCATTGTAGAACTTTGGCAAAACCTTGGCTACTTTGTCCAACAATATCCTCAATCGCCTTAGTTGTTTTTGTGAGTCAATAATTGTAGTATTGTAATGATACCCCTTTGTCCCATAGTTTTTCAGGCATTCTGTCCATGGCTCCTTCAGGGGGTTCAATTCACCCTGTGTTTTGTGCAGGTTTACATACTTTATGGTAGCTCCTGGGTGCATAGCATAGAGTCTCGTGATTCCTTGAAATGTTTCCTCTCCCCTCCAAGTAGAATTTTTTTTTTAGGGGGACTGGGTACAACATTGTGGACTTAACTTTTTTGTCTCAATATTTTCTTGGCCTGGGCAAATTCTTTTCTTTGTTTTAGCAGTGTAGGACTTGTTCAGGGAAGAACATCAATCATATCCCCCACCTTTTTCCCTTGTTATGACCCCAGATGACCCCAAAACCCAGCAGCAATATGTATTCACCAAGACAAATGGTTACTTAAATAAAAGTTGTTTTTAATTATCTTTAAACATGAAAACTGGATCAAACTTTAACTTATTACTATAACTTAACTAACCTAACTTAACCCCACTCTAATTCTAAGCACACATGTATGTAATGTGTGTGTAAGTTCAGAAAAGTTATTTGATTCACAGTCCAATCTCACTTCTCATTCCTCCAAGTTTACTGGTTGCAGGCAATTCTTATTCTGCGCACAGAATTTAACATTTAGGAAGTTCACCAGGCTTTGGTGCTTGAAAGGTAAATGGTTACCGCTCAAGAAGGTTCTTGTTGGTTTTCAGAGAGAGATTTGTTGTTTGCTGGACGCCCACAACTGATTCCTTTTAATCAGGCACTTCATTGTCTTACCGAAGAAACTTTCCCAATCAGGGTTCTCCAGATGATAACCTCTTTCTATCAGATCACCACAGAGTTCCTTTTTGTTTCCCTTATTTCAAGAGAAACATTAGGCAGCCGGTCCTCTCTTGTATGAACCACAAGTGCTTTGACTAGACTGAACTAAGCACTCACAACCCGTCTTTCAAATGGGGTTTTCCACAAGCTTGCCAGCTTATCCTGTTCCAGTCTCAGCTGCTACTACTGACTGTAGCATTGCAGAACTGAATTTTCGCTCTCTCTCTCTCTCAGAGAAAAAGCCTCTCGCTCCTTACAAAACCACATGACCCTCTTAGAACAGCAAGTTCCACTTAGACAGCCTGTAGCTCTGAGTTCTTTTATCTGTTCCCTTTTTGTAAACAACAATCCATTAGTGAAATCTCTTGGGCACTCTCCAAAGCTTTTGCAAAGGCTCTTGGAGCCGGCCTGTCTAGCATGAGCAGAGCTCTAGTATTTTAAATAAGATCTATTTTAAAGTGTTTGTATGTGACCTACACTAAGAAAACCTTCCCCAATTTATCTCCCAAAAACATATCTGTAATCTGTCACATCACCCCCGGAATTCCATTGGCTCCCCTGCCTCCCTTGATTGGGTAATCGCTGCCCTTAGCACATTTTCGTGGTCCCGGCTACTAATAAACTGGATCAGAACTAGCCTCACTCGTTGATTTGGGGCGAGACTGAGTGTCTGATGGGCTCTTTCTAGGGGGGGCCTCTGAATTGCTCCCTTCCCAAAACTTCGGGGATCCAGTGTTCAAATAACTCCAGTGAACCCTTCCCTTCCCCTCTTTCAGGCCCAGTCATCTAATGTTATTGCGCCTATTATAATTTTCCAGATATTCCAACTTGTCTGTCAGCTGGGGGGTTTTTTCGATGACCCACGCATCAGCTATATTTTCCATTCTTTCTTGTCTGTCCTGAATGTCCTCCATCTTGTCTTCCAGGGCTCCGATTATGACTTGTCAGAGTCCCAATTGAAGTTCACAGGTTGAGCAGGCTCTTCGAGACCTCTTTTAGTTTGGTATCTAGTCATAATTCTGATCTGGATTGCCAGCGATCACACTGCTGCCAGAACATCTTGGTCGGGCAAGACCGACGTCGCAGGCTTCATCCTCGTGCCTTCTGCATTGGGCCCCGCTGATAGCGCGGGAGCCTGCAGGTTGCCAGCATTGAGTGAGTTTTCACTTGATCTTTCTGCTGCTTCTAGCTGGTCTCTATCTTCTGTCGCCTGCCTCTTGCTCTGCCCATCTTGCTTCAGCGTGGGCAAGTTTAATTTCTTCTTATAGGTGAATTTTTCCTTGTTTTAGATGGGAGCTCTGTGGGGATGTCTTTTCAGCCTCTCAGCATCACGCTACTCCCAAATGGATCTAAATGTTGAGTGTTTTGGGGTTGTCACTGAACTCTATCTTAATTTATTTTTAATTTAGGCATACATTTTGGCCACGAGTCCGTGTCGCCTAATTGACGCCCAATTTACCTACGTCCCTGGTATGTTTCGAATGATGGGGGAACCGGAGTCCCTGGAGAAACCCACGCAGACATGGGGGAACACACAAACTCCTTACAGACAGCATGGGATTCAAAGTCCTGTAAATGCGTTGCACTAACCGCTACACCAACTATGCCACCCTTTCTTGTCTGTACTTCATTTTTAGAAGGGTTCTCTGGTTAACCATTCGCAGTAGACACCTGGGCTAGTTGTTATTATTTCTTTCGCCTTCAATGTGGTTTCCAACAAAATGCAAAATCTTACAGAGGGCTGAATAAAAGATTTGTCATGGATTTGTATATATAATTTGAAAAATCTCTGAAAAAATTGCATTTGTTTTTCTTGCAGTGATTATGACTATCTACGTGATCATTTCCGTGAGAAGCATTATCTGTGCGAGGAAGGGAATTGCAACACTGAGCAGTTTACTCATGCTTTTCGCTCTGAGATTGATTACAAAGCACATAAAGCTGCCTCTCATAGCAAGAGCAGAGCAGAGGCCCGACAGAATAGACAGATTGACCTGCAGTTCAATTATGCTCCTCGACATCAAAGGAGAAACGAAGGTAACTTTTGTGTAGTAGCTGAACAGCATTATTACATCTGCTGCTTCAATGGTTCTGGCTTTCCACATCACTATTTCAAGTTAACATTGAGAGAGGTGCTGAGGAGTCCCAAAAGTGCACTGATTGTAGAAGTCAGATCAAATGAAAGTAATTTGACCATTATTTCTTTGCTGATGCTGGCTATGCCATCGGAGGCATTTTTTCTAATTGGATATTCTCCACTTTCCCCGGTATTCATAAATATATTTTCCTTCAAGTGACGTTAGATTTGTACAGCACAGAAACAAGCCCTGCCACCTAATAAAGATGCCTGTCTTTTCTAATACCATTTGCCTGCATTGGCCCATATCTCTTTAAACTTTTCCTATCCACAGATCTGTCAAAAAGTCTTTTAAATGTTGTAATTGTATCTGCCTCTACCTCTCTTGCAACTTGTTCCAAAGACCCACCACTCTCTGTGTGGAAAAATCTTGCCCTCTGATTCCTTTTTAAATCTCTCTCCTCTCATCTGAAACCTGTATCCTCTAGTTCATTGCATGTCCTGGCCCGATTAAATTCCCAAAATGCATTACTTGACACTTGTCCAAATTAAATTCCATCAGCCATTGTCTTGCCCACTTTCCCAGTTGATTGATGTCCTGTTGTAACTCTAAACAACTTCCTTCACAGTCCACTACACCAATAAATTTGCTGATCTGCAAACTCGTCCTGAGTTTGGCTTGCTTGCCGTTGACTCTCAAATAACTGCAAACTTGCTTCTATCAACCAACTGCCTTTAGCATGTTAAATGTCACAATTGGCATTTCAATTGTTGAAATAAATGTACGTGCTATATATCCTCAAAAATTTTAAAAGTCACCTTAAAATCAGGGTCGTCTTGTACACTGGGTCTAAAATCCAAACTTTGATCGTGAAGTCTCAGCACTGCAGCCATCTTTCCTGCCAGCTCTGACACCATCTTGCACGTGTCTTGTTAATTATTGAAGTCTCAGCGCTCTTCCTGCAGTGTCCAGTCTAACTGCTGTATGCTCTGTCAGGCTTTAAACTGCCTGTTACAGGTGGTTTATTTTAAAATGTTTTAATAAAATTAAAACTTTCACAGGGTAATTTGGTGTTTAAAATACATTATAACTCCAGTTATGTGAAATGGTCAATGCTGGGCTTATGTTGGATAAACTTTTTTTTTTGGAGAACTGGTCATTTTTTTAAAAAACAACCCAGTAGCAACAGCAAATCACAAACAACAAGGGTCAGCTTATTAAACATTAAACAATGTTAAATTCTCGCTTTTAAAAAAAAAAAAAAAAAAATGCTGGCTATCACTGATCAATGAGATGAAACCAACATGACCGCCAATCATGGACATGAACCCCCGCCCCCCCTGCTGATCCCTGGGTAGGTTTCCCAGGCCAGTGGAAAACTCACTGGCAAATTGACTCTGGAACTCCTGACACCAAATCCTCTAGGCCTACCACGCACGCACACTGGGGAAAGTAGGCTAAAAGGAGGATTTGGAGTCAGTATCTGGTGTGCTGAGGATAGGAGGGGAGGGAACATCACTGAGGTCAAGGTCCCACTCTTGCCTGGAAGGCCGCTCTCCTTGATGACACTGAGACAAGGGATTCTTCTGACTGTTTGCATGCAATTTGAGAGGGAGAGTTGGAGAGAGAAAAGTCAATAGGGGAAGGAAAAGAAGAAATGGGGAGGGAGTGGCCTGAAACAAGAACAAATGTCATTCTAATTTCACGATGAGTGAATTATTTTTCAACCTGTGAGGTCATTTTGGCTCCAAAAAAAATTTTTGGATAAATGAAGATTTCTGATTAGTTTCGGATATCCTCATTTATCCAAATTTTTTATAACCTTTCTGGATAAATGAAGATTTTGGAGAATCCTATTTTGGATAATTAGAATTGTACTGTATTGTAAATTGCTTTTAACAACATCCACTGTGGTAGATTTGGGGGTCGTCTTGTAGATTTTTAGTGATTTTCTTTCTACATTTTAGGTGGAAATTCTGGGGAGGTCTTGTACATGAGTAGTCCTATACAGTATTTAAATTGAATATTGTGGCGGTATGCCATTAGGCAGGTCAATCAGCCCCGTTTGTTACGCATGCGGCGGGGCAGCCGACCAAAATGGTGCTGACGGGGGTTTCCTCCTGACCTTGGCACCAGGCTCAGAAGCCTGCGCTGGGGGAGCCACGTGACGCCCTGGTGACATTGGGGGGGCCCCACCGCAGTTCTCAGCCAGGTCCAGGCTGGGAGTTTTAGACCAGCCAGGCAGCCTGCAATAAATCAGTTTTGCTCACTGAACTCAACCCGTCTGGTTGTGCGATCCTTCAGTTGGCAGTGTAGCTGCCGCTACGATATGATGTTTCAAAATAAGACATTAAAAACTTAGTTCTGTTCTTCATGGATTCAGCAGTCCCAGTCAATGAATCTAGGTGACAGCAGGAGGTTGGATGCCAACACATCTGATCCATGACATTTCTCAGACTTCTGCAGGTAACTACAGAAGCATGGAAGTCTAAAATAATCCAGAACACAGGTTTTGTAGATAGCTGGCAATTCTCTTTCTATCTGGGCCATGTCAATTTAGATTGCAGCACACAAATTGCCCTTTCTGGAAGGGAGAACCACTAGTCAAGTTGGATGCTAGCTGGAAGATGCTCCTGTCTAACAATGACAATTCAATGAAATCTAAAATCACATTTTGTGTTCAAGTAACAGAATGACATTATTTGAAATATTACATTTGAATTTTTTGATAATGCTTGTTCTCAGCTAGATGTTGCTTTGTCCTCTAGGTATTTTGGGTGGAGAAGATTATGAAGAAGTGGATCGATTTAATAGAAGAGGCCAGAATAGAGGACAAAACCGTCGAGGCAGATGGAAATATAGCAGGTAATAATTTGAACAATCTCAGAAAAACAATTCTTGTAGCAATCATGGCTATTTGTGTGATCATTTCTGTGAGAAGCATTTTCTGTGTGATTACCAAAAAGCATTGTAATTTGAAATAAAGGAAGATTTCAATAAGCACATAATATACAGTATTTGGGTCTGTTTGGCTTTGCTCTGTGTACATTGATAATCTTTGAATTAGCTTTTTTGCTTCCATGTGTCGCAGTATAAATCTACTTTCAGTTTTTTTATTAACATAACAGTAAACTTGAACAATGGAGCCTAAAACCAAGAAAAAAAATACATGTGCTGTAAATCTGAAAGAAGTTGCAGAAATGTCTCAGCAAGAGTGAAAGTCTTTAAACTGTTTTTTTTTTCCGTTTTCCACATTGCCTTCAGAAAATAGTAGACCCCTTGACAAAACCCTCAATCCAGATATTGGCATCTGTTAAATTGTTATTGTCTGAGCAAGAGATTGTAAACATGTTGGCAATCTCTTTACCATCTCTGCTTGACTGACCATTGCTTCATTCAAATTCACTGTTATTTTCATCGGCATGGCTTCAAAACAATATTGGCCATTAAAATACTGTTGCAAGAAAATGAATATTGAAGATCTCAAGGGATCCTGCAAAGCAAATTCTTCAGTCTATCCACAGATCTATTCATGACATAATCTGCAGGAGCCACACTGCCTGGATTAACCAGAGATCCATCATAATTCACACTTGAGCAGAGGCTTATAGATTGCCTACCTGTAAAGACCATGATTTGTTCAGAATGACCAGGAGATCTAGGAATTAATCACAAGTGCAATATCTTCTTTGATTGGGAATGTACCCTGTTTGAAGGGAAGGGGTTGGGCAGATGAGGATCATTTCTAGGCAACTTAAAAAAAAAGTATGCCTGAAAGAACTGATGGTGTCTGGAAAGAGTGCAGGAAATCTTATCAATTTGCCAATAACCATGACCTTCATGAATTCTCCAGCACGATTTGAATCACATATCTCAGAGGCTCAATCTACTGGGAACTAAAGGAGAAGATCTTAACAGAGTTGGACTACATCTGCTAAAAGGCCCAATTAGAGAAAAATTAATCAGTCTGACACTCTTGAGTGCCAGTGTCACCAATCCTCAGCACTCACTTGTCTAATTTCTCCTCCAATGGTCTATCAACATTGATGCTTAATTCATTTGTCCTTTGTAATTGTTCATTGGTTAATCACTTCCATAAATAAGCTTACTGAACAAATGATGCAGATTGTTGAAGCATTGCTGGTATTTTATTAACTTTTGCAGTTAATGTTGGTATTTGTTGCTATGCCATAAATGTCACTGAGGCTGTTGTGTGACACCAACAACTAGTTAGTTAAAACATTTTCAGATTGCTATAGCTTTCTCTCAAATTGATTTTCTGGAGAGTGGGTTTATCGTTATAATCTCAAACATGCAAGGCATGTCCTTTATCTAGTTTCTTCATCTAGTGAGTGGTGATTTTTTTGGAAATCTACTCAAAGGGCTGTGGAGGTTCAGATGCTGATCACATTCATGGCAAAGAGTAATAATTTTTTTAAACCAGCTTAGTTTTTTTGGCTATTGAGGGATATGTTGTGCATGATGGAAAGAGCATTTTGAAGATTGGCCTTGGTCATTAAATGCCATGGCCACCTACTTACTTCCGTTTGTCATCTTTTGTACCAATGTTCTTCCATTGCCTGATTTCTCCATGTTTTTCACTTTCAATGGTATTTCTTCCTTTCCATTCGAAATGATTTGCTCCCTTGGTAGTCATGATGTATGGAATGCTAGTATTTAGGCAGAAGGTGCTTGCCAAGCCTGTTTGGTGCTTTTTCTGCACATTAGAAGTTTGCAGAATATTGGTGTGATTACTGGGATACCATTTTACCAGAGTATTCAGTGATAGCTTCTGGCATCACTCCTCAGGTGCCTCAAACAGGAGAGAGTAGCGGAATAGGGGAATTAAAAACAGTGGCGGAATTGTTGTCCTGCCCTTAACCCAGCAGCGGAGGTATTAATTGCACTGAATCGACATCTGTGTTTTAAAAGGGGAAACAGTCAGGACGGAAAGGATGTTTGTTATACGTCAAACTAGACGCTGATGCTGTTGTTACAAGTCGTGCCTATTTTGCTGCCGGAAAGCCAGCATGCTTTGTAAAATGACACACTGGGGCAGCATTGTGCTGGCATTGTCTGGTTCAGTGTAAACAAGCAAAGCCGGCTTAATGACGGGTCTTCTTTATGACAGTACTGTGGGATATGTTTATTTTTTTTTTAAAAGCTAGTTATTACTGGCACACCCTTTTATACATTAAGAATTGTAATGTTCAGTTCTGTCAGATTTTAAAAATTAGTTGGTGATACAGTAAAACCCCTGGTATCTGGGATTGATAGATGCAGAATAATTGAATTTACCGGTTTCTTGAGATTGCATGATTGGCGAGCTAATGATGAGGTCCACGACTTTTAAACTTTCTGCAATTTTTTTTGCCATTTGCTTTTGGTTTGCTGGTTGGTTTGCATTTTGGATAATGGGTTGTACTGTATTTGGTTATCAGAAATGGATGGTTTCTATGTCACCCTCATTCATGTGCATCTGTTAGGACATGAATTCAATCTCCCAAGGGCTAAACAGCAGTAATTTTTTAAATAATATATTTTATTTTTCATCTTTAACTATATTTAACAGTTAACAATTAGACAAAATACAAAACGTAAGAAAACACCATTCCCCTACCCTTTGTGTGAACGGTTAAACAAAGTAAAAAGAAAAATCCCATCACCGGTGCATAACAATGAAACACATAGAGACCTGATATTACCATAATGTTACATTCTTTGCAGAGGTCTATGGCTAGGCAGAAGTGATCACATCCCTATAGTGGTGCCTGTATGTTCTAGATAAGGTTGCCGCAGTAAATTCTTATGAGAGAATACCCTGAGATGTATGTTGAAAACATCTGGGTCTATTGATTGAAAATAGAGTGGAAGTAATTCATCATGAGATTGAGGTTCAAAGAGAGACAAAAAGGGACAAAGCTTAGGTGAATCTTCCAAAGGTAACGTGCTAGGGATTGCAAAGATGGTGGTAACTAAAACATAGACAATTACATTGTGCAGTGAGATACAATTTTTTGAAAAACAGGGATTGGATATTGCAACTTGTGTTTCTGTATAATCTCCATTGGTGTAATTTTTCACTGATTTTACTTCCAGGGAGGAAGAAGATAGAGAGGTTGCTGCAGCTGTTCGAGCATCTATAGCAGCAAGGAGGCAAGAGGAAAAGAAACGAGCTGCTTTAAAGGAAGAAACTGATTATAGCAAAAATAAAAACTCTGAAAAGGATATTGACGATACATGCAATGTTAAGAGTGTGGTGAAGCCAGCTAGTGAGACTACAGGTTTGGTTTGGTTTACTTTGGTTTTGAGTAAGTGTTTTAATGTACATCTTTTGCTCCCAATTGCATATGGTCCAGCTGAATGTAGTAAGAATTTAGGTCCAAGCAGAAAGAATGATTTCACGCTCTTGGTAATAATAGTTCTAAAAATAATGAAAACATTCATTCCTTTTCCTGCGGGCATGGCAGAATTTCTAGTAGAGGCCGAAATGAAGATTTGTACAACAAGATATCGAAAAGATTTAATTAATCTAGGAAAAGGATTTGAACAATATAACCAATTAGCATCAATGGCAAGAGAACGGGAGTTAAAATTTTCAAGTTATTAGTAGTATAATGATAAAAATGTTTTTGCACTAAAATGTTCACCTCGGCAGGTCTGATCACCTGGCTGTACTTCTACTCCTGGCGGATTAGCAGAAACTGAGGACTATAGCGCCAGTGGTGAAATTATGGTCAAGGGAGAAGAAAGAGCCCCTGCAGGACTGCTTTGAATCAGAGGTCTTGACCATCTTTAAGGACGTCTCTAGATTTGAATGAACGTGCCTTGGCTGTTACTAACTTTATCAAGACCTGTGTGGATGAATGTGCACATACTGTGTGGTGTGACTACCCCAACCAAAAGCTGTGGATGAATCAGAAGATTCACAACCTGCTGAGGGCGAAATCGATAGTGGTTAAGACCAGGGATTCAAGATTCAATTTATTGTCATGTAACAAAGACAGTGCAATGTTACACAGAATTTGTTTTCTTCTGCCATGAGACAGACAGATTTGCCATCAGCAGAAATTTCCTGAAGTCCCTCTTGCAGTCAGAGAAAGAGAAGCAAAAAGAGTGTCCTCTCAGTCACTGTGTGTCCATGGATTTGCTTTCAGCGACCGCCTCACCCTCTCATATCCCAGTTCCAATAATTGGTACCCCTTCATCCAGTTTCAAGCAGTCCGCAGTTTAAATCCCTTGACCACAGTCGCCAGAAGCCTGCGTGAGTTCCTCTCCTCAAGTAACCAAATACCCATTGCCTATATGTTTCTTCAACCACTAACCCCTCAATGGTCTGCCACCTTCAGTCTACCACCCGTGGTTCATCTCTGCTTCTCCTTCTCAATCAGGGGATGGTCTCATTTTCTGGTCTCCCGTGCCAGTCCTCTGCTTCCCTGGATTCTCTAACCCCTCATGGGTGCTGCCAATGATCACAGAATCTTTTTTAAATAAAACCACTGTCAGCTCCATTTACTGTTAAAACCTATACAGAGTGATCCCATTATTTAGTGGAAAACCAGGTACAACCCACAGAAGGCTATCTCTGCAGCAAAGAGGCAGTTATGAAGGAAGCTAAAATCAATGAGACACTCGGCAGCTATGGCAGGGCTTGCAGCCATTGCATCCGACAAGCCGACGCCTAATATCATAAATGGCTGTGATGCTTCACTACCCGATGAGCTGAACACATTTTGCGCTCACATTGAAAAGGAGAACTCAATGGTACCAATGAAAATTCCTGCAGAAGATGGTGACCCTGTGATATCTGTTTCAAGGCCAATGTCAGAACATCTTTCAAGAGGGAGAACCCTCTCAAGGCATCTGCTAGGGTACTGAAAATCTTTGCCAGTTAGCTGGAGTGTTCATGGACACTTTTAACCTCTCATTGCTGCAGTTGGAGGGTTCCACATGCTGAAAATCTTTGCCAATTAGCTGGAGTCTTCATGGACACTTTCGACCTCTCATTGCTGCAGTTGGAGGGTTCCACATGCTGAAAATGAGCATCAATCAGGCCCAGTGCCCAAGAGCAGAGGGAAATGCCTCATGATTATCACTTTCATCTACTGTGGTGAAATGCTTTCGGGTTGGTCATGGCCAGAATTAACTCGTACCTAAGTAAAAATCTGGACCCACTGCAATTCACCTACCTCCACAATCGCTCCACAGCAGATACAACCTCACTGGCTCTCCACACAGCTCTGGATCATTGAGAAAACAGTAACATCAGGCTGCTTTTCATTGACCACAGCTCAACGTTCAATACCGTCATACCCTCAGTATTGGTCAGCAAGCTTGCACAACGCAGTTACAGTGCCAGCGACCTAGGTTCAAATCTGACGCAGTCTGTAAGGAGTTTGTACATTCTCCACGGGCCTGAGTGGGTTTCCTCTGGGTGCTCAGGTTTCCTTCTCGCCCTTCAAAATGTACAGGGGTTACAGGCTAATTGGATGTAATTGGGCTGCACGTCTTATGGGCGGAAAAGGTCTGTTACCATGCTGTATGTCTTTATTTTTTAAAAATCTGGATCCTTGACTTCATTGGAAGACCACAGTCAGTATGAATCGGAATAATGTCTCGTTTTTGCCAACAATCAACACAGGCTTCCCTCAAGGAGGCGTGCTTAGCCCATTGCTCTAGACTTGTGACAGTGAGGCTAGGTACAATTCAAATACCATCTATAAATTTGGCGATGACACCATGGTCTTGGACAGAATCATGGAAATGAGGAAGTCTACAGGAAAGAGAGATCAACTGGTTGAGTGGCGTCACAGCAACCACCTTGCCCTCAAAGTCAGCAAAACGACGGACTTCAAGAGGGGGAAATCAGGAGAATGCAAACCAGACCTTGTCGAGAGTTCAGCAGTGGAAAGGGTTAAGAACTTCAAATTCCTGAGTGTCAACATCTTTGAAGATCTATCCTGGGCCTCCATTGTCAAAGTAAGCATGAAGAAGGCTCGCCAGCAGCTGTTCATCATGAGGAGTTTAAGGAGATTTGATATATCACCAAAGACTTCCAAATTTCTACAGGTGTACTGTGAAGAGCATTCTGACTGGTTGCATCACTGTCTGGTATGGAGGTGTCAAAGCACAAGTCAAATAAAGACTATAGAGAGTTGTGAACTCTGCCAGCGATAACATTGGCATTAGCCTTCACTTCATTAAGAACATCTACAAGAGATGGTAGCTCAAGAAAGCAGCCTCTATCCTCAAGGATCCTCACCTCTCAGGCTATACCCTCTTACTGCTACAATGAAGGAGATACAAGAGCCTAAAGTTGAACACACGCTGTTACAAACCCAGCTTCTTCCCCTCTCCCGTCGGAGTTTTGAATGGACACTGAACCACTGACACCACCTCACTTTTCTCTTGCACACTAATTTATCTATTTTTAAAACATAGCAATTTTGGACCTTATAATGCTTCTGCAAATCAGCAAATTTTGTGATATCTGTTTTTTTAAAAATTTTTTATTTTTCACACCATAAATCACATTAGCCATGCTACACACTTTTTCTTTTTCACGCATATACAGTGACTTTTTCTCCCCCCCCCCCCCCTCCCAAGCCACCCCCCCACACCCCCCCCCCTCCCATCCATTTTAGGTATACAATCTAGGTTACATTAAACCAGTCAGATAATGTTGTCATTCAACAAAAATACACCAGAAATTCTACTGAGTCCATTCTTTTCTTTCCTTCTCCTTCCATCAACTTAGGTAATGATTGTCCCCGGTAGGTTTTCGCTATTGAATTTAATGTAAGGCTCCCATATTTGTTCAAATATTTCAATATTATTTCTTAAACTATATGTAATTTTTTCTAATGGAATACATTTATTCATTTCTATATACCATTGTTGTATTTTCAGATTATCTTCCAATTTCCAGGTTGACATAATACATTTTTTTGCTACGGCTAGGGCTATCTTAACAAATCTTTTTTGTGCATCCTCCAAATCAATTCCAAATTCTTTGTTTTTTATGTTACTTAGAAGAAAGATCTCTGGATTCTTTGGTATATTGTTTTCTGTTATTTTATTTAATATCTGATTGAGATCTTCCCAAAATTTTTCTACTTTCTCACATGTCCAGATTGCATGAATTGTTGTTCCCATTTCTTTTTTACATCAAAAACATCTATCAGATACTGTTGGGTCCCATTTATTTAACTTTTGCGGTGTAATGTATAGTCTGTGTAGCCAGTTATATTGTATCATACGTAGCCTCGTATTTATTGTATTTCTCATCGTTCCAGAACATAATTTCACCCATGTTTCCTTTTTTATCTTTATTTTTAAATCTTGTTCCCATTTTTGTTTAGTTTTACCATTTGTTTCCTCATTCTCTTTTTCTTGCAGTTTAATATACATATTTGTTATAAATCTTTTGATTAACATTGTATCTGTAATCACATATTCAAGGTTACTTCCCTCTGGCAAACTCAAATTGCTTCCTAATTTATCTTTCAAGTAGGATCTCAGTTGGTAATATGCCAGCGCTATATCTCCAGTTATATTGTACTTATCTCTCATTTGTTCAAAGGATAAGAATCTACTTCCTGAAAAACAATTCTCTATTCTTTTAATCCCTTTTTTTTCCCATTCTCTAAAGGAAAGGTTATCTATTGTAAAAGGGAGTAACTTATTTTGCGTCAGTATTAGTTTTGGTAATTGATAATTTGTTTTATTTCTTTCTACATGAATCTTCTTCCAAATATTGAGGAGATGATGTAATACTGGAGAGGTTCTATGTTGTACCAATTTTTCACCCCATTTATATAATATGTGTTCAGGTATCTTTTCCCCTATTTTATCTAATTCTAATCTCGTCCAGTCTGGTTTTTCCCTTGTTTGATAAAAATCTGATAGGTATCTTAATTGTGTGGCTCTATAATAATTTTTAAAGTTTGGCAATTGTAAGCTTCCTTGTTTATACCTTTCTGTTAATTTATCCAGTGCTATCCTCGGTTTCCCCCCTCTCCATAAAAATTTCCTTATTATTTTCTTTAACTCTTTGAAGAATTTTTCTGTCAGTTGTATTGGCAATGCCTGAAATAAGTATAATATCCTTGGAAAAATGTTCAGTTCAATACAGTTTATCCTTCCTATTAGTGTTAGTGGTAGATCTTTCCAATGCTCTAAATCGTCCTGTAATTTTTTCATTAGTGGATAATAATTGAGTTTGTATAATTGGCCGAGATTTTTGTTTATTTGTACACCTAGGTATCTTATTGCCTGCATTTGCCATCTAAATGGAGATTCCTTCTTAAATTTTGAGAAATCCGCATTATTCATAGGCATTGCTTCACTTTTATTTACGTTTATCTTGTAACCCGACACTTCTCCATATTCCTTCAATTTCTTATATAATTCTTTTATTGATAGTTCTGGTTCTGTTAAGTACACTATAACATCGTCCGCAAATAGACTGATTTTATATTCCTTGTCTTTTATTTTTATTCCTTTTATATTATTATCTATTCTTATCAATTCTGCTAGTGGTTCTATAGCTAACGCAAACAATAAAGGTGATAGTGGGCATCCCTGCCGCGTTGACCTGCTTAAGTTAAATTGTTTTGATACATGTCTAT
Organism: Narcine bancroftii; assembly: GCF_036971445.1. NCBI lineage: Eukaryota > Metazoa > Chordata > Chondrichthyes > Torpediniformes > Narcinidae > Narcine > Narcine bancroftii. The sequence continues at coordinate 36,802,280 of NC_091480.1, read as the reverse complement.
TTACTGTCACTTTCGCTAACGGTCCCTTATATAATGCTTTAATCCAATTAATATACTTCTCCAGTAAACTGAATTTTTGCAATACTTTGAACAAATAATTCCATTCTACTCTGTCGAAGGCCTTCTCTGCGTCTAAAGCAACTGCTACTGCAGGTGCTTTATTTCCTTCTACTGCATGAATTAAGTTAATAAATTTACAAATATTGTCTGTTGTGCGTCTTTTTTTGATAAATCCAGTTTGTTCTAAATTTACCATTTTTGGTACCTGCTCTGCTAATCTGTTTGCTAATAGTTTAGCTATTATCTTATAATCTGTGTTTAGTAAAGATATTGGTCTATATGACGCTGGTGAGAGTGGATCTTTCCCTTGTTTTAGTATTACTGTAATTATTGCTGTTTTACATGAATCTGGTAAGCTTTGTGTTTCATCAATCTGGTTGATTACATCCAGGAGGGGTGGAATTAATAAGTCTTTAAATGTTTTGTAGAATTCTATTGGGAGTCCATCCTCTCCTGGTGTCTTATTATTTGGTAATTTTTTTATTATCTCTTGTATTTCTACTGTTCCAAATGGTTCTGTTAATTTATTTTGTTCCTCTATTTGTAGTTTTGGTAGTTCAATTTTAGTCAAAAATTCATCTATTTTCCCTTCTTTCCCTTCGTTTTCAGTTCGGTATAATTGTTCATAGAATTCTCTAAAGTTTTCCTTAATTTCTTTTGGATTATATGTAATTTTTTTGTCTTTTTTCCTTGATGCCAATACCATTTTCTTAGCTTGCTCTGTCTTAAGCTGCCATGCTAGGATTTTGTGCGTTTTTTCACCCAGTTCATAATATTTCTGTTTTGTCTTCATTATATTCTTCTCTACCTTATATGTTTGTAATGTTTCATATTTTATTTTTTTCTCCGCCAATTCTCTTCTTTTAGTTGTATCTTCCTTCATTGCTAATTTTTTTTCTATATTTACTATTTCCCTTTCCAACTGCTCTGTTTCCTGATTATAGTCCTTCTTCATCTTGGTTACATAACTTATTATTTGCCCTCTAATGAATGCTTTCATTGCATCCCATAGTATAAACTTATCTTCCACTGATTCCGTATTTATTTCAAAATACATTTTTAATTGTTTTTCAATAAATTCTCTAAAATCCTGCCTTTTAAGTAGCATGGGGTTTAATCTCCATCTATACATTCTTGGAGGGTTGTCCTCTAGCTTTACTGTCAATATTAAGGGTGAATGGTCCGATAGTATTCTAGCTTTATATTCTGTTTTTCTTACTCTATCTTGCATACTAGCTGATAACCAAAATAGGTCTATTCTTGAGTATGTTTTATGTCTAGCCGAGTAATATGAATATTCCTTTTCTTTTTGGTTTTGTTTCCTCCATATATCCAAAAGTTGCATTTCTTGCATTGATTTAATTATAAATTTGGTTACTTTGTTCTTTCTGTTAATTTTTTTCCCAGTTTTATCCATATTTGAATCCAAATTCAGGTTGAAATCCCCTCCTATTAGTATGTTCCCTTGCGTATTAGCTACCTTCAAAAAGATATCTTGCATAAACTTTTGATCTTCTTCGTTAGGTGAATATACATTAAGTAGATTCCAAAACTCCGAATATATCTGACATTTTATCATTACATATCTCCCTGCTGGATCTATTATTTCCTCTTCTATTTTAAATGGCACATTTTTACTAATTAATATAGCCACTCCTCTTGCTTTTGAATTATACGATGCTGCTGTTACACGTCCTACCCAATCTCTCTTTAATTTCTTGTGCTCCAATTCAGTTATTTCTTGGACAAATGCTATATCAATTTTTTCTTTTTTCAGTAAATTTAGCAGTTTCTTCCTTTTAATTTGGTTATGTATTCCATTAATATTTAAAGTCATATAGTTCAACGTAGCCATTTTATACTTTGTTTATCTTCCCTTTCCGTTTTTCCATCATTACCTTTCCTCCTTTTCCATTTCTGTTTTCTTATTTTAAACCCTTTATAAGACAACATTCCTAAAACATCAAACATTTTCCTTATTCTCCTATTTATAACTTCTTTAGCCCCAATCTCCCCTTCCCCTCCTGAGTTGTCCTTTATCCCTTGTCGGACAACCACATCTCCCCTCTTCATTTGGGTTTGCGAATTCACTCGCAAGCGTCAACTGATTTTGCAGTGACCGCTATTCCCCCCCACCCAGCCCCCCCAGAAAAGATTTCACTTTTCATATGTAACAAAGGTCACTCTTTTAATTCCCTCCTTATTCTCTCTATTCCATTACCTTCCCTTATTAATTCTTGTCTATACTATTTATATTTTCCTCTAAGTACCGATACATTCACGTATGCACATTATACCTATACACTCTTATACCTCTTTACCCACATACATATCAATCGTGATCATTTTTACTCTCATTACACGTCTTCATCTCTCCGTCTATTTTGTAGTTCTGCAAATTTTCGTGCTTCTTCTGGATCCGAGAATAGTCTGTTTTGTTTTCCTGGAATAAATATTTTCAATACCGCTGGATGCTTTAGTATAAATTTATACCCTTTCTTCCATAAAATCGCCTTTGCTGTATTGAACTCCTTTCTCTTCTTTAGGAGTTCAAAACTTATATCTGGATAAATGAAGATTTTTTGCCCTTTATACTCCAGTGGCTTGTTGCCCTCTCTTACTTTTTCCATTGTCTTCTCCAGTATCTTTTCTCTTGAAGTATATCTTAGGAATTTTACTAAAATAGATCTTGGTTTTTGTTGTGGTTGTGGTTTAAAGGCCAATGCTCTATGTGCCCTTTCTATTTCCATTTCTTGCTGTAGTTCTGGACATCCTAGGATCCTAGGGATCCAATCTTTTATAAACTCCCTCATATTCTTGCCTTCTTCATCTTCCTTAAGGCCCACTATCTTTATGTTATTTCTTCTGTTATAATTTTCCATTATATCTATTTTCTGAGCTAACAGTTTTTGTGTCTCTATAGCTTTTTTATTAGATTCCTCCAATTTCTTTTTTAAGTCTTCTACCTCCATTTCTGCTGCTACTGCCTGCTCTTCCATCTTGTCCATTTTCTTTCCCATTTCTGTTAAGGTCATATCTATTTTATTCATTTTCTCTTCTGTGTTGTTTATTCTTCTTCTTAAATCATTAAATTCCTGTGTTTGCCATTCTTTAAATGACTCCATGTATCCTTTAATAAGAGAAAGTATATCCTTTATCTTGCCTTTCCCTTCTTCTTCTATTTCACTGTACTCTTCCTCTTCCTCTTCTTCTTCCTCTGGGTTGGCCATCTGTTGTTTCTTTGTTGCCCTTTTCTTCTCTTCTTTCTTGTTTCCATTGTCTTCTGTGTTCTCTTCTTGCTGCAGGTGTTCTGCAGCTGTCGTTGCCGGCTGTGGAGATCGACTCCCCAGCTGGTCCCCCCTCCCGTCGGTATGGTTTTTTTCATGCGCATCGCGCATGCGCGAGGAGTCGCTCATGCGCGGTTGCGCACTTTTACTCGGCTCAGCGAGCCATTGTTGTAGTTCTTTTTCTACCGACCTGAGGTAGCGGGCTCCTCTCTCCACAGCGGGCCTCTTCGAACAGGTAAGGCCTTCTCCTTCTTCCTCCGTTGTCTTCTCTTCCTCTCTTCTTACCGTTGATTTTGATTTTTCCTTTTTTGTCGCCATCTTCTTTCCACCTTTATAGTCACTTTTCTGTAACTTTTATTTCTGTGCCTTTGTGTTTTCCTTTGTTTTTTCCGACTTTTCTGGAGAGGGCTGGAGTTCACCGTCCGGCCACTACTCCATCACGTGACTCCTCTCAAATTTTGTGATATCTTTTCATGACAATAAATTCTGATTCGGAAAATCAATGCTCTTTCCTACAGTACTGCTGTTATCTGGCCTGCAGAGTGTTACCAGCATTTCCTGCAGATTTCTAAAATGTGTTGTCTATTGTTTTTGGAGAGAAGTAACACATCCAAAGGAAACATCAGAATGTATGGGAAGGTAAATTATAATAAAGTGCTTTGAGAGATTGGTCATGACCAGAATTAACATGTACCTCAGCAAAGGTCTGGACCCACTACAATTTGACTATCGTCACAATCGCTCCACAGAAGATGCATTATTGCTGGCTCTGCATTCTGCCCTGAATCACTTCAAAACAGTAACCTGTACATACAGTTGCACTTTGTAGACTACAACTCAGCCCTCAACAACATTATTCCCTCAGTGCTGGTCAAGAAGTTCCAAACCCTGGGCCTCTGCATCCCCCTCTACAAATTCCTTGACTTCCTCATCGGAAGACCACCATGCGAATTGGAAGCGAGGTCTCTTCCCCACTGATTATCAACACAAGCACACCTGAAGGATGCGTGCTGAGCCCACTGCTCTACTCATTATACACCCACAACTGTGTGGCCAAACACAATTACAATAAATATACGATCTACAAATTTGCTGATGACATCATTGATGTCTGCAGAATCACAAATGTCAATTGGGAAGTCTACAGGAGGAAGATGGATCAACTCGTGTGGTGTCATGTCAACAACCTTGCTTTCAATGTTAGCAAAACCAAGGAGATGATTGCAGACTTCCAAGAGGAAGTCAGAAGAAACCAATCCAGCCCTCATCAATAGCTCAATACTGAAGAGGGTCAAGAACTTCAAATTCATGGGTGTTAGCAGCTCTGAGGATCTATCCTAGAGCCTCCATGTTGATGCAATCATGAAGGCTCACCAGCAGCTATACTTTGAGGATTTAGTATGTCACTGAAGATTCTCAAACTTCTACAGGTGTACTGTGGATGCATTATTGTCTGGTATTGGAGGTGCCAACACTCAGGACAATAAAGTCCAGTGGGTTGTTAACTTGACCTGCAACATCATGTCTTCACTCTATCAAGGACATCTACAAGAAGTGGTGTCTTAAGAAAGCAGCTTCTATCCTCAAGGATCCCCCACCACCCAGACCATGCCCTCTTCTCTCTGCTACTGTCGGGGGGGGAGGGGGGGTGGAGTAGGGGAAGGGAGCACTTAGCAGCACAAGGACATCTTCTTCCCCACTGCCGTAAGATTACTGAATGATCAATGGGCCAAAGACACTGCCTGACTTTGACTTTTCGGGCACTATTTTATTTTTCGTAAGGTGGTTTATATGAATATTTGCACTACAATGCCAAAGTTCATGACTTCTTTATGCCAATAAATTCTGATTCTGGAACCCTGCTTCAAAGGTACCTGGTATTGAGCAAGATGCAGCAGAAAAAGTGCATCGAATTGGATCAGCCATGACCTTGCGCTTAAGGTTAAATGGCCTGTTATAATCCTATAAATTAAAGGGGTCAAACCCTCCCCACCATCAGCAACAGGAGTTACCTGCCACCATCGGATTCAACAACAGACTCATTTAGGGACTCTGCATTTTTTTTTTAAATTGTCTCTGTTTTGGACAGTTTGTTTACATGTGTATGTTGAGTGCAGTTTTTTGCACGACCAATAAATGGTAATACTGCTTTGCCCACAGGAACAGGAGTCTCGGGGTTATATGTAATGTCATGTATGTATTCTGACAATAAATCTGATAGCTATATAATTAGGTACAGAATTTGTGCAGGCTCCATCTTTCTTCTCTTGACTCTTCTTTTCGCCTTTTGGAGTTAATTCTGAGCCTAAATCTTGTGTGGACGTATTAGGACAAGATTAACCATTCCCTGTCCCAAACATATATAATGACAACCACAATAAATGTGGTGTAACTGAGAAGCATTGTTGGGGGTGCGGGGAGGGGGGGGGGAATGGATGGGACTGCTTTGCTTCTGATATACCGTGCCCTCCATAACGTTTGGGACATAAACACATTTTTTCCTTCATTTGCACCTGTGCTCCACAGTTTTAAATTTATAATTAAACAATTCACATATGATTCACTATATGAAATGCTTGGCTTGGCAGAATATTATAAAGCTCAGCACCCTAAAGTAATTCAGCAATTGGTGTAATTTTGGAGCAAACAGGAAATGACCTGTGAAACATAATCTACTGCACATTTTTTTAAATCATTCTTGAATTAATTCAAAACAAAGATTACTTGCAGTTTCAAACTTGTGAATAAATTTTAATTTGCCTTTATATTAAGGAACCAAAGAGACTGCTAAAGGCCCTTCAAAGCCAGAGATTTTGCAAGTGACGGTTCCACCTAATCCAAGGTATACAAATAAAACCAGTCCTATAATGTTCAAATTATTTCTGGGATGATTCCATATGTTCATGAGAAAGTCAAATGCATATTTGTTCAGTAGTGAAATTTGTTTTATTCTTAAAGCAAAGAGACACAAGGAAAGTAAAATGAAGTATTTTGATCAGCAACATTGGAAGTTCATAATTGGAAAAAATTAAGGATTTTACATTGGGTGGATGAAGGAGGTCCTGTGTTGAAATGTAGAAGCTGCTGTTAAAAGTGGCAGAGCTGATTTAATAAGACCACACAGTATAGCATCAGTGATAATTTTGGGGGATAGAAGGATCAATTACCATAAAATGGAAGGGGGTCAATATCTTGTACAGAGGCCTGGTCATCTTCCTTTGGAAGGGTTCAACTAATTTGGCAGGGGTCGGAATACTACTGATAGCAGGGTAGCAGTTGGAGAGATTGAATCAAGCATTGAGAATAAATTGAGCAAGACCAGTGGGCAGAGGAAAGGATGCAAATTGGGGAACTTGGGGGTGTGGGGGATGGTTAGAAAGTTTAATTGCATATTCTTTAATGCACGGAGACCTGCAGGTGAGTCAGGTCAATTTAGAGCTGGAATTCTGCTATCAGTCACAAAAAAGGTTGAGTGGAGGCTCAGGCTGGCATCTTAATGGAAGAAGGTGCAAAAAAGGAGGGGGCAAGTGCCATGTGATTACAGAGAAGGTCACTGAAAATGCATGGAGAGGATCTTGGAGGGAGTGCCCAATCAAGCTATATGGTTAGAATTTGGGAACATGAGAGGCTGCAATCACTCATCTGGGGTTGTACTATTGGCCTTCCAATAGTTGGTGGGAATTGGAAAAACAGATATCTAAGCAAATGATAGAAAGGTATAAAAGCAATAGTATAGCATTGGGAAACTAGCTTTTCAATCTTGACTAGGATTGTGTGAGCACAGGGGCTTAGAAGGGATGGGGATGAGGATTTTTTTTGGAGACAATATGCAGATAGTCCTGCTAGGTATCATAGTAAATGAAACTGGACAGCTAGTGGATTTGTTGGGAACAGTGGCCAGCATTTCAAGATGGTTATCAAAAGGGAGAATGTTAGTCCTTGAAATAATGTCCTAAATTGGGAGCAGACTAATTTGAATGGTGTAAGCATGATCTAGTGAAAATAGATTAGGAGTAGATAAGATCTCACATAGTAAGTAAGAATATTTTAAGAAGTTGACAAGGATTTGGGATAGTATATTTTGAGGGTGAAAGGCAAAGATGGTAAGATTAGAGAACTTTTGATGACAAAATTCACTGAAAGTTTAACCAAAGGGAAGCAATTTCCTTAAGAAATTGATGGTGTGGGAAAGTACTTAAAGAAATTAGCAGGACAAAAATAAAGATTGTCAATCTTGCTGTGGCTATTGTTATTCTACAAGTATATTATGAGCAAGAGAGTAGTTAGAGATTCAGGAGGTCCCCTTATAGACCAGAGGGATAATTGCATGTGAAGCAAGGGGATACTTCTCATTCATATTCACGAAGAAGGGTGTGGATGATCGTAAGATCTGGAATGCTTACATTGGTGGTGTGGAGTACGTCAGGAGCTATTGGATGTCTTGGAGTACAAGCATGTATCAATGTTCAGGCATAAATGAGAGCTAATGAGAAGCGGACAATCTCCTTGAATTTTGTGAAGGTAAATTCCATTGAGCTCTGTTGCTCCTGTCTCTGGATTTTCATCCATATAGTATCCCGCTGCTAATCATATTTCAAAATCCATGCAATGAAAGGTCATTCATTCCAGTAAAGTGTTATTATTAAAAGTATTTAACTTTATTTTAAAGGATTGGCAACAATATTTATGGGATTAAGTAGTTCAGATACGCATAATCATAAACAATATATACTGATAATATTTTCTAAATGGGTTGACAATTGAGTATAGTGGGGGAGTGCTACATCAATGAGATGAATGAGCCAAAAGTTGATGATGAAAGTGTGAGGTCATACCTTTTGGTAAGCAAAAATATTAGTAAGCTTGCAGCAAATGATGGGAAGCCAAATGATGTACTGGCCTTTATTGCAAGAGGGTCTGAGTTTAGAAAGAATTTTTTATGTTAACAGGCCCTTTTGGCCCACAAGCCCATGCCGCCCAAATACCCAATTAACTTACTGTAATGGAATATTTAGGAGATAAATTGGTAAAATTAGGGTAGGTTAAAACAGATCTTATTTAAAATATTGAAGAATTCATATTCAGTGAATTTTCAGAAACTATGGAGAATGCTGTGCACATTTCACAAGTAGGTGCTAACTGAAATGACGTCATTTAAGCAACAAGCAGGAGATGCTCTGCTGTTAAAAGCTTTTTGCAAGGGTTTTGACAGAAAGGTCACTCCTGGGTTTTTGTTTACCTAAACACAACCACTTGACCAAGAAGACTAACTCCTATTGTTTGCTGGAGAAGGTCAGGAGTTTTGCAAGTACGAGAGTCACATGGGCTTTCTGGGAGTTGTGGGTGGGGTGGGGGGGGGGAGAGAGAGAGAGAAACAGCTGAAACAAGCAGGAGAACCTGGTTAGAACTGAAACAAACTCCAGAGTAGCAGATGGCTGGAAGTGCTATCTGTATGATGTTTCTCTTGGAATAAGTGGAACAGAAAGGAACTCTGGTAGCCTGAAAGAAAGAGGTTACCATCTGGAGAACCCTCATGGGACAAGTTTCATCAGCAAGACATTGAGGTGACTAATGGTGGTAGGTCAGTTGTGGAAATCCTGGAACAACAAATCTCTCTCTGAAAACCCTACAAGAACCTTCCTGAGCGGTAAACATTTACCTTTCAAGCACCAAAGACTGGTGAACTTTATACATGTTTAATTCTGTGCACAGTATAAGAATTGCCTGCAACCAATGAGAAGTGAGATTGAACTGTGAACCAAAGAACTTTTCTTACATTTACACACACATCACATATATGTGCGCTTAGAATTAGAAGGGGGTTAAGTTGGGTTTAGTTAAGTTAATAGAAATAAGTTAAAGTTTGATTCTGTTTTCATGTTTAAAGATAATTAAAAACTATTTTTGTTTAAGTAACTACTTGTCTTGGTGAATGTCTATTGCTGCTGGGTTTTAGGGTCCTTTGGGCTCGTAACACTACGTCCCCCATATATTTTGAAGGGTGGAGGAAACCCAGGCAGAATCCAGGAGAACATACAAATGCCTTGCAAACAATGCAGTATTCAAATTTTGCAGGGAACTAGTGTGGCCTTATCTGGAATGCTGTGCAGAGTTTTGTTCCTCTAATTTAAATGGATAAACTAATGTTGAAAGTGGTCCAAAGACTATTTACCAAGTTGATTCCTGAAATGAGAAATTTGCTGTGTCATGAGAGTATATATATAAAAAAAAAATTGGAAGATTGAGGATGAGCATATTGAAATGCACAAAATCCTGAAGAGGCACAACATGGATGTAATGATGGTTAAGATTCTCCCGTTAGTGGGGAGAAATAAAATAGATGCGTGGGAGCTTTTTGCAGAGGGTGGTGATTCTCAGGAACCTGAAGCATTGTGGATGCAGGATCACTGGGAAGATTTAAGGAGAAAGTAAATACAGTACAACTCAGATTATTCGAAATGGTTGGGACTGGGCCCATGTTGGATAAACTTTTTTTTGGAGAACTGTTCATTTTAAAACAAAACAGCCTAGTAGCAACAGCAAATCGTGTAATAGTGTTTAAACAACAACAAGGAAAGGCTTTTTAAGCATTAAAAAAAATGCTGGCCACTGCTGATCACCAAAACCTACCCACCGAGGCCCTGCTTGTGCCAGCAGCCTGAGGTCCCCGATCAGTTTGTACATTTTTGAAAAGTTTTGAGGCCTGGGACAGATCAACTGGTTTGTGGTCTTCTGCTCTTTCCCTTTTTTTTGTTGTTGGAGGCCCTGACTTTTGAATGAGATTATATAGAGGGTCGGATGGACTTAAAATATTTGATAATGAAGAAGAGTAGGGAAATTATCCAATTTCTTGGGCATAATTTTGTCAGTTAGAACTCCTCAAAAATTTGTGGAACGTAATAAGGTTGCTTTTTAAGAGAGCTTGCTGTGTTTAAATTAATGGTTACTTCCCCCCCCCCCTACATTTGATTGCATTTGAAAAATGCTTAATGACCAAAAGTTTTGAAATGAGTGTAAGAATTTTTAACTAAAATGATTTGATGCCTTTTTTCTTTTTGCAGTTCTAATCTTTCGATTTCTGTTCGTCTAAATGAAGAAGAATTTCCCAGTTTGTCAGTTTCAACACGTGCAAATAGCACAGGCCTTTCTCCAACTTATACATCTGCAGCTAAGAAAAATGCTACCTTTCAGGAGGAAGACTTTCCTGTTCTTGTGTCTAAAATGAAACAGCAAAAACCCTCCACCTCTGCAACTGCATGGACTAATACTCCTGGTAAAAATGCTTTGAAAACTGTGCATTCCAGCAGCAATAATTCTGTTCAAGCTGTTAAAAAACCTTTAATGAGCCCCAGTACCAAAACAAAAAGTAGACCTGCTTTAAAATCGGATGAGGAGGATGAGGAGGATGGAGCTGGTTTCACAACCCAGGAGTTCAGAAGTACGCCCACAATGTTGGATATTTCTTCTTTATTAACTACTTCAACGCAGACCATCTCCAAAGTTGGTAAAAAGAAAAAGATTGGAGGAGAAAAACAAAGTTTATCACCAGGTTCAATTACTGATATAAAGGTAATTAAAGATCAAAAGGAAAATATTCCCGAAATTAAACAAAACAGCACACAAGTCACCACTGTTTTGAATGGTCATACTGATGTACTGTGTGCTGAAAATTCAAGCACATGCTCACTGAAGGAACCACCAGGGTTCAAGAAATCTGAAGATGATTCAAGTCCTTTACCTGAAGAAGAGTTTCCTGCACTGGGAAACCCTGCATTACTGAAAAAACCGCCTCCAGGTAACAATTCTGGAAATAATTATGTTGTAGTAGATTTAAATATTTTGGTCATTAAGCAAATTTATGTGTTGGATTTTTAAAGTTATTTTTAAATGGTGATTAGGGATAGGGAAAATCAGATGTTTAACTTGAATATGATTTTTAAAAATAAGCAAGTAATCTTGAATTTATCATTTTATTGATCACTTGTCAGTCATTACCAAGATGGGGAAGTGTTCATGGAGGTGAAGTGGATATGACTTTAGAATTTGTTTTGGGACCTGAATGTTATTTTGCTTAATTCATAACTAACTCAAAATAATCTTGCCCTTCAGTTTCTGTGAGGGTAATTCCAGTCATTAGTTTAAATTCTAACATTACAAACCTTGGCTTGGGAGAACTGTTATTTCTATGAACCCCTTAAACAATTGTTCTTCACAGTTTGTGTTTATTGTAGTTTTTTAAATTTTTTTAAAAATGCATTCCTTTGGATGTGAGGGTTGTTGGTAATGGGGATAGTCATTGCTCATTCCATGTAATTATGATCTGCTACAGATTAGCATGTTTCGATAGGTCATTTCAGTCAACCACATTGCAGTGGAATTGGAGTCACATATAGTTCATACAAGCCAAGGAAAGTGACTTCCATAAATGCATCGTTCAGTTGAAATTCACCATTCCAGCACTCCCCACCCCCCCACAAAAAAAAATCAGCAAATGAATTAACTGATATTATGTCTCTGGACCTTTTGAGTGAACATTAATCATCATTTATCCTGAATGAATGGATTGAGATTAAAATCTGACCTCTGAACATGGCTTTCTGCTGCTATGGACACTAATTTTAAAAAAGTTAATGTATCATGTAATGGCACGAAGGGTAAACTGGATAACAATTTGGTTGAATTGCCAGTGGCTTGGTTTGAGTTGGATGGTTGTGTTTGAGCTCCAGTGGAAGATTTTAATGAATAATATTGGCATTGTAGTGAAGTATTAAGGAAGGGCTAGGAATGTTTACTGTAGATTTTAAGCAAGCCCATCTGGCAAGGTTTAAATGATGGCCATTTCATTATCTCCCCATGCCCCCAGCACCAGATGAAATGTTGATGAGTTTGGATCTTGCTGGATCAAGCATGCTGGTTGGAATTGCTACCCCTGTCCACTCAGGCATAACTCACTGGATAGCCATCTATACCCTGGAACACAGCAGCAAGTTTCAGATGGTGGCAGGACTTTGGGTGCCCAATTGTAAAAGTCCTGCTATTGGAATGTTCCCAATAGCTCAGATAGCCAGTAAAATTGGGAACAACCTTGCCAAGCATGAAAGCTGCAAGTCATTTTAATAGTTTTGAGACCTATTTTTTAAAAAAACTATTAGAGTACGAGTGATAATTACAAATTGAAAGCACATTATCTTAATTGTATTTATACATTAAAAAAAATCACATTTCCCCTTGCCCTCATTCCTGAGTTTAGAATCCTTCGAGGATCGTATGCATTTCACCCCCATTTCTAACACAGGAATTCTGGAGAATCTTTGCAGATGGGCAACCAGCTTTGAACCAAAATTGGAGCTGAGGATGCAAATCTGTTCTAAGTCCTGGTCTTTCCTGCTTCACAGTTCATGTTCCATAGTGAGCATTTGAATCCTGGTGATTCTGGTCAGTGCCAATAAATGTCCATGCAAACCAATCTTGTACAAGGCATTAACTTCATGACTATGGCTACATTCTAAAATTAGTGCTGCTTTTGCTTTTTATGTCACATTGCAAGTAATTTACTGAAGAAAGAAAATGTGAGGTTATTCTAGGATAAAGGATAGCCAAGTCAAAATGATACTAAATGATCATTGCTTAATGAAAATTGGCTCTGGAACCATTCGCCAAAATGGAGATTAAAATAGAGACCTTTCATAATTACGCTAAAGTACTTTCCAAATCATTTAACTCTAAATGATTGGAAAAAGTTGTTTACTGTCTTCCTTGCTGTTGATAGGTTCTGTACAGATATTATCAAGCAAGTTCTAGCCTCCAAACTGCCATCATTTGAACAATGCACTGCGTTGTTTTAAAATGTTTCAGGTTTGAAGTGGATATTCCTGATGCTGTACGTAAATCTCATCCATTTTAAAATCTGATTTACTAAATTTCATATGCAAGAACTAAATGCTTTAGTCAGAATTGGAGCTATCTCTTTATGAAGCAGATGTTCTAAGGATTAGGTACTGGAGAATGGGTAAGTGCTTGTATCAATATTTGGCAGCCAGTAAATGTAGGGAGAGAGGTTCTGAAAGACAGTTTAAATTAACCTCTGTATAGGTAACTTCACAGGCTAACTGCTAGAGAATCAGTGTAGTGTGTAATGATGCTTTGGTACCAATCAACTGTAATGGCAAGTATCTAACTATAGTATTTTCCTTTACATTAGCATTTCAAAATTAAAGCTTTAGCTAATTTCAGACATTTAATTCTGAATTTATTTTTTATCCAGGTTTTAACAAGTTATTACCAGTGAAGACCCTTCCTCCTCCACCAGGATTGTCTGCCCCTGTTAGTAAACCCCCTCCTGGCTTTACTGGTGTCCCTCTGAATTCAAACATCAGCGAGCCTATGATTCCAGCACCAAAACAGTATGTAAAATACTTTCCACTGTCAGGCAGTTCTTTTGTTATCCACTTCAAACAAAATTCAGGGGTTCAGTACTGGTGGATCTCCCTGTCAAAATAGCACAAATCACTTCTTTTTCTTTCTAGAGGTGCTTTGACTTGTTTAACTTTACAGCTAATCCCTACTGCAAATAATATTGTTGCAGTATATGCACATTAATCATTTGTTACAAAGTAAAGGACTAGTAATTTTGAAAACTCCTGAATAGTGAAGTCCTGTTGCATGTGCTGAGCTGTTCCACAATAAAATCCAGGCCACTGCCACTTTGGAAAGATTTTGCTTATTTGCCTGCACTTGTGTGAAAACCACTCGCTTTGCAATGTTCTTTCCCAGTGATGTTTTGAAAGTACTGAATTGGCCTGAACAAATGCTCTAATTCAATTTAACCCAGCATAAGTGAGCAGTAGCAAACTGAGTTGACAAACTATTTACTTTAGCAATCAAATTTTCTACTATTATTTTAGCTTAGGTAAGATATATGCAGGTGCTCCCCTACTTACGATGGTCCAACTTACAATTTTTCAAAGTTGCGATGGTTTGAATCTGTACTTTCAATTTCTTATTCCGATCTGTTCCCGTGCTTGCAATATGCGGCACGCTACTCTCTCACGACGCATCATTGTGCGAGAGTAGCGTGCAGCATACTCTTGCGATGCAGACTTGACCACACTCACAATCTCTGTATCGATCACGCAAATCAGCATCTTCACCATTCATCAATTAATTTTAGTTCAATGGTTCAAACATTCTTCATGCCCAGTCTGCTTTCCGCTGTGTACATTAATGGTTTTTTTCCCAGTGTGGAATAAAGGTATTCAAAATTTAATTATTTAAAAATGGTAGGTGTGTTATTCTTTTTCGACTTAAAGATTTTTTTTGACTTGTGATAGGTTTGCTGGAACGTAACCCGATCGTAAGTTGAGGAGCACCTGTATATAATTCACAAAAAGCAATAGTTTAGCAGTGGTTGTGCACTTAGGGTTTTCTAGCTTTTGATTGCATTTGTAATCTATTATTGCTTGGAGTGACTGAGTGGAAGTTGAATGCATTGTTCAGCAAGGACATAGATTCACTCAATTGCATTTAGTACACATGAATGCTCTCCAGCCATTTAGTACAGAGAGAAGCAAGTTGCTTGCCCTGAGGCCAGGGCCACAAAGGTAGCAACATTTTAACAGTGATATCCAATGTCCAGATTTCCTGACTGATAAAAGGTTTCATGTGTGCAGTTTGGTGTTCTTTTCCTTCCCCCTCAAATGAAAGGAAGGTGAGGCGGGTGAATGGCTGTGCTAAGGGACTTGGTAAGATTTTTTTGTTATGTGGCTCTAGGCTAGGAAAGCTTTTTTTTTCATCAGATGTGACTTGCCTGATGGTGGGGAATTACAACTGAGAATGGACATGTTATTGTCCACTGCCAAAACAAATGCTTATAGATGGTGTTAAACAGGAAAGTCGGATGCTCTGATTGAGGTGCAATACACAAAAGTGCTGGAGAAAATCACAGGTCACACAGGATCCAGAGGAAGAAACGGGTAATAGACATTTCAGGCAAAAAGCAGTCAGGTGCCTGAATGAAAAAGGTTGGGAGAGGAGAGGTGGGACAAAAGGTCAGGGGGAGGAGCACAGGTCAACAGGTGGGAGGACAGAAGAGAAAAGAAGCTGGAAAGTGATGAGGAGAGGCTATCTCTCTAGAGAGGAGTGGGGAACTGGAGGAAAGGAGACGGAGGACTAGGGAGAGGCCAAACAAGCTGAAGAAGTTGATGCCATTTCACAAATCGCTTATTGGGTGATGCTTCTCCAATATGTGGGTAGTCTCAGTTTGGCAGGGTATGATACTGCAAGAAATGCTACACTTTTTCTCACACCTCCTCCCTCACTACCATTCAGGGCCCCAAAATAGTCCTTCCAACTGAAGCACTGCTTGACTTGCATATGCCTTTACGTTGGAGAGACTGGATGTGGACTGGGAGATTGTTTCATTGAACATATTCATTCCGTCTGCTGCAATAACAGCCTCCATGTGGCCAACTACTTTAACTTCACCCACCATTCCCACGCCGACATGTCTATCTATGGCCTCGTGCACTGCCAAACTAAGGCTAGCCACAAATTGGAGGAACAGCACCTAATATTCTATCTGGGCACTCTCCAACCAGATGGTATAGCATCAACTTCAGCTTCCTTTAGACTAGTGGTTCTCAACCTTTTTCTTTTCACTCACCTACCACTTTAAGCGATCCCTATGCCATAAGTGCTCTGTGATTAGTAAGGGATTGCCTAAGGTGGTATGTGAGTGGGAAGAAAAGGTTGAGAATTACTAGTCTAGACCTAATTGTTACTGAAATATTTGGCTTGAGAAAAATTGTCATTGGTCCATTTCCTTTGGAGTTATGAAACCGTTCACATAACGTGCCAATTAGGTTCAATTTAAACAGTGGTTTTCAAACTTTTTCTTTCCACCCACAATACCACCTTAAGCAATCCCTTACTAATCACAGAGCACTTGTGGTATAGGGAATACTTAAAGTGGGATGTGAGTGGAAAGAAAAAGGTTGAGAACCACTGCTCTAGACCCTTCCCCTTGTTCCCTATATCTTCCAGCTCCCTTGCCCTTTCCTCTCCATTCAGTTAGTTTCTTATCTCAGAACTTTTATCTTCTGCCCTCCCACCTATGACCTGTGATCCTCCTCCTGCCCCTTCCTCCTTCCTCTCCATTCGTTTCCCCCCCACCACCTTTTAGGTGCCTGCCTGCTTTTTGCTCAGACCTTGGTGAAGGCCTCAGGCTCAAGACACTAGTTACCCTTCATCTCTGAGAGATGCTGCGTCACCTGAGTCGTCCCCAGCCCCCCCCAGCACTTTTGTGTATTGCTTTTAGATGGTGGTTTGTGGGGCTGGGGATAAATCTCAGGAGAATAACAATGGTCAATGTCCTTGAGAAACAGTTGGACAGAAAATAATTGACCCAATATCAGAAACTCTGAATTAAAGTTCTGTATGATACATGTATATATTATTCTTCAAGCAAAGTCCATTTGTTACCAATTATTGAAGCCTTCAGATATTATAAAATCACTAGGACACTTCAAAAATGCTTTGTGACCTGGTATCTTTTAAAAGCCATACAAGGAACCATTTGCTGCTTGGATACATTGAAGTGTATGAATTTTTTTTTATTTTTCTGCATTGCTTTAGTGTGTGGCCAATAATCTTACTTTTAAAAATAAAACATGATATTCTGCCTATTTAAAATCTAGAATGTTCACATGTATTGCAGAGCAAAAATAAAGTACAGTAAAACCCCTGGTATCGGACACCCATGGGATTAGTAGATGCCGGATAAGTGAATATTCTGGTTGCTTGAGATTGTAAGGTGCATGATTGGCAAAGTAATGCTGAGACGTTCCAATTTTAAACATCCATTTTTACCTCTTTATTTTCCACTTTTTTTTGCCGTTTGCTTGAATTCTGGATAACAGAGGTTTTGCTGTATATGCAATTTATCCATGGTTTATTGGCTCCAGTTGCGTGACATGTATTAAACAAGGGATATTGATGTGAAAAATACCTTGAGTTAAACTATGGGGCACTCTAAGTAATTGTTTGTATGTTAGTGATGTTCAGGGATATTGTGACTGGAGTATATATCTGGCGGGCTGGTGGAGGAGGTGATAGTAGGAGACCTGAGCTGAGAAGAGAAGTAATGGCTGGTTATGATTATTTTTCTTAATTTTAAAGTGATCACTTTATTTTTTGAATATAGGCCTCTATCATCACCCAACATTTACCTCATTCCAGAGAACTTTCAGCGGAGGAATGTTGAGCTAATTCAATCTATAAATACATTTTTGCATAATGATGAAACAAAATTCAACAAATTTCGGACTCAATCTGGACAGTTCAGACAGGTAAGATGCATAAACAACAAAATGAACGAGTTAAACAAGGCAACCTGCATGCAGATGCTGGGGTCAAGAATTTGGCACATCTCTTGGCTGCATGTTATCTTTTGTCAAAATTCAGCATGTTATTTTCTCCACCAGCGACTAGTCTGTGTCAAAGGAGAAAATGGTGGTAATACTCAGGTAGCACAGTGAAAAAGAAAGGGACCTTTGTCATTTAGGTCATTAGACTGGTCCTCCATTTCAATGGGGCCGAGAGTTGAAAGTCAGGTATAGATGGGTGCAAGACAACTTGGATATCAGTAAATGAGACATCAGTAAATGAGGAATAAAAATTGGCCTTCAAAACAACAATCAAATGTGTGCTCTCTTGGTAAGTTCAAAAAACTTTGATTTATATATATATATATATATATATATATATATATATATAAAATTTCTGGACTAAGATTCTTTGGCTTGTGGCGCAAGTATAATTTCAGCAGCGAATTGTCACACGCGGCCAGCGGGACAGCCGCGGCAAAGATGGCGTCGTGGGTCTTTCTCTTCCAGCGTAGACTGGAAGTGTGTGTACGCACTTACATTAGCGTGA
Organism: Narcine bancroftii; assembly: GCF_036971445.1. NCBI lineage: Eukaryota > Metazoa > Chordata > Chondrichthyes > Torpediniformes > Narcinidae > Narcine > Narcine bancroftii. The sequence continues at coordinate 36,784,002 of NC_091480.1, read as the reverse complement.
CATGGGTCCCATGATGAATGCGAGGGGCGTGCTCGGATTGGCCTGAGCTTCAAAGTAAATCAGTTGTGCTGAACGAGCTCACAGGCTGCTGTCTCCGTTCTTCCGCTGCACTTGCTCGCAACCCACTACGAGCTCTCAGTGCAATCACTGGGATCCTGGTTCTTTTACCCTCTCCTTTGAAACTTTTGGGTTCACTAAAATGTTCCTGTACAAGATTGAGTGAAATAAAATGAAGTGAACCCAAGGCCTTTCAGAGTATTTAACAAAATTGATATCCCGTGGCCTAACACTGTCAGAGTTTTACTTTTACTCCACATTATTCTGCATTTGTCCACTTAACATTTCTAAAATGACTTGAAAGCCCCTTTTGAATTGTCCTTGCAACTCTCAATTCCCAATTTTTCTTTTAAATATGAAAATTTGGAGATATTAGATGCATATTATAAGTGGCTGAATCCCAAGATCAGGGACTTCGTATCTTGCTGTTTGTTAAATGTTTTTTAAACTTTTGTACACTAACCTTTTATGTAGGATTTTATCAAAGATCGTCTGACAATCCAAATATTTATCCACTCATTCTCCCTGTTTCAATTAGTTGTGTCGTCTTTTTAAAATACACAACACCTCTGGTGGGTTGATGAAATGAGATCTCCCTTTCATCAATGCATATTGATTTGTCTAAAATTGATATTTTTGAGTTTTATTTAATCCATTTATTTTTTCTGCCACTAACATTAAAATAACTGGTCTATAGATTTTTCAAAAAAACTATGCAGTAGGGTTACATTGGCCACATTTCCAACATGAAGCAACCACTCCATGATCAATCTCTGAATGCCATCCCAGAGTGTATTGGAGCTATTTGACATTCCTGTATGATCTCATTGAAATTGCAAAGCTTGCAATGTTATTTGGACCAGCTGGAAAATGGGCTGCAAAATGGCAGATGGAATTTAATGCAGACAAATTTGAGGAGTTCCACTTCGGAAGAACAAGCTAAGGTAGGATGTAAACGGTAGGGCACTAAGGAGTGCGGTAGGATAGAGGGATCTCTGAGTGCTGCAGACTGCTCGAGACTGGCTGAAGGCGTTACCAGGTATCGGAACCGGGATGCAAGAGGGTGCAGAAGGGTTCCTAATCGAATCAGAGGTTTGGATCTGAAGCTTGGACTGATGGTTTGGACTGGACTCTGTGCAGCTGTGAGAGAGCTGGAGGTGAATCCACAGACATTCGGTGACTCTGGGAGGACTTTCTTTTGCTTCTCTTTCTCTGACTGAGGTGCTTCAGGCAGTTTCTGCCAAAGGTGAATCTGTCTGCCTTACACAGACAAAAGGCAGTTTTGTGAACTTTTTAATTACATGACAATAAAGTGAATCTTGTTTAAAGGGAAGAACTTGATGCAGAGAGTGTCAAGTGTGCCAGCTGAAGTGATGAATCTGGGCTCCATTTTGTCATTTAAGAAAATTTTGGATAGTTGCATGGATGAGAGGGGTATGGAGGCTCTGGTTTAGGTGTAGGTCATTGGAACTAGGTGGAATAATTAGTTTGGCACAGACTAACAGGGCCTGTTTCTGCTGTAGTTTCCATGATTTTAATTTGTACATAGCTAAATTAAGTCAAATAGACTGGGGTGGACAAGCATATTTTTAAACACCATTCTCCTTTTGCTTCAAAGGGTCTGATTTCTGCCACAGAGTATTACAAGAGTTGCAGAGAAATTCTGGGAGAAAATTTTCTGAAAATATTCAACGAACTGCTTGTTTTGCTGCCGGATACAGTCAAACAACAGGAGCTTCTTTCTGCTCACAAGGACTTGAGAATGCAGGAGAAACAAGTGTCAAATAAATCAAAAAAGAACAAGAAAAATGCATGGCAGATTTCTGTTAACTTGGAGCTTGACTGCCAGGTGTGTCCAATGTGCCATCAGGTGCTGACCCAGAAAGACTTTGTTACCCACAAGACTTCACATTTTGAGGATGACGAGTTTCCCACCTTACAATCTGTGAGCAAAATAATCAGTTAACAATCAATGCTTATACTGCAGACCCAAGGAGTAAGCCTCGTTGAACCTGTTATAATGCACATAGATGGTGTGTGGATACTATTTACAGACGTGTTGGTTTGGGGGGAAACCTGGGTGAATATGATAGTATAGGTAAAGGGCAAAAAGAAAATGATACAGGGACGTTCGAGAAGCCTTGCTACAATACTTAAAACCTGCTACTATACTATTATAGAAAGCAAAATTATACATCTAAAATGTTTTTGAAAATACTTTCTACAATTCCAAAATGCAGTAGTGAAGTAAGTGATTTAACAAAAAGTGTCACTTTGGTTCAAAGATATTGAATTGAAATTGGTTGATTTTTAAAAACAGGTAATCTGAATACACAATTGTTTTTGCATAAACATACACTGATGTACATCAAAAGTGCACTAAAACATTTGAAATTGATCTTCTAATTAATGTAAAATTGGATTTGCATGTGGCAGAATTTTTAAAAATCCCTTGTAGGTATTAATGCACTAAACTTGTTCCACTGACTTGCCCTGTGGTGATGTAACATTTAGAATATAAATAATGGTTCAGAAACCACAATTAAATGCAGGATATTGCATTGCTGTGTCATCAGGTTTGTTTTTCTTTCAAGTGTATAAATTGGTCACTCCTACAGAGTGTTCTCTTTATTTAAAGGCAGTCCATGGGATCCGTGCGCTGAATTAAATTTTGATTGCATTTCCATAAATTGTGTACCAAAATGGAAACTAATATGTAGCTCAGAGGTCATTAAATGTAAATGTGGAGTCCTGTAAGATAAACAATGGAAGTGACGTCCTGCATGATCTTTCTCTATCAGTAGCAAAAAAGTTGAGCTTTTTTTAAATGGCTGAAACAAGTTGATGAATGGCACATAACAGCAGCATCCTGAAGTGTGGCAATTAATGCACTTGTGGCATTGTGGATTAGCGTTTTTGCTTGTAAGATATTTTGATTTGTAGTGGTTCATGTCTGAGTTGATATGAAAGTACTTTGATCAGTACTCGTATTCATTAAGATATTTCAGCTTTTTTTAAGTTTTAAAATAGCATACACTTGCCATTTAAATTAAAGCTCAGATAGCAGACACATTATGCCAGTTTCCTGAAGGCTTTGACTTCTAATTCTATTAAAATCAATTTGCTGCAATCTTATCCGGTAAGTTTTTATTCATGGAGTGCTGAAAAATAATGGAACATTATCAACTCTCTGGTTGATCCTTTTTACTGCACTCATTCAAAACCACCTTGATTTGCACTTTTCCCTATTGCTTTCTTTTCACTTAATCCTGCACAGAACACCTTGGTCTTACCACACAAAAAGGCTTTTCCCTGAATTTGGAAAGAACTTGTTTGAATCAACTTTTATTTCCACGGATCAGAATTCCACTAGGTTTGGACCGGTTAATGTTTTTGGGCACGAGTGTTTTATTTTGCTGATCTAGCGAGCACAAACTGTCTTGTCATGGCATCACTAACTTGGGATATCAATGCACTCCAGTTATGTTGAATTGTTTTATAATTGCACTTGTAGGATCTACCCATTTCTAGTTGTAAAACAAACTATATTGCAGTCTTCCTTTTTTGAAAAAAAAAAAAGATCCTTTATATTTTGTCACATTTTAAAACTGAACAATTAGGGAAGATTTGCAATAATCAGAATGGGGTCAAAATAAGTAATTTTCCTTTGCAGTTCATGCGTGTATTTGGCAGTTTTAAGAAAGTGCCTGACTGAAGGAGATATTTGAGTGTGAATTGCAATGACTTTAGCTATTGCACATTGGATCATATCCACCAGTAGGATGCCTGCAGCACTACAACTACCATCGAGTCCACTAGATTAACCACCTGAATTGATTTTGCTGTCCAAGTCCGAGAGCGTGTTTACATTAAGCACTGTGGTAGTGAATTAAAATGTATATCCAAGTCATTGGAACCATATTAATACGTGGATGTGAAGGTTGTCAATACAGGGCTTTGGGATAAGAGATCATTGATCTCTTGGACAAGGACAGACTCGATTTGGATCTTATTCATGATACACTAACCAAAATGGCAGCAGAATTTTGTAAACCTTTTGAAAGCGCAGTTTGGAATTTCTATCGATGTGAAGGTGGCATGGGAGATAGGAATGCAGTAAATTGGTGCAGTCAGTTACACATTTTAAATTTTGGCTCTTGGATCATTAATGCTGAAGTAATAATTAAGTCAACTCTTAACAGCTAGATTTGTGGTCAGTGTGTGCTTTGAAATGCTGATTGCATAATACGTTCGCAGACCTTATTTTAACTCAAAGTACTTGTGTTTACAAAAATTTCAGGAGTATTTGAATTCACCCACCAACTGACATGTACAATGGTGTTGTAAGATGTCAATAATGTGGAACTGTATTCTGCAATGTCAATGAATTTGAAACCAAACTGTTTTAGTTGCTTGATTGTGAACCATCTGAACACTTGTTACATTAAACTGTTTAAAAAAAAAATTATAATGAAATTATAACCCAATGCAGTTCCTACATTCAAAAAATGTTTATTTGTTTGAAAACTCTTTGCCTCAAAAAAAAATAAACATTATAACCTGGAATTCTGAAGGGTGCCAATAAAAAAAAATGTTTATGCAATAAGTGGAATTTGCTTCGTGCTGCATTTTACAATGAACTAATGTGTAAAATATTTTTGATTTTAGAAGAAATCATTCACTGTTAATTATAAAGTGATAATATCTGCAGGGCTCCAAGGGGTTGCTAATGGGGAAATGAAAAGCTTGAATGGAGCAGATGGGTGTATTACATCATCATAGAAAGGCCCATTCATTCATAAAGTGCAGATATGGGGGGAACATGGAGGCTGGGAAGGGGTGGAAAGAGGAGCAATGGATTGGCCGGACGTTACTTGAATGTGATTGCAGACTTAATGTAGTAAGATCAGTGTTCTGGGATCACTGTCAGAATATTATGTTGAAAGAGAAAGGGCAAGGAGCAGAGGATTTTTCATATTCTGAAGTGGATGAGTAGTACGGAGGTCTAGGAACATTGGAAACATCACATGGATTTGTAACCTGAAGTCTTGATTTTGATTTTTCCAAATATGAGGAATGAGCGTGTAGGTGGTGCTGGAGAAATGAGAGCTCTGGTTGCACAGCCATGAACCCCAGAAATCTTCAAGGAAGAACCTTTCCTAATTTCCAAGTGGCATGAGCAAGAAGGTGTGTCAAATTTCAACTCCTGGATCTGCCAGCTGACTCTCACGTGCTGAGATGCAGTTGAAAGCTTTTCTTTTGTCTCCCTTTCAAGGCTTGTGCAGAGTGGGCACATTCTGCTGCTATATTCCAAATGAAAGCAAGAAAAAGACCTTTTGGAGATGACGATGGCTGAGGATGGTGCCCACTTTGCTACCACCATATCCACTGCCCCTGTAACCATGCCTACTGAGATATCTATAATTACTTGTTTCTTTTCCCACATCTCCCAACAGTGGGAGGTCTGCAGATGCCAAGCCCGAGTTGAAGCCCTTGTATCCAGCTGTCTGCTCTGTTACACCGCCTTGATCACAAAAGGATGAAGGACTATAGGAGTTTCCTTATCTTGAGTAGACCCTTGTTTTGGAGGATGACTTGGGTTCATGTTATTTTAGAGGTGAGTGCAGAAGTCCATAGTTTCCATACAACTACATGTCCTTGACAGATGGAATTGCATATTTAGGAAGTCAAGAACATTGCCAGTATACTCTGCTTTACGAAACTAGGGCATTCCTCTGAAACCTCTTGTAAACCGAAATTGTGTAAAGTGAAGACCCAATCACTACTATTTAAGGCTTTTTTTTGTAAAAGTGAAGACGCATTCAAATCTTTTCGTAAAGGTGCGAATTTTCATAAAACGAGTATTTGTAAAATGGGGTATACCTGTAATGGAGACACAAGCAAGTTGTTACAATTTGGGAGCCAATACAATACACCAAGTCCAGAAAAATGATGCAAAATGCAGGGGAATATTTCAGCAAGTTGATTCTACAGCTGGTGATGGCAGCCTCCTTTAAGAATGCAATCTCCAAAATGTCTGAAGCAATCTTTATGGCAGTAGACATTTTAAATGAGCACTTAACTTCAGCACATTGTCAGTGCTCAAGGCTGGAAGTATAATTTTTGTAGTCCCCTTTCTGGGCACCAGGTGGCCCTCAACAGCTTTGGTCGCATTATAACAGGAGTTAAAACTCCAGGTCTAACCTGGGAGAAACACCAACACTGTTCTTCAATGCTGCTGTAGAAGATTGTTATCTTTAAATAGAAAGGACGGGAATCTAACAAATATTTTGTCTGTTTTGGACAGAGTTTCATCATGATACTTTTATCAATTAAGTTATTACAAACCAGTTTGTGACATAATTTCAACTTTGTTGGTAAATTGATCAGAAGTTGAATTTACATTTGTATTACACAGTTATTACATTCCGGTTTTAGAAGTGTCTATATATATATTTTTTTAAAATTTAGACATACTGCACGGTAACAGGTCATTTCGGTCCATGCCGCCCAATTTACACCTCCGGTGTAGTTTTGAAGGGTGGGAGGAAACCGGACCCCCCGGGATAAAACCCACTCAGACACAGGGAAAACGTACAAATTCCTTAGACAGTGCAGGATTTGAACTCTGGTCTGGTCCCGATCGCTGCCACGGTAAAGGTGTTCCGCTAATCACTAAGCCAACCTTGTGGCCCCAATGTTGGAAGAATAAACTTTTATTTGAAATTTTGCTTGATTTGAATGTATGATTCAATTAAAATGAATCTTCTGATTTGAAATATATTATTTCCAGGTCACTAAGAAATGAATCATTCTGAAGTTGGCCCCATCACTCAATACGGACACATGTTTTATTGCAGTGTGTTTCACTTTTGGATCTGGGTGTAAAAACCTCTTGTGAATTAAGAGGTCCTTTGTTAAGATGAACACTTGTATGTTCATACCCCAAATATAGGCAACAAACGAATTTAGAAATTATTAATTTATTTACATTAGAAAACTGGTTTGTAATAACTTAATTGATGAAAGTATCATGATGAAACTCTGTCCAAAACAGACAAAATATTTGTTAGATTCCCGTCTTTTCTATTTAAAGATAACAATCTTCTACAGCAGCATTGAAGAACAGTGTTGGTGTTTCTCCCAGCCATATACAAAGTTAGACCTGGAGTTTTAACTCCTGTTATAATGGGAGTGGGAGAGATTGTGTTTACGAGCTGAATGGCTGAGTAACAGCTGCTTCAAAATAGAAGCTGATGGAAAACAGCTGAAGGCAGCATGGCCAGAAACCACAGGGTCTGAGAACCACATTGTGCCCACATATGCCCAGTGATATTTGGGTAACTTCATTTACTAAGTAGTTGATCTCTTTGATTGCAAGGTTACAATGCAAGCTTAATTCTGGCAGCATCCTAGCGACTTGGCAGAAAATCATATCATGTGTTTGGGTGGTTAAACCAAGACACAAGTGCTATGATCTGGATCTTCCTGAGGGAAGCTCAAAGATCCTGAGGATCCTAAAGCTCCATTGAAGAATCCAAGCTTTTGAGATGAAGCAGAAGGCAGACAGACAGACATACGGTATTTTTCTTTTTGCTGTTTATGTTGGGAAGTTGTGGTGACTCATGTTGCACATGAAATGCCCATTTTGCTAATCAACAAATAGGTTACTTATTAATGAAGAGCAACTTTTGATTTTTTTAAAATGGTTAGTAAGTCACTGGTGTTAATTCTATGCCTGATTAACAAGATTTTATCTGAGAATTGATCATTTAAAACGTGTGTTCCTTACCATTTAATTGGTGGGGGGAGGATATGGGTGAAGTATTTGTACTAGTGGGACAATCAAGACTGAAAATTCGAAACTGGTCATTTTAGAAGCAGAAATTAAGTATTTTTCAAAATCTTTAACTCTTTAAGGAAAAAAAGATGTGGATGTTGTATTGATATCTCCAAGAGATTATTTTTTGAATATTTTATTTATATTTTCCCACAAGCTTGTTCAGCCATATAGTGTCCTGCCAACAATGGCTGTTCCCATTCTAATATACATATATTAATTTTCTTAGGATTATATACACAAGCCCATGTCTCTACCAACCCCCTCCCCCACACAAAACAAGACAACTCACTCACTCAAACTTCGACCAACAACAACAAAACTTTTAACACCAAGAAAATAAATAACAAGGGGCAAGGATTGTAGCAGCTCAGTGAGCAGCCTCTGGGCCGATATTCATTCCTGAGTTTCTTTGATGGGATCAGTGCGAGGGAGGGGAAGCCACAGCAGGGAACGGGGAAACCATGTGCCTATGTAGTGCATGTACGGCAGCCAGATCTTACGAAAGGTACTGTATTTGTTTCTCAAGTTGTAAGTTATTTTCTCCAGAGGAATGCAGCTTTGCATTTCCTTGTTCCATCCTTTGATACAAAGACTCGAGTCAGACTTCCAGGATGCCGCAATGCACTTCCTGGCCACTGCCAATGCGATTAACACAAATTGGATTTGAAATTTGGACAGCTTCATTGTAAGTCTTATGTCCATTATATTCCCCAGCAGGAATACCTCAGGGTCCTGTGGGAATCACCTGCCTATAATTTTCTCTAGGATTTGACCTAGATCTACCCAAAAGGGTTTCATCTTGGTACATGACCAGGTTGCGTGCACGAACGTCCCGGTTGCAATGCCACATCTGAAACATTAGTCCGAGAGTTCTGGTTTTGATCTGTTTATTTTCTGCGGCATTATATACAACTTGTGCAAAAAGTTATACTGGACCACCCTGTACCTTGCATTGCTGACCATAGTCATGCTCTCCTGGACCAGCATCTCTCATCAATTGCAATGCCCAAGTCCAACTCCCATCTTTCTCTCGACCTATGAAGGCCTGATTTGGGTCCCTCTGACTGGAACAGGCAATTCATTGCTGAAATATATTTCTTACTGCTCCCCTTTCGAATCAAGGCCTCTATGTTACTGCATCGAGGTAGGGCCATACTTGGACCCAATACCTCCTGTAGAAAAGACCTTATTTGAAGATAGCAGTGGAATGTCTGATTTGGCAAAGCATGTTTATTTTTTAGTTGCTCAAACAACATCAATTGCCCCCTTTCGTAACAGTCCTCTATGCACCTGATGCCATTACAGTGCCAGATGTCTAGGATCTTGTTACCTACCGTTAATGGTATTAATTTATTAGGAGTCGGGGGTATTTTTGGTGACAGCTCCACTTTAACATTCAGATACTGGTTAATTTTGGTCCAGGTACTAATCCCTTGTTTAAGTATGGGGCTGCCCTTCTTCCCTGACAGCAATTTGGTATCCCATTTGTAATTAAAAACCTCTGCTATCTTCTTGCCCACCAAGTGCAGATCAATTTGTGCCCAGAATGGTACACCTCCTCCCTGAGATAGAGGCATTATATCTCGACTGAGCTGCCCAATAATATTTTTTGAAGTCTGGCATTCTTAATCTGCCTATAGTCCCATGTTAATTTTTCCATAGAGACCCTTGCCATCTTACCATTCCAGAGAAACCTTCTTACCTTATGTAGCAGCTGTTTAAAGAAACCCTGGGGCAACAGCACAGGCAATGTTTGAAAAAGATTCTGGAATCTTAGCAACACATTCATTTTAATGTGTTAACCCTGCCCACCAATGTTATGGGCAGAGACATCCACCTCTTTAGGTCATCCTCGACTCTCTCCAGCAAGGGGGCATAGTTTAACGTATAGATTATTCAAGTTACCATCAATATTAACTCCTAGGTATTTTATCCCCTCCTGTGGCCACTTTAAATTATTATTTTCTTTAAATTGACTATAATTACCCTCAGTGGCATCACCTCGCTCTTTTCCCAATTGATCTTGTACACAGAAAGTTTCTCATAGTCCTCCAGTACCACGCGCAGTCCAGGCAAAGAAGTCGCAGGGTCTGTCAGATATATCAGTACGTCATCAATGAACAAGTTAATTTTGTGCTCCTCCTGACGCTCTCTATAACCTTTAATATCTGGATCCTGATGAACAGCCTCTGGCAGATGTTCCATTGCCAGCACAGAGAGACCTGGTAACAGCAGGCACTCTTGTCTACTAGATCTGGTAAGTGGGAAGAGACCTGCCCATTGGTTACAACTTGCGCCTAGGGTGCATGGTATAGTGTCCTGATCCAATTTTGAAGAGTTGATCCCAACCCCACCTTCTCCAGCACCTTAAATAAGAATTCCCACTCCAGTCTGTCAAAAGCCTTCTCTGCATCCAAGGAAATGGCCAGTCCCCTCTCATGTCTAAATTGTGCCAGATGTATTACACTCAGCAGGCTGCCAATCAATATTTCTGCTGCGTGCCTCTCCTGCACAAAGCCTGCCTGGTCTTTGGTGTTGCATTTGCCGAAATTGATAAACAATCTGTTTGCCAGGGCTTTGGCTAGGATCTTGTAATCAGTATTCAGCAGGGAAATTGGCCTATAAGAAGAGGGCATGAGTGGATCTTTACCCTTCTTAAAAATCGTCTTAACAATCACCATTGTGAAAGATTCCGGGAGGGACCGTGATTCCCTAACCTGGTCTATCACCTCCATATAGAGAGGCATTAATACATCCTTAAATTCTTGGTAGAACTCGGGTGGGAATCCATCCTCCCCCGGACACTTGCCTGCTTGTAGCACACTCAATGCTTTACCCAGCTCTTCATCTGTAAAAGGAAGATCTAATCCTGCCTATTCCTCTGGATTCAGGTGTGGGAGATCTAATCTGGCCAGGAACTCGTCCATTTGATTGGGATCCCCAGTCAATTCAGATTTATACAGTCCTTCATAGAATTCCCTGAAGGTCTCATTAATTTCCTTTGGTTTATACGAGACCTGGCCATTCCCCGTTTGTATTCCATTAATTGTTCAACTGCCAAGCGAGGACCTTGTGAGCTCTCTCCTCCATCTCATAATGCTTTTGTCTCGACCTCTTAATGGCCTTCTCTATTCTATACGTCTGAAGTGTATTATATTCCAATTTCTTGTTTGTAAGAGCTCTATAATGGTCCTCCAAGCCTGATTCCTGAAAATCCTTCTCTATTTGGGTAATGTATTTTTTTCCAATTCCTTCACTTCCTTCATAATTTTTCTTGACTGTCTTTGTGTACTCGATTATCTGGCCCCTCAAGTACACCTTGAGGGTGTCCCATAGAAGAAATTTATCTGGAGTAGAGGGGCAGCTGTCCTCACAGAACAGGGCTATTTGAGTTCTTATAAAACTGCAAAACTGGCTTTTTCAACAGCAAAGTGTTAAGATGCCACCTATCTGCTGTGCCTTGCTTATCTGGCATATCTATAGTCAAAACCAAGGGGAAATAGTCTGAGAGAAGCCTTGCCCTATACTCGGCTTCCATGATCCTACCTTCAAAATGGGCTGAAGCCAGAAGAAAATCTATTCTAGAGTAGGAGTCATGTTGCTTCAAGTAAAATGAGTAATCCCCCTCTCAGATGCTTTCTCTACCATGCTTCTATCAAATTCAGCTCCCTCATGCAGTCAATGGTGGCTTTTGCCGCCGTGGTCCTCGTTATCCGTCTTGTGGATTTATCTAGCACAGGATCCAGACATAGATTAAAGTCACCCCCATTAGAATATTTTTGTTCCTCTCCCCCAATCGTAGGGAAATGTTCTGTATAATTATTTCATCATCATAGTTAGGGGCATTAGGGTCCAGGATTCTGAATATATCTGACAGGGAGGGCACCATTATGAATCTTCCCATTTTGTCTGTAATCACCTTTTGCACCTGCACTGGAACACTCTTCCCCACTAGAAGTGCCACTCCCCTTGCCTTTGAGCCGATCAAGGAGGATTTAACCTGACCCACCCACCCCCTTTTTAACTTTTGATGTTTCCGCTCAGTTAAATGTGTCTTTTGAAGGAAGGCCAGATCTATCCCCATTTTTTTTAATGTGTGCCAAGACCCTTTTACGCTTCACCGTACTGTTTAAGCTGTTGACATTAAAAGTAGCCAACTTTACATTCTTAGCCATTACCCCCGGGTTACTCCTTTTAAATGCTTTTCCCCCTCACACCCCCAATCTCTTACCATCCCCCTCTTTGCTCCACTCCATTCAAGCTGTGAAAATAACTAGGTGAGGAACAAGGGTAGAAACAAGGACAAAGACAAAAACCCAAATAACTAACGAAAAAGAATAAAAGATCCAAGAAACATTCACACCCATACCTTCCCTTAACCCCCTAATGCTCTCTCGACATAACCTTTGCCCCATGTTACATTCACCCTCCCCCAACCCCATAACAGGTTGTGCCATTGGCACCCATCTACTCCTTTCTCTGTCTCCCGAGCTCCCCAAGAAAAACTGTAATTATAACCTTGTCTACTTGGCCTAACCTCTTTTCGGGCCTTTTTTTTTTCAATTTATAGGCCAAAATATCATTACAGTCCATAACACGTCTGTACACCCCTGTGGGCTAAATTTGCCATGTAATAAAAACCACTGTAGGCTGATCCCCAGTCGGGCTTTACTTCTTCATGCTCCCCAACGTGGGCAGACCTTCGGTGAATTCCCGCACCTTCTCTGGATCTGCAATACATTGTCTTCCTTCTCCTGCTGGTATCACCTTCAGGGTGGCTGGATGTCTCTGTACACATTCGTACCCCTTTTGCTTGATCAGCCTCTTGGCTGGCTCAAATGCTTTTCTGGTCTTCAAAAGTGCCACGCTAATGTCTGGGTAGAAGAAGATTTTATTTCCCTCTATCTCTAAGGGGGTCCCTCTGTTCTTTGCTCCCATTGCTACCATTCCTAATATTCTCTCCCTGTCCTGATAATGCAACAACCTTATCAGGACAGAACCCGGTCTCTGCATGGGACCTGGTCTTGGGAAAAGGGATCCATGAGCCCTTTCTATCTCAATCTTTTCTCCCAGTATACCCTTGCCCAGCACCTTGGGGACCCAGGTCTGAAAAAAACTTACTGGGTTTTTCCCTTCAATCCCTTCCTTTAGCCCCACTATTTTAATGTTATTTCTCCTGCTGTAATTCTCAAGGGCATCTAATTTCCTCTAAATATTCTCTCTTTCATTCAGCAGCATCTCCAATTTATTACCCATACCATGTATAGTGTCCTCATTTTTTCCCACCCTTTCCTCCACTTCAGCCACCCTACCCATCACCCTGGACCGTGTCCAGCTCCTGTCCCATGTCCTGGTCTCTCTTCTCAACAGCCTGGAAAAGTCTGCCTTCCATCTGGCCCAGGGTGTCCATTACATTGCACAGGGAGGGCTCTTTTTTTTTCATCCCACAGCCTGAGGGAGCCTTCCTCCACCACTGCCTTCATCCTCTTCAAAGCTCATGGACCCGTCGCCACTGCTGCCGGTGCTCACCATCTCTTCCCATCCATCGCTGGACCCGTTGATTACCGCGCTCGACCCGACGCTGCTGCATCGCCTGCCGCACCACATGACTTGGCTCCAGACCCGCCACTGGAGCAGAGGTGAGTAATGACCTCCCCCTCAATACCAGAGTCAATGCCGGTTCTTCGCGGTTTCTTATCTGTCCGGGCTGGCCTGCTCCCCACACTCTTCAGTGTCACTGCTCCGTTACTGTTACAGACACTGACTTCATCTCGGGTCTCGCTCATACTGTGAGGGTGCCCGACCTGGTGTTCCCGCTGTGGGAGGGGGACTTCTCCCCATCTCCAGGGGCTTCGGAAAGGCTTTCTTTGTGTACTTTCCGGGTGGTAGTGCTGTCCTCGTCCAAGTCTTGTCCTCCCTGCTGGGTGGGTTGTTCAGCTGAAGCTGCAGCTCCCTCTTCAGGGAAACCCTGCCATTTTCCTCGCCATGAGGCATCCCCAACTGGGCCTCTTGTTTCAATGGAGATTCTTTCATGCTTTTATTTGCGAATTTACTCTTCTTAGTCATTGTTTATTGTAGGTTTCTACCCTACTTATTCTTGAAAATCCTGGGAGCTCCAGGATTCTACCTCCTCCTACTCTCCCAGAATCACGTGACCTCCCTATCTCCAAGAGATTAATTTTTGGGGGGTTTGGTTAGTTTCTTGTGTACTTGGGGCCCTGTTGTGGATTATAGATACTTACCCCAGGTAAAAACCATACAGGGTTGCAGGTTAATTGGGGTATTTGGGCAGCACTGTCTGTGGGCCAGAAGAGCCTGTAACCATACTGCCTTGACTCTTTTTTAAAAAATAATTTCACTCTGCCTATATATTAATGACTTGCAACAGATGCTACATTGTCTGGTCAGCAAAGATTCTTGCAGTTCAAACAGACATTGAAGAACATTGTACTATATGAAGAGCACAAAGTTCTTTCAGTTTCTTGGCCAAGTTCATCATAAAGAAATGTCAACTAATTGCCATGACAATGAGATGGATGTGCAATAACATCCGCTTATCATACTTCATACATTCAGGTATTTTAAACACTACAATTTGGAGTGCACTATGTTGCTCTCTAAAACAATGTTACTTGCAAAAGTTTCTGACTTTATTGTTGGAGAAAAAGGTCAGAAAGTGAATCATGGGTTAGCCTGTGAAGTTGGTCAGTAACATTTTTGCTTGATTTTTGATCTTTCTATATCATAAATATTACAAAGTTTGCTCATTTGATTTGTGGAAGGGTTAGGGTATCCTTATTTTATTCTGACTCCTGACCTTACTGGACTTCAAAGAACCAGGACCGGTCAAGAAACATTAATGCTATCTTTGTACTTCGTAAAAATCCCCTTGAGACTCCGATGATGAAATAACAAAATCCCTCATCTTGAATAGCATTTGATTAATTTCAACATTTAGTTTAATTAAAACTGATTTTTCTGTCCATCTCCTCAACCATTCAGCATTGTTCACAGATTTTACACACAAAAGCAGCAGTCCATTAAACTGCGACCTGTCAATAAAGATCCAGTTGACAGATTCACTTCCCAGCAGAGTGACAAATATTTATGCAGTAGAGATCGCATTTTAATTAAAACTGTTATCATATCAGTTTCTGTCACTTGATATTTTCACACAGCATACTTTAAATGTATCAGGATTCTCTAACTGGACCACTTCTATTGTACATCAATGAAAATCCAATCATTAATTCTCACCAGGTTTCTAATGGAAAATACATACTATATTTCTCTTGTCATAACTAGTCAACCTATGGTGGCAAATACTTAAAATTTACCTCCGTCATCTTCACTCCAGAATGACAACTACCAAAGATTGACTTGTTTGACCTTTACACCTTTTTTTCCTTTCTCAATGTAAACTGTGGTATCATAAGTTGACCAGAAAAATCCATAAAATTGTTTTGAAGTTACCAGGGGAGATCTCGATCATGATCTGCCTCATAGATAAATAGCAATAGCAAGACGAGATAATCCCTTCCAATTGAAAGGGATTATCTCGTTTTGTTATTGCTATTTATTGGAGCTGCAGATTCTTCTGTGTAAGCTCCCAATCTTTGGCTTGGCTTCGCGGACGAAGATTTATGGAGGGGGTAAAAAGTCCACGTCAGCTGCAGGCTCGTTTGTGGCTGACAAGTCCGATGCGGGACAGGCAGACACGATTGCAGCGGTTGCAAGGGAAAATTGGTTGGTTGGGGTTGGGTGTTGGGTTTTTCCTCCTTTGCCTTTTGTCAGTGAGGTGGGCTCTGCGGTCTTCTTCAAAGGAGGTTGCTGCCCACCAAACTGTGAGGCGCCAAGATGCACGGTTTGAGGCGTTATCAGCCCACTGGCGGTGGTCAATGTGGCAGGCACCAAGAGATTTCTTTAGGCAGTCCTTGTACCTTTTCTTTGGTGCACCTCTGTCACGGTGGCCAGTGGAGAGCTCGCCATATAACACGATCTTGGGAAGGCGATGGTCCTCCATTCTGGAGACGTGACCCATCCAGCGCAGCTGGATCTTCAGCAGCGTGGACTCGATGCTGTCGACCTCTGCCATCTCGAGTACTTCGACGTTAGGGGTGTAAGCGCTCCAATGGATGTTGAGGATAGAGCGGAGACAACGCTGGTGGAAGCGTTCTAGGAGCCGTAGGTGGTGCCTACCGGCACCAAGCTCCCAATATTGATACACAAAATACTGTTTCCTCAGTCTGTCACCTGCAAACATTTGAGTACACAATTTAGAAAAAGAATGGCAAACAAAAGCTGCCATTAACTAGCGGTACATTTATAATGATACTGATCTCAGCTTTTGCAGTGTCGACCATCAGACATAGGAGCTGAAATAGGCTATTCAGCCCATTGAGTCTGCCCCACCTTTTACTCATGAACGGATCCATTTTTCCACAGCCTTTCCCCATAACCTTTGATGCACTGGCTCATCAAGAACCTATCAATCTGTCTTTTACACCCAATGACCTGGCCTCCGCACTCCTGTGCACAATCTTGTGGTCAGTAAACATCACCATGGTTAATACTGCCATTGTAATCTTCCTTCTATTCCTCCCTGCCAACAACTTTTGAGCAGATCTAATGGCTGGACCAATTTTAAAAAAAGTCATATGGTTGGATTTTTTTTAAACTGGGGGTTTTCTACCCATTACTTGTTAATCACCACACTGATCTTAATTGTCCAATTTCTGACAATACTTTCCTCTCAGAGAAACTATAGACGTGACTGAGAGAATGGGGCAGAATAACAAATCACATGAGCTTTGTCAAAACAGGGTAGAACTTTCATGAGTGGGACATTGAATTCCAAAGTTTCTGCCCAGCACAGACATAAAGACTGAATATTCTCCACAAGGGAATTTTCAGGCCCTCAAAGTGTTACAGGCAAAAAGCGTGACTGATTCTGAGCATCAAAGCCTTCAGTGAACTTGGACTCTGCTCTTAAAATTAAAGGAGGATTTCAAGGGCATCTTTCACAACCTGTGAGATCTCATGGGACTTTTCAACCAATTAAGTATTTTTGATGTGTCACAGTGAATCAAGAGTTGACATTAAAGGAAGTATTTAAAAGAACACAGTTTGGCCAGGATTTCTTCTCAATTCATGGCAGCATAAATCAAAATGATTTGCCTTTGGAGGGTGCTGATCTAAAATCCAACCCTATTATTGAAAAAAAAATCTAAACTCTTGACAGAAATCAAACATACAATCTGGTGTTCTCTCCCTTCCTTCCATTCAAGCAAAAAGCATCATGTGTCAGAAATTGGAGCAAGGGAATTAGCATGTTGGATTCACAGTGCGTGGGAGAAGCCCTTCCACAGTTGAATGGATGTGAACCAAAGCTGATATGAAGGAGACTTCCTTTTTCAATCTTTTTTATTATATTATAGGGAAATAATACATAAGGAGAATAGGAGTACAAAATCAAGGGGAAAGATCATTAGATGACATCATATGATATAACATACATTGCACCACAATTAACAAATATGTTCTCATCTCAAACTGAAAACTTAAAAAAAAATTATTATACAAAACCCCACTTCATGTAAGAAAAAAAACCAAAAGACTGGGCAGCCTATCCTGAGAATATATTAATAAAATTAATCACCTGGTCTTCACCAACAAAGCAAAAAGAAATAAAATTAAAAATAGTATAATGATTTTCCCTTCCACACTAAGTCATGTGGAAATAATTTATAAAAAGACATCAAGTCTCTTCAAATTTAACAGAAGTATCAGATGTATGACTCCTAACTTTCTATAAACTTAAACGTGACATAATTTGAGAGAGCCACTGAGTCAAAGTAGGTGGATTAGAATGTTTCCATTTAAATAAGATCACTCTTCTAGCCAACAATATGGAAAAGGCTACAGCCCACTGTGTGGAAGTGGAAACTCGTCCCACTTCTCGAACTATAATCCCAAAAAGAGCAGTCAATGGGTTAGGTTGCAAACTGATAGAGACTGTCTAATTCTGCATTGCCCTGTGATGTTTTCCAGAAACATGAGGTTGTGTTTGATTTAGCATTCCAAAGGGTGCACAAACAAATATAAGCAACAAAATGCAAGACAAGTCCTTTGCAAAATTTAAAGGGCCAGCAATTCCATTAACGTTGCAATCATGGTGAGGATTCGCAGTTGAAAATAATTATAATGGCTAAAATAATTCTGCACTAATATATTTCCCAAATTTCTGCAGCTGACAGTTTTATTTGGGAGTAGTATCTTCAGGTACCCTCCACCACTGTTTGCTTGTCTAAAAGTTGTCATAACAAAATTGAACCACTTCAGAAATTAGAACCATTGCATGGAAAAATCAGAATTTGCCAATACGTTCCAAATATTTAACCTGGGTGCTCCAATTAAATATTTATGAGTTGCAGTTCTGTTATAGTCTCATTGACAGAAACTCAGTGTTGCATCTAAGCAACAGAAAGATGACCAAAATGATAAAAGGTTCAGGCTAAGTAGAGGATACAGTAGATGATGAGGTCACATGGTTCAATCAATATTCTGTGAAAGACCTGATAAGAGAATTACTCCCAACAGCATCGATAGTCTATCAATTATACTGTACTTGTTCATCATAACAGTTTCCATTGCCTGTTGGTTAAATAAAATTAGAAGGATCGGATGGAAATAATATTTTTGCAACGTAGGAATGCTGCTTTTTAGATGATAGGTTGATTCCAATAGTTTTCCAACATCTGTTCTCAATCACACTGTCAACTCAGAGTGAAATATGAAGAATATTTTCTAACTTGATCTTAATGACATGTGGTGTAATGGACCTTGTATTATAATGTGATGCAGATGGTACCTCACAGGAATTAAGCAGAGTTGAAAAAACAGTTAGTTAGAGTAGTGATTTGCTGGCCAAAAAGCTACATTCATAGTAAAAGAAGTCATGAAGTTTTATAATATCGATAGAGGCCATTTTGCATTCATGCTCTTTCTCGCTCCTTGAAAAGGCTATCCAGTCGGTTCTATCCCTTTGTTCTCTACCCACGTTCTGCAATGTCTTCCCTTCAAGCATTATCCAAGTCTTTTAAATATATTGAATGAATTTCCACCATCCTTTTAGCCAGTGCCTTCTGGATCAGAACAGCTTAGTGAACAGAAAAACCTCTCCACTGCTTTTGTTTGGCAATTATCAAAAACTGTGCCCTCTGGATCACCTTCCATCTTGTGAACTCTTTTGGAGTTCAGTATTCACCATATGTTTGAAATCTCTGATCTACATGATCAACTGAAGTTCCAAGGAGACAATCCATTAAAAGTAACAGTTAATGCAGACAATGTAGAGGTCAACCTCTACATTGTTTACCCCACTGAGCAGTAGTCAAAAGATGTGTGTGCAGTCATTGATTTAAAGTCAAACATTTTAAATGTCTATTTCAATTTTCAGTATCAGAATGGAAACAGCTTACACAGGAAATGCTCTGAACCTTGATATTATTCCACCAAGAGAACTCTTCACCCTTTGGACCATTGTGGAAATTTGGATCATTGAGTCATCGTTAATTTAATTAAATGGTGCAGGGTTTGAGTTTAAACCAGATGTTGCAAACACTAATAATTTATTTCCTGTTAAATGGTGAAAAAAAAATCTTTGAATGAGTGACACTCTTGTGCACAATTTATAATGATTTCAATTTAGAGGGCACAATTCGGAAATAGGCCATTCTGGCCCGTGACCCTGTGCTGCCCCAATACACTCATGTGACACATTAGCCTACAAACCCTGTACATCTTTGGAATATGAGATGAAACAGGGGAAGCTGGAGCACACTCACATAAACACTGGGGAAACATACTGTTACGAGGACAAAGGACCCCAAAACCCAGCAGCAATGGATATTCACCACGACAAACGGTTACATAAACAAAAATTGTTTTTAATTATCTTTAAACATGAAAATAGAATCAAACTTTAACTTATCACTATTAACTTAACTACCCAACTTAATCCCCTTCTAATTCGAAGCGCACGTGTATGTAACGTGTGTGTACATTTAAGAAAAGTTATTTGGTTCACAGTTCAATCTCACTTTTCATTCTTCCAAGTTCACTGGTTGCAGGCAATTCTTATATTGTGCACAGAATTTAACATGTATAAAGTTCACCAGGCTTTGGTGCTCAAAAGGTAAATGTTTACTGCTCAGGAAAGTTCTTGTAGGGTTTGCAGAGAGAGATTTGTGGTTCCAGGATTTCCACAACTGAGGTACCACCATTAGTCACCTCAACATCTTGCTGATGAAACTTGCCCCATCGGGGTTCTCCAGATGGTAACCTCTTTCTTTCAGGCTATCATAAAGTTCCTTTCTGTTCCGCCTATTCCAAGAGAAACATCAGACGGATAGCACTTCCAGCCATCTGCCCCTCTGGAACTTCTGTTTCAGTTCCAACAAGCTTCTCCTGGCTGACACTGTTGAGTCTCTCCCTCTTTCTAAGATTCCAACTGCCAGCCACGTGTCCTTCTCTCTCTCTCTCACTTGCAAAACCCCCCACCTTCTCCAGCAAACAATAGGAGTTGGTCTTCTGCTCCCGTCGGTTGTTTTAGGTAAACAAACCTCTCAATGACCTCTGAGTGAGCGCTTTGCAGAGAGGTCAGAAGCCTTGCAAAAAGGTTCAACACAGACAACCTGGCTCTTCCAAGACAATAGCCTATTCATTTCATGACATCATTTTAATTAGTGCCTACTTGTGAAATGTGGATAGCATTCTCCATAGTGTCTGTAAAGTCACTGAATATGAATTCTTCAATATTTAAAATAAGATCTGTTTTAAAGTGTTTGTATGTAACCTACTCTAATTTTACCAATTTATCTCCCAAAAACATTCCTAAAAATTCCATCACAGTACAAACTCTTTACAGTCAGTGGCAGATTCAAACCCAAGCAAAAACTGGGAAAAAACATACAAAATCCTTGTAGACAGTGAGAGATTCTAACCCGGGTTTCTGACGCTGTAATAGTGTGGTGCTCACCATGCTGCCAATATTGCAAAAAAACAAGTTGTGGATGGGGAAACAACAGTAGAAAGTATGAAAGCCAGTCTCAAAAATAATGGGCAATACATTGAGCAGATGAAAAAGGAGAAAACTGTCTGTCGAAATCCAAATCCAACAGAATACTCTTGAAAATATATTTATATATTCTATTGAATAAATATATGCTTAAGAGAAGCAAATCTTGACTTCAAAAAACTCACTGGATGAACCAAACTACTTCAAGTGAATTAAAGTTTATAAACTCCAGTTTAAGGCATTGATGATGAATATGTGAAGTATTCTTTCATAAGAGTTTCAAAAATGGAATTAAGCCACAGACAACTGCTAGAAACAACCAAGAGAATTTGAAAATCAAAATCTTTCATGAAGTAGACTGTTGACCATGATGCTCTTTGGCTGAATTCTACTCATCGAACCTTGAAGGAGGAATTTGGGATATGGATCTCAACCTCTGAGTTATGCCACCAACACTGAACCTGTTGTCAAAGAGGAGATGGGAAAAAAATGACTCAAACTAGAGATTCAGAAAGCACAGCAGAGGAAAGTAACACGATAATCCTGCTGCAATGAATGCAGTCATTAAGGTAAAAGATGTGCAGTGAATATCTTGCAGATAAAACCAAAACCTGAGCTGCCAATGTCCATATTTCAGTTGAACACTAGGCGTTTGCAGCCCCTTCGTGGCTCTGCTCATTTGCTGTGCGACAGAAATGGTTTTTTTTAATTTATTGTTGTAAAGTGGTTTATGTGAATGTTTGCACTATGATTGTTGCTGCGAAACACTTGTTCGTGACAATAAATTCTGATTCTGAACATCTCAAGTGCTAACCTTCTATTGAACGCACAATATAACACTGTGCAGAGGAATCACCCAAAGGAAACAACGTGACCCAGCGTCAGCTGCTTCCCCATCCAGGCCCCTTCTATCAATCATCAGACCAGGAATACAAATGGTTTTTTTTCTGTCCTCCACAATAAATGATCTTCCACCAACATCCTCTAAATAAACAGATCATCTGGCTTTAACCACATCATTTGCGATATATGATTGGCTAACACATGGCACACTCCAAAAGTGCCAGGCTGGTGAGTGCCTTTGGCTGCCCTGAAGTTTGTTTCCACTTTATACTGTCCCATTTTACAACAGCCATCTGGAGTTCAGAGAAGTTGTCATTTAAAGGTCATATTACCAGAAAAATGAAGTAGCCCTTTGTGGACTCCATTCGCCCAATGCTGTGTAAACTTTTCTGACATTAGTCTGTAACTTAAATTTTCGCTGTGGCTGTAGACAGGGCAGATCCTGAGGAAGGTGGAAACTGGACAGTTTCATCATTTCCCAGGGCTAGAAAAATCCTGTCAAAACTCAATTGTTCATTTGAAGCTTGTGAACAGTTGTGCTCTTTTACCTGCTGCTCGTCTTAGACATTTGACTTCGATTTCGTAACTCAGCCACCTCAAAGGCTCCAAAAGCATCCTAGGAATGCACCTCTGCCCCTTCATAGGCATAATGTGCAGCTGTAATAATTACCAGAGAAGATGTGTAGAAATGTGCAAGGGACACAGTCCTCCTGTGGGAGAGAACATATGAGGTGGAATGAGAATGATAACACATCCAAAAAGGAAATGGTGGCATTGTCGGAGCTGCTAAAACAACAGTGCTGCCACAAGTGCGGACCCAGCAGTGAGGAGATCAGAGACACAGCGCTGCTCCATGGGGTCCTACTGCCTGGTTCTGATGCCGAAAGCTTCATACAGACCTTGTAGGTCTGTGCCGAAGATGGCAGTACTTGTGCTGGGCAGTGAACCACGAAGGGTTGCAAACTCCAGGGGAGCACCAGAATGGCGTGGGACACCATAAATGGGGAGAATGCCACCCATTGTGCAGAAGAAGCCGGGGGACGATCCCATAAGGAAGGTGACTGCAACAACAGACCAGCAAGGAGCTCAGCTGCTGAAGGACCCATGCAGGCTGTGGGCCATTGGTGACATGGTGGAAGGACCCCTACAGACTGTGGGCTGCTGGAGACTGGGTCATGGGAGCCCGGTATCAAAATCTGGATTTGAGAGGGTGCTGAAAGCAAGAAAGGCTTCCAAGGGGCCTTGGGTGCTGAATACATTTTGATTGTATCGGAGGTTTGGATCTGGAGCTTGGATTGCCTATTGTTTGAGAAGGAGACTATGTGGCTGCAGAAGAACTGGCAGTGAATCCACAGATGCTCAGTAACTGTTTTGTTTCTCTTTCTCCTCTTGCTAGAGGTACTAGGCAATGCTCATGGTGAATGCTTGTTTATGGCCAGCAAAAGTTGAAGTATATCGTGTGCATTACATTTTTAGGTATTCTTTTGTGGCAATTAAAAGGGAGCTTGAACGTTCTTTATCTGCCTGAACCTTTTCAATTTTCTTAAAGTCAAATATATAAATGACTGGTTTACCTCCAAGTCTGAACGAACTTCTGAGCCGTGAGAGGATCCTGTGGTGTTGAGAGAGTGGTAATTGTCACTGATTGTAGGGCTACATTTGTCACAAAATCTATCAAAGATATCCTTGGTGGAAACTTGTACAGCGCATGAATCAACCCAGATGGATGCACTTCAAGATTAATCTAAGTAACATGAGAAGTGGTGGGAAGGGTGGTCAAAGCTGAAAGGGGTTAGAAAAACTGAAGTTTCTCAGCCTTGACAGCAACACCAGTCGCAATAATCACTTATGTGATTCTGCTGAATGATCAACCACCTGAAATACTAATTATTTCTCTCTGCCTGACCTGCTGAGGTTTTCTAACATTTCCTAATTTTACTTCAATCATCTCTTCTTAAGGGACTACTGACACTTTCTCATTGCACCCATCTGCCTTCTTCCTACCATAAAACAATAACTGATCTGCAGTTGAACTCTGTTGTGTTGGGAGGGAGTGGCCACTGGCTGCTAACACGGGCCGTAGACCCCTGGCCTGGGGAACTGAATACCACTGCTCACAGAATCATATTTATACAGCACAGAAAGAGGCCCTTCGACCAACTTGTCTGTGCCATCCAAGTTGCCTACCTGAGCTAGTTTCATTTGGTTGAAAATCCTTTCTAAACCTTCCCTAAGCATCTACCTGTCCACCAGAAGTCTTTTAATGGTTATAATTGTACCCTCCCCTTAGCACTTGCTCCATGTATGCACCACTTTGTGGAATGTGAATAAGTTCCCTCTTAGGGCTCTTTTAAATCTTCAGCTCTCATCCTAAACTATTGTGCTCTAGTTTTAGGCTCTCCTGACATTAATCTGTTCTCTAAATTTATCTTCCTGCTGCAGACTGAGGAGATTCCGGACAAAGGGGACAATAAGGCAGTTTTAGCACTTCTCAGTAGCTAGAGAAACAGCATTGAAACTCTGTTGATCAACTTATACTGACATTCCCTGCTGGAAGGCGTAGCCTTTAGCAAGCAGCCGCCATTGGTATCAAAGCTTGCTTGTGAACAGGAATGGGAATGGGAAAAGTGTGACCTCACTGATAGGGTGGTATTATGGATTATCGGTAGAGATATAGCAGACTGATGTACGAAGCAGAAAGCTGTGATAGTAGGAGATTTTAACTTTCCAAATATTGACTGGGACTTCCATACTGTGAAAGAGCTGGATGGCTTGGAGTTTGTGGAATGTGTTCAGAAAAGTTTAAATCAATATATAGAAGGTGGAAATAAGAGAGGATGCAGTACTTGATCTATTAGGTAACAAGACAGGTCAGGTGACAAATTATGTGTAGGTGAACATTTTGGGTCCAGCCATTAGCTTCAAGTTAATTATGGAAAAGGATAAGTCTGGTCCTCATGTTGGGATTCTAAATTGGAGGAAGGCCAATTTTGTGGAAACGAGAAAGGATCTAGGAAGAGTGGATTGGGATGTGTTGTTTTCTGGCAAGGATGTGTCAAGTAAGTGGATGGCCTTCAAAAGAGAAATTTTGAGAGTGCAGAGTTTGCACGTTCCTGTTAGGATTAAAGGCAAAGTTAATAGACATAGGGAACCCTGGTTTTCAAGGGATATTGGTGATCTGGTTAAGAAGAAGTGGGAGGTGTAGAGGCAACAAGGAGCTAATGAGGTACTTGAAGAGAACAGAAAATGCAAGAAAATACTCAAGAAGGAAATCAGGAAGGCAAAAAGAAGACCTGAGTGTGCTTTGGCAGATAATGTGAAGGTAAATCCAAAGCGTTTCCACAAGTATATTAAGACAAGGATAGTAAGAGACAAAATTGGTTCCTTAGAGGATCAAAGTGGTCAACTATGTGTGGAGTATCACTTAATGGAGAAGATCTTAAAGAGTTTTTTGGCATCAGTATTTACTCAGGAAACTAGTATATAAGGAAGGAAGAGAAACAACAGAAGTGTCATGGAACAGATGGAGATTGAGGAGGAGGAGATACTTGGTCCCTTACAGGGAATAAAGGTAGAATAATCCCCCGGGCTGGATTTGATATTCCCTCGGACCTTGAGGGAGAATAATCTAGAAATTGCAGGGACCCTGGCAGATATATTTAAAATGTCCTTAGCCACAGGTGAGGTGCCAGAGGATTGCAGGGTAGCTTATGTTGTCCCATTGTTTAAAAAAGGCTCCAAAAATAAACCAGGTAATTATAGGCCGGTGAGCCTGATGTCAGTAGTGGGTAGGTTATTGGAAAGGTAGTGGGTAGGTTATTGGAAAGATAGGCTATATGGGTATTTGGACTGCCATGGGCTCATTAAGGACAGTCAGCATGGCTCTGTGCGTGGTAAGTCGTGTTTAATGAATCTTGTAGAGTTTTTTTAGGAGGTTACCAAGAAGGTAGATGAGGAAAGGCTGTGGATGTTGTCTACATGGACTTTGTAAACCCTTTGACATGGTCCCACATGGGAGATTCATTCAGAAGGTTCAGACACTGGATATCCATGAAGAGTTGTAAACTGGATTTGGAATTGGCTGTGTGGGAGAAAACAGAGAGTGATACTGGATGGTTGCTTCTCAGACTGGAGGCCTGTGACGAGTGGTGTTCCTCAGGGATCTGTGTTTGTTGTTGTTTGTTGTCTATATCAATGATCTGGATGATAATGTGATAAATTGGATCAGCAAGTTCGCTGATGACACAAAGATAGGAAGCGCTGTGGACAGCAAGGATTTTCAAAGCTTGCAGAGGGATCTGGACCAACTGGGAGAATGGGCCAAAAAATGGAGATGGAGTTTAATGCAGACAAGTGTGAGGTGGTGCATTTTGGAATGGAAAACCAATGTAGGACATATACAGTAAACGGTGGGGCACTGAGGAGTATTAGGAGCCAAGAGATCTGGGAATACAGATACATTGTTCCCTGAAAGTGGCATCACAGGACAGAATTGTAAAGAAAGCTTTTGGCATCTTAGCCTTTATAAAACAAAGTATTGAATATCAGAGTTTAGATGTTACGCCTAAGTTGTAGAAGACATTGGTGAGGCTAAATTTGGAGTGTTGAAACTGAATGCAGTTTTGGTCACCTAACTACCAGAAGGATATCAATAAGATTGAAAAAGTGCAGAGAAGATTTACTAGGATGTTGCCGGGTCTTCAGGAGTTGAGGTACAGGGAAAGATTAAACAGGTTAGGACTTTATTCCTTAGAGCGTAGAAGAATGAGGGGAGATTTGATAGAAGTTTACAAGATTATGAGAAGAAAAGACAGAGTGGATGCGAGTAGGCTTTTTCCACTAGGATTGGGAGAGATTAATACAAGAGGTCATAGATTTAAGTTGAAAGGGGAAAGGTTTAAGGAGAACATTAGGGGAATGTTCTTCACTGGTGGGCATGTGGAATGGGCTTCCATCTGATGTGGTGAATGCAGCCTCGATCTTGAGTTTTAAGAATAGATTGGATAGACGCATGGAATGGGAGCTGGTCAATGGGACTAGTGGATTAATGGTCAGCACAGACTAGAAGGGCCGAATGGCCTGTTTTCTGTGCTGTAGTGTTCTTGGTTCTATTGGAGAAACTGGACCCAAAAATAGAAATTGAATTGAGCGAAGTACATGGATTCTGAAAAACAGAAAAGAATTTCAAGCATGTAATTGTCAACTGAGTACATGTGACACTATCTGATCTTCTCTAGTAATTTATTTACAAATGTGATTTCAAAACTCCTATGCTGCCCCCTCAAATATCTTCATCACAGCCAGCAAATACTAATTCTTGAAGATTTCTGTTAGTTCCCCTCCAAGCTTCCTCCTTTCCTAAAGGAATCAGTATTTGTTTCTCACTCATCCAGATGCGCAATATTTTCAGCCACAACTCTGTTAGCAATCCCAATAATCTTGTCAATAATTCTAGCAAGTCCTAGTTAGTCCTGCATAGCATGTCTTGTTTAAAAACACTTGGCAGATGCACAACTGAGAATTGTAAACGTATCTACAACTAAATACTCACAGGGAGTTGCCTCATCACTGTAAATTTTTCAGCAACTTCTTCCAGAACAGACACCCATGGATCTGAACAGGAGAAACGGGGGAAAATGTTAACCCACTGTAAGCAACTCTTCCAAATCTCCGTATTCTGTGTTTCTTAAGGATTAAACCTTTCCTATCAGGCAATCACTTTGACAATGATTTATAAAGGGATCACAATCGTGGGAACCCTATTTTCCATAAGTTTATTTTAATTTGAACCCAGGTTATCTTTTCTATGAAGGAAGGTCAGTGCTGGGAAAATAAATATGTCCCCATTAACGACACCTTTCTAATGTGGTATGATCTTCTTTGGCTTGGCTTCGCGGACGAAGATTTATGGAGGGGTAAAGTCCACGTCAGTTTGTGGCTGACAAGTCCGATGCGGGACAGGTAGACACGGTTGCAGCGGTTGCAAGGGAAAATTGGTTGGTTGGGGTTAGGTGTTGGGTTTTTCCTCCTTTGTCTTTTGTCAGTGAGGTGGGCTCTGTGGTCTTCTTCAAAGGAGGTTGCTGCCTGCTGAACTGTGAGGCGCCAAGATGCACGGTTTGAGGCGATATCAGCCCACTGGCGGTGGTCAATGTCGCAGGCACCAAGAGCTTTCTTTAGGCAGTCCTTGTACCTCTTCTTTGGTGCACCTCTGTCTCGGAGGCCAGTGGAGAGCTCGCCATATAACACGATCTTGGGAAGGCGATGGTCCTCCATTCTGGAGACGTGACCTACCCAGCGCAGTTTGATCTTCAGCAGTGTGGATTCGATGCTGTCGGCCTCTGCCACCTCGAGTACTTCGATGTTGGAGATGAAGTTGCTCCAATGAGTGTTGAGGATGGAGCGGAGACAACGCTGGTGGAAGCGTTCAAGGAGCCATAGGTGATGCCGCTAAAGAACCCATGATTCGGAGCCGAACAGGAGTGTGGGTATGACAACGGCTCTGTATACGCTAATCTTTGTGAGGTTTTTCAGTTGGTTGTTTTTCCAGACTCTCTTGTGTAGTCTTCCAAAGGCGCTATTTGCCTTGGCAAGTCTGTTGTCTATCTCGTTGTCGATCCTAGCATCCGATGAAATGGTGCAGCTGAGATAGGTAAACCGGTTGACTGTTTTGAGTTTTGTGTGCCCGATGGAGATGTGGGGGGGGGGGGGGGGGGGTTGGTGGTCATGGTGGAGAGCTGGCTGATGGAGGACCTCAGTTTTCTTCAGGCTGACTTCCAGGCCAAACATTTTGGCAGTTTCCGCAAAACAGGACGTCAAGTGCTGAAGAGCTGGCTCTGAATGGGCAACTAAAGGGGCATCGTCTGCAAAGAGTAGATCACGGACAAGTTGCTCTTGTGTCTTGGTGTGAGCTTGCAGGCGCCTCAGATTGAAGAGACTGCAATCCGTGCGGTACCGGATGTAAACAGCGTCTTCATTGTTGAGGTCTTTCATGGCTTGTTTCAGCGTCATGCTGAAGAAGATTGAAAAGAGGGTTGGTGCGAGATCGCAGCCTTGCTTCATGCCATTGTTAATGGAGAAGGGTTCAGAGAGCTCATTGCTGTATCTGACCTGACCTTGTTGGATTTCGTGCAGTTGGATAACCACGTTGAGGAACTTTGGGGGGCATCCGAGGTGCTCTAGTATTTGCCAAAGCCCTTTCCTACTCACGGTGTCGAAGGCTTTGGTGAGGTCAATAAAGGTGATGTAGAGTCCTTTGTTTTGTTCTCTGCACTTTTCTTGGAGCTGTCTGAGGGCAAAGACCATGTCAGTAGTTCCTCTGTTTGCGCGAAAGCCACACTGTGATTCCGGGAGAACATTTTCGGCGACGCTAGGTATTATTCTATTTAGGAGAATCCTAGCGAAGATTTTGCTTGCAATGGAGAGCAGCATGATTCCCCTGTAGTTTGAGCAGTCTGATAAAGATAAAGATCTGCTATATACTTTTCAGTTCATTTTTCAAGTGTCTGTCAGAGACAGAAAGCCTCACCCACTTTGAGGACATTCCAGTCAATTCTGCCTAAACCTTATTTAAAGTTTGGTAAGAAGATGAGCAAACTCAAGAAAAAGATAGAAATTGCTTTCCTTGACATTTCTCTGATTTTATGCAAATTTGCCATTCGAGTTCCTGCAGGAACTTGGTTGAAGCCCCACAGTCAACCTGTAGAGTAGACCACCCCTCATCTTCCAACCCATATCCCTCATTAAACTTACAAACAAGTCCTCCAGAAGATGGTATGAAAGTAAGCCATAAGGATAAAACACAAAGGACTGTGATTGAAATGAAAACATGACGCTAGAGAAACTCAGCAGGTCAAACAATGTCCTTTATACAGCAAAGATAAAAGATGTATAACGTTTTGGGCATGAGCCCTTCATTTGCGCATATTTTGTTCATACCTTTTTGTATACTGTTTGACCTGCTAAGTTTCTCCAGCAATGTGTTTTTACTTGTAGTCTAGCATTTGGATATAATCTATCAGTACCACACACTAACTCATTGTGCAGATATCCACCTTCATTGGACATTCTGCTGACTGTTGACTATAATATGACTTATTTTCATACCATCTTCTGTAGGACTTGTTTGTAAGTTTAATGAGGGATATGGGTTGGAAGACGAGGGGTGGTCTACTCTACAGGTTGACTGTGGGGCTTCAACCAAGTTCCTGCAGGAACTCGAATGGAAAATTTGCATAAAATCAGAGAAATGTCAAGGAAAGCAATTTCTATCTTTTTCTTGAGTTTGCTCATCTTCTTACCAAACTTTCAATAAGATTTAGGCAGAATTGTATTGGATATGGTAATGGTACCCCAAGTTTTGATCTAAAGGTTGTCCAAGGTTAAATTGGCACTATGTAGCATCATTTAAAGCTACTTGGGCTAGAAAGGAGAAAATAATTTCAAGAGTCCTGCTGATCCCTTTTATTGCATTAATCTCTCTTTATCTCATTAATCTCTCATCACACAAGTGTCTCTTGAGCTGTACTGTTGGTGTTAATTTGGATAAATTAAATTAGGATAATGTAAATCACTGGAACCACAGATCAAGAAACATCCAATAGCAATGCAAGGAAAGGAGCCAAGACCAGGGTTAGCTTGTAAAGGTACAGGTAATACTAAATTTAGAATGTAACATACATGAAATACATACATACAGCAACTGGTGTCCCTAGGTGGTCTCCCCTCCAAGTACTGACCAGGCCAGAGTCTGCTTAGCTTCCCAGATCAGACAATCCCAGGTGAATTCAAGCTATCAGGCTTCTGTTTTTCCTTCAAAACAGTCACAACGTATCAGAACAGACAGAAGAGTCACTACACTTTAATAGGTCACTACTTTTAATTTGGATCTTTCCTTATTATGTTCACTAACATTATCACTCAGCTGTGATATCACCGATATGAATGAAGGAGATTTTCCTGTCACCTCATTCCAGACAAAGAGGTCGCCACTTCTTCTGCAAAGGTTAGTCTCAGGATTTGTAAGCTTTCTTTTAATAGTACTTTCAACATGATTGAATCTGTTATGTCAAAATCATTTTCTAATCTTAGGAAGACATGGTTGGCATAACAGTTAGAGCAACGATATTACAACGCCAGCAACTCAAGTTCAAATCTGGTGCGATCTGTGAGGAGTTTGTATGTTTTCCCCATGCCTCCCACCCTTCAAAAATATGCAGGGGTTGTAGGTTAATCGGTGTATTTGTGGGGCACGTGTTTGTAGGCCTGTTTTTTGCTCTGTATGTCTAAAAACATATGTTTGGCCCATCTGATTTATTTTCCTGCATGTTCAGCTATTCATATAAATTAAGCACTCTGGTCTAGTCCTTGTATCACTGTAATTCCATACCCAAGACATGATGGGATATTTAGCATTCATTCAGCTAATTTATCGCCACCTCTACACCAGAAAAACTTAGCATCTCAGCTCAGCGGTGGGAGAAGGTTGGGCAATAGAAAATTGGATTTAAAAGATAGACTTCGAGCAAGTTAGAGGATCTTTCCTGGACCCATCACACTAATGACATCGTGAAGAAAGCATGTCAGCACCTCTACTTCCTCAGGAGTTTGCAGAAATTTGGTATGACACTGCCTCATGAGTCTAATTGAGTTTTTTTGAAGAGTAACAAAATAAATTTTTGAGGGTAGGGCAGTAGGTGTGGCCTACATGAATTTTAGCAAGGCATTTGACAAGGTCCCCCATGAGAGACTCATCTAGAAAGTCATAAGGCACAGGATTAGTGGAAAATTATCTGTCTGGTTTTAAAAATTGGCTTGTAAGAAGAAAGCAAAGTAGTAGTGGATGGAAAGTATTCTGCCTGGAGGTTGGTGACTAGTGGAGTGCCACAGGAATCTGTTCTGGGACCCCTGCTCTTTGTGATTTTTATAAATGGATGGGTCAGTAAGTTTGCAGATGATACAGAGGTTGGAGGAGTTTTGTGGATGGAGCTGAAAGTTGTTGGTTTGAAAATTTGAAGGACTCTGAAAACTCGCCACATGGTAACCCTGAGCTCCGGTAATTATGTGCAATAAGACTGGCTTGTACAGTTTTCTTGACATTCTCCTTACTTTCTTTTTTCTTATGTAAGGTTGGGTTGGTGGGGGGGATGGAGGGATTAGGGCAGTAGGTGTGGCCTACATGAATTTTAGCAAGGCATTTGACAAGGTCCCCCATGAGAGACTCATCTAGAAAGTCATAAGGCACAGGATTAGTGGAAAATTACACACACACACACACACACACACGTGTATATATATATATATATATATATATATATATATACATATCACATCTTTTCTTTTTTAAATTTATTCATTTAATAATTGTAGATATGGTTTTTAAATTCTTAAATAAAATATTTTTTAAAAGTCTGTTGAACGTTGCTATCGCACTTGGGGTGAAATCAGATGGCTCTTAAGATCAAAGGTCTGTAACAAGCATTAGTAATTGCCTTCCAGAGATGATGATTATCTGCCCTCCTTTGACAAACAAGATCATCATAATTTGTACAATTCAGCATTCAGATTCAGACCATAAAATACAGGAGTAGAAATAGGCTATTTAGCCCATTGACTTTGTTCCCCCCCCCCACTGCCCATTTAATCATGAGCTGATCCATTTTTCCACTCAGCCCCACTGCCTGGCCTTCTCTCCATAACCTTTCATGCCCTGGCTAAACTTGATGATGCTGTGGGAGCTGGATCTGGCGATGCAGTCATGGGTCAGTAGGGTGAACAGGAATGGGCTGAGCACACAGCCCTGAGGGACGCCAGTGCTCAGCCCAACGGTGGGAGGAAACCAGAGCCTCCTTACTAACAATGTCGGATTCAATCCTGGCTTGCTGGCAGTGTAACAGTGTTCCACTAACAGTGCCACCCAAAGCCAGTTTAAGTCAGTTTGTTGTTTCCAATTTAAGATTATTGTACAAAAGGTCAAGATCCACCTTGCTGCCTTGACATTTATTTTGCCCAATTAGCATTGATCCACTTTTGCACCATCTGGCATGGAGCCACATAAACCAGAATGCCTCTTTGAATACCAACGTGGGGACTACTGATTTACTATACTGCCCACCAAATGTATTGTATGGAAGAGTTCATTGGGTGGGGTGGGGGGGGGGGGCAGCAGAAAGCAAGCTCCAAGACTCAAACCACAATCACCAATGATCTTTATTAGATAACCAGTTGAACAATACAACGGCTCTCCTGTTCATGCACATACACAGACTCCTGCTGACTTTCACCCATTTGTAGGACCCGTGGGGAAGGAAGGGTCTCAGTGTAGTGGGAGGCAAGAGGGGAGGATTCCCTGAGTGTTAGACCCCAAGGGAAAATATGCCCTTGCGTCAGGGCTTCCTGAGGAGATTTCACAGCCTCCCACCCCAAGGGATACAGAGGACTGAGGCTCTGCTCCAGTATCTCTGTATACTAGGATTTCCTGACTAGCCTTAGGGAGCACAGTACCTCATTACCTGCAGTCCTCATGGATGGCGTCCACACATAGTGACCACGATCCAGGCAAGGAGAAGGAGCATTACCACGTGGAAGAAAAAGCCTGCTCAGACATAAATATGTCCAGAACTGCTGAACAGGGACCAGTGATAGTGCTTGAATTTCCAGCTCTAACAGGCTGGCCAATTACAGTGCGTGCTCAGGCTTGTGGGCGGGCATGCACCTGATTGGCTGGTTGCTAGAGAGCAAGGTGTGGATTTCGATAAGGAGATCGCTGATTGGCTAGTGGTACTCCAAACCTGCTGTTTATTTAAATTTATTGGCAAAGAAAGTAAGCCAGGCTGTGCCAAAGGCATGCATTTGCTGGCAGGTAATATTCCAATTAGCAGACCAAGAGTTCTGATCTGTTCTCCAAGAAAATAATCCATTTGGATGTGGATTGGGAAACAGTCTTAGGTTCTCTGAATACCATTTCCAGATTTAACAGAAGGTGTGGTGTGGGATGTTACATATGGCAATTCCACATCCTTGGCTTACCTCACAAAAAAATGGTTTTGATCTCTGAAAAAGACAAGTGATGGTATAGAACCAAATGGTGGGAGTTGGTTGCATACTAGAAATGCCACAGGCCTCTTGTGTAGAAGGTTGCTTTTGGCTGCTGGAAAGAAAATGACAACAAAATAACAAAGTATGGATGAAATATTCTTCTGTGGTAGCCTTTAATTTTCTCATTGATTTAATTTTTCAGACTTATCACATTTGTTTAATTTGTAAATTACAATATTTATTGGTTACAAAAAAAATCACAAATGGCTTGACATTTTATTCAAAGGTTGAATCAAATATATTACTAATTATAATGTATCATTGCAAAAGGCTTAATATCCATTACCATGTGTGTTATTGTTACTGACAGATTTTCATTACAGTGTGTAACTGTAACCAATTCTGCATTCTCAATTGAGTTCTGAATATTACTCCAATTGACAATATAATTACAGCAGTATCTAATTGTAATAGACGAAACATACTTACCGTTACTTAGTGTTATTCTCTAAAATTACTCATTACAGCATAATTTTAGTAGTTTACCATTTGTACACTTGTAATTCACAGAGTAATCATTGCAGATCGTCACTCTGACCAATATAGTATTCTGCTTACAGTATGTGAATGTAACTGACGTGCGTCAAAAATATTTTCAAGGCTTGAGTACTAGTAAACCATCATACTATGAAACAATTAGATGGAGAATAAGATATTGCAGATTACATGTGGGGTGCAAAGCATGATAAATTTTCATTTGGCTCCACGTAATAGATATTAGAAAAATAAACAGGAGTAACTGAAAATTGACAACATACAATTAGCTAAGGGACAGAAAGTGGAGAGAAATGGTAACGTTTTTCAGACTGGAAGGAAGTAGTCATTAATGTTCTATATAGAGTACTCTTTCTTAAATATACATTGTGGAACATGGGACAATTTGTGGTCGACAGAAAACTTGGAAATGCAGCAAACATGGAAGGTTACATTAAATTCCAGAACTAAACTTATTGGTAAAAATAAAAGGCATAAGGCAGATGGTATTTGATGCAGAGAATTGTGAAGTGAAACATTTTAGTTCGACAAATAAAGAAAGATTATGCAATTAAAATGATCTGATTTTAAAGATGGTGCAGAGGCAAAAAACTGGAAAAGTATAATAGAGTAAATGGCAATTTGTTATCAGTAAAGAAACATTGGTAATTAGAGAAGTTACATTCAGTGGTTTTCAAATTTTTTTTCCCACTCACATTCCACATTAAGCAATCCCTATGCCATATGTGCTCTGTGATTAGAAAGAGATTACTTAAGGTAGGTACGTGAGTGGAAAGAAAAAGTTTGAAAACCACTGTTTTAATCGTACCTCGTTGACTCGTTATGTGCACGGTTTCACAACTCCAAAGGAAATGGGCCAATGACAATTTTTCTCAAGCAAAATATTTCAATAACCATTGGGTGTAGAGCAATGCTTCTCAACCTTTTTAATCTCACTCACATTCTACCTGAAGTAATCCCTTATTAATCACAGAGCACCAATGATATAGGGATTACTTCAGGTGGTATGTGAGAGGAAGGAAAAAGTTTGAAAACTACTGATTTAGATGGATTCACAATAAACCATTTGACACAAAATGAGGACGTCTTAAAAAAACATATCTATTTGTATGTATATGTATAATATGTATGTTAACTCCTTTTCATTTTATTTGGGAAAGTTTTTTGGGGGGGTATGAGGGGGAGGGGGAATAAAGGGAGAAAAGCTTTGTATATTTGTATCTCTTTATTTGTTTGTATACTATATCTTTAATAAATAAAATATACAAAAAAAGGAAAAGTTGGGAAGAACTCATAGATTT
The DNA here is from genome assembly GCF_036971445.1 of Narcine bancroftii. Classification (NCBI taxonomy): domain Eukaryota; kingdom Metazoa; phylum Chordata; class Chondrichthyes; order Torpediniformes; family Narcinidae; genus Narcine; species Narcine bancroftii. The sequence continues at coordinate 36,748,292 of NC_091480.1, read as the reverse complement.
CTACATCCCACGTCCCACTATTATTTGACATTGCCATTTCATCACTTATTCCATGCAATTCAATCCCCAAAATTGCTTCAGGTTAACTCACAAATAAAGGACATAGTCCATGATCCTCTTTCCTTTTCATTAGGATGTGAGTAAAGATCTAGGAAAAATGTAGCAAGATGGCAACCTGCAGAAAAATAAATATTTGGTTTGGCCGATTTTTAAATTTAAATTTTTATTTGTAACACAGTAGAAGCCAATTCCATTTATGGAAGCACGTGCTTTTTTCCATTACTTAGTACATGCTTGAGAACATAGAATATTACTGGATAGTACAGGCCCTTCAGCCCATGATGTTGTGCAGACCTCTACATACCTATCCCCTCCCTCAAAAAAATGAACACTCTGTACCTCACAACCCTCTATTTTTCTCTCATCCTTACATGCTCCTAATGTTTCAGCCTCCACCTCTCAAAGCATTCAAGGCCCCCACAACGCTCTGTGTAAAAAAACTTGCCCCTGATGTCTCCCCTAAACTTTCCTCCCTTCACTTTGTACTTGTGTCCTCTAGTGTTTGCTACCCCCTGCCTTGGAAAAAAGGTGTTGGCTGTCCACCTTATCTGTGCCTCTCACCATCTTTTTGACCTTATTATATCACCACTTTGCTTCAAAGGGAAATATCCCAGCTCTGCTAACCTTGCCTCTGAAGACTTATTTTTCAATCCAAGCAACATCCTGATAAATCTCCTCTGCACCATCTACATAACCTCCACATCCTTCCTGCAATGAGGTGACCAGAAATGAACACAAAAAGTGTGGTTTCACCAGAGATTTGTAGAGCTGCAAAATTACCTCACAACTTCTGTTACGTTGGCAAGGTAAGCATATCTCTGTCGGAAGCCACACAAAACTCTCCATCATCCTTTAGGCACCACACAGCCTCTCCAGCCTGCCAATCAGGTGTGTGCCCACCCATCAGTTGGAGCACACACTTTTAAAAAAAAAAGACGTTACTATTCACCGTTATTTCTCTTTGCTAACCTGTCCTCGCCATTGGAATCCCTTTGAAGTTTATTGTCACGTCAACCAAGCGGCCGTGATAAAGTTTGTTTTGGGGGCAGTCCATGTCATTGGGCTGGCCCCGTACATCACAGCCCCTTTTCTCAGCAGAGTGGGATATTTAAACCTGAACACACCATCGATCATTCTCTTTGCCAGGTGGTCAGGTCCTGCACTCGTTTCGAGTCGTTGTCACCACGGTGGATGCCATCTGGAGGGGAATGCAGGTAAGGGGCTAGCAACCTTTAGGCCAACCAGGGTATCACTGGCAACCCAGTAGATATCGGCATTGTAGCCACAGTCTTCTGTTTATGGGGTTAGAGGCTGTGTTTCTTCCCCCTAGGTAGCCAGTTAGGGCACTTCATGAGGAGTCAGAACCCCTGGCTGCAGGTCGTTACTCCCGAGCAGGTCGTTACTCCTTTGTTGCTTAGCCCCTTCCTTTGGTCAGGATTCCAAGGTTGGGTGCAAGCCAATAATCTTAACCTGTGTGTGTGTGTGTGTATCTGTGAAGCTGCTTGCATTGAACCTGTTTAGCTTAACCTGTGTGTAGCAGATTAACTGTGTTTGCTCTGGGACTGCCCCGAGCCCTTTTTACTGTGTACTGCTTTAATAAAGCAAATGTATTGTTGGACCGCACTGTGTCCAGACTCGCTTGCCTGCTGTACCCAAAAACGAACCCTTTCCACAACATACAACTTCTGAACTCAATCCCCCGATGAATGAAGCTCAACATACCATAGGCCATCTCAACTACCCTATCAACCTGTGTGGCAACCTTGAGAGACCCATGGATTTGGATATCAAGGTCCCTTCTGTTCTTCCACACTGTTAAGTATCTGATCATTAACTATGTACTCTGCCTTCAAGTTTGACCTTCCAAAATACATCACTTCACACTTATCCAGATTGAACATCATCTGTCACTTTTCTGTTCAACTCTGCATCCTGTCTATATTCTGCTGTAACCTTTGACAATTTTCAACTTTATCCATACCCTCCACCTTCATATTTAAGATGCAATTTATCATCCGCAAACTAACTGGCCCATCCCTCTATTTCTTCACCCAGGCCATTTATAAAAATCAAAAAGAACAAAGGTCCCAGAACAGATCCCTGTGGAACTTCATTAGTCATTGACATCCAGGCAGAATCCTTTCTGTCCACTACTCTTTCTGATTTCTACAGGCAAGTCAATTCTGAGTCCACACCTCAAAGGTTCGAAGGATCCCATGCCTTATGACATTTTGAACAAGTTATCAAATGCCTTACTAAAATCCATATACACCACATTTACCACCCTCCCTTCATCAATTTCTTCTCTTACCTCCTCTCAATCTCAATTAGGCTCGTGAGGCATGACCTTCCCCTCACAAAGCCAGGCTGACTATCCCTGAGAAGACTGTACTTTTCCAAATGCTCATAAATCCAGTCCTTTAGAATCCTCTCCAATAGTTGGCCCACCACTAATGTATGAGTTACTGGTTTATAATTCCCTTTTTTAAACATAGTAACTTGTTTTTTTTAAACAAGGGAACTATATTTCCCATTTACCAATCCTCCAACACCTCCCCTGTGGCCATGGAGGAGACAAAGATCAGAGCCAATGCCCCAGCAATCTCTTCCCTCCCTTCCCATAGCAGATTTCAGATTTATTGTCAGAGTACATTGATGACATCACATACAACCCTGAGATTCTTTTTCCTGTGGATGTGGCAGAATTACCATTTATTGATGCGGCTAAAAAAAAACAGACTCAACATACACATGTAAACAAATAAAGAAATACCAATGAACTGATTGTGCAATAGAGAGAGAGAGTAAAAAAAACAATCAAAAGTAAGAGTTCTTAACGAGTCCTTGATTGGGTTTGTTGCAGAGGAGTTTGATGGTGGAAGGGTAACAGCTGGTTCTGAACCTGATGGTGAGAGTCTTGTGGCACCGATACCTCTTTCCTGATGGCAGCAGCGAGAATAGACCATGTGCTGGTTTTGTCAACCACTGTTCCCTTTTCCTACCATCTTTTCCCTCTCAGTTGGACAAACGAATCCAAAACCCTGCACAAAGGTCCCTAAACATCCTCCACATCACCTTTGTGCTTTCTCCCAAGAACATTTGCTCCCAATTTACTCTCCCTAGTTCGTGCCTCATCCCATCATAATTATCCCTTTCCCATTTTATCTGCTTTTACTCTTGTCCATAGCTATGCTAAAGCTTGGAGTTGTGGTCACTCTCACCAAAATGCTCCCCCACCAAGAGGTCCATCACCTGACAAGGTTCACTTATCCAGTACTAGATCCAGTAGGGCCTCTCCTCTAATCAGCTGGTCCACATACTGTGTCAGGAATTCTTCTTGGACACTCTTAACAAATTTGCCCCATCCGTCCCTTTTGCAGTGAGGAAGTACCAGGCAATATTTGGGAAGTTGAAGTCTCCCATAACAACAACCCTGTAATTTCTGCACTGTTCTAAAAATGCCTACTTATCTGTTCCTCAGTATCCCCGAGGGCTTTTTGGGGACCTATAGACTACTCCCAGTATAGTGATAGCTCCCTTCCTATTTTGGACCCACCCACACTGACTAAGTTGACACTCCCTTCCTCTCTATCTGAAGCAGTGATACAACCCCTAACCAATAATGCTATCTCTCCCACCACCAACTGCTGCTTTTATCTTCCATTCTATCCCTTTTAAAACATCTTAAACCCGGAACCTACATCAGCCAAATCTGTCCTTGTGTCAGCCATGTCTCTGTAATGGCCACAACATCATAATTCCACATAGGGACCCATTCTCTGTTAATCTTCTTTTCCCTAATACTCTTTGCATTGATAATGAGACATTTTAAACCCTCCGACTGACTATATTTATGCTTCCTCCCCTGCCGTCCTTCCTCACAAATCCACAATACATTGCATCATCCTTTCCACCTTCTACTGTATTCTCAGGCCACACATTCTAATTCCCATCCCCCCTGCCAAACTAATTTAAAACCTCCCCAACAGATCTAGCAAACCTGCATGCCAGGATATCGGTCCCCCTCTAGTTCAGATGCAGCCCGTCCTTTTTGTAGAAGCCATACCTTCCCCAGAAGAGATTCCAATGAGCCACAAATCTTCAGCCATGCATTCATCTGCCACAACTTCCTATTTCTACCCTCATTGGCGTGTGGCACAGACACCAATCCTGAGAGAACCCCCAAGCCCCCTCAGGAGGTCCTTTTTTCAGCTTCCTTCCTAACTCCCTATATTCCCTCTTAAGGACCTCATCCCTACTCTTATCTATGTCATTAGTACCAACAGGGACTACGACGTCTGGCTGCTCACCCTCCTCCTCCAGAATATTATGGACTTGATCTGAGATACCTGGGCGACAACATACCATCTGGTAGTCTCAATCTTGTTCACAGAACCTCCTATCTGTTCACCTATCGAATCCCTATCACTATTATTATCCTCTTCTTCCCCCTTCCCTTCTTATCCAAAGAGCCAGACTCTCTGGTAGAGACCTACCCACTATGATCATCACCCCCAACACTATCCAAAACTTCATACTTATTGTTTTTTAAAATTTTATTTAATTTTTTTTCCATACATGTAATTAATAAAAAATTATATAAAACATTAAGAATTTCAATATAAGAGAGTTTCAATCATTATGATAGTTATAATCCTTCCCCTTCCATGTCATGCTCTCCTTCCCCAAACCCCCTCCCCACACCCATAGCTTGTGCTTCATTAAACATATTTAAAAGGGATATATGGTGATATAAAGTAAAGAAAAAGAAAAATAGCTTCATGGATTGCTCGGATAATCACTTCCCAACACACCGGACTCCAGCAATGAGCTGATCCATTTTCCCACTCAGTCCCACTGCCCAGCCTTCTCCCCATAACCTTTGATGACCTGGCTTATCAAGAACTTGGTTCGGCTGGGAGTCAGAGGAGCTTGGAGATAGTCAGGCTGTGAGTCAGAGGAGGAGGAGCTTGCTGAAAGTGAGTCAGAGGAGGAGGAGCTTGCTGAAAGTGAGGAGAAGGTAAGCTATTAAAGACGGGGGCTTACCAGGGTTTGGGCCTACTTGGTTCGGCTGGGAGTCGAAGGAGGAGCTTGGAGAGAGTCGGGCTGTGAGTCAGAGGAGGAGGAGCTTGCTGAAAGAGACAGGGTCAATTGGTCAAGGGGACAAAAAAAGAAGTGAAAGGGGAGGGAGCAGCCAGTGAGGAGCGGCTCAGTGAGTGAGTGGAGCAGTGAAGGAGTGAGACTTCCTGGCTTTGGGTTATCAGGATCAGTGAAGGAGTGAGACTTCCTGGCTTTGGGTTATCAGGATCAGTGAAGGAGTGAGACTTCCTGGCTTTGGGTTATCAGGCTTCAGCGAAAGCAGTCAAGGAGAAAAGGTAAGCTGAGTTATTTCCCTTCATATTCAGAGTCATGCCAATAGGGTTAGTGGTCTGTACTGGGTGTCAGATGTGGGAACAATGGGTGACCTCCACCCTCCCAAATGGCCACATCTGCACCAGGTGTACCGAGATGCAGTTACTAAGGGAGTGAATTAGGGATATGGAGTTGCAGATTGATGACCTGCGGCTTGTAAGGGAGAGTGAGGAGTTAATCGACTCAACTTTCAGGGCGATGACTACTCCAGAACCCGTGTCGGGTAAGTGGGAAACCATCGGGGGGGGAAAGAAAAAAGCGAGAAAAACGGAGAGCACACCAGTTACTATTCCACTCAGCAACAGTTATGTTGTGTTGGATTCTGTTGAGGGAGATGACCGGACAGAAGATGGCCACGGGCACCAGGACAATGGCAATGAGCCTGACAGAGTGGTGCAAAAGAAAAGGAAAAGGAGAAATGCAGTAGTTATTGGGGACTCCATTGTCAGGGGTACAGAGAGGAGGTTCTGTGAACCAGATAAGTATACCCGCATGGTGTGCTGCCTGCCTGGTGCAAGGGTACGAGATATCACAAATCAGGTCCAAAATATTCTGAGAGGGAGAGCAGCCTGATGTCTTGGAACATGTGGGTACAAACGACATTGACAAGAAAAGGGAGGAGGTAATGAAAAGGGATTACAGTGAGCTGGGACGAAAGCTGAAAGACAGGAATGCTAGGGTGGTGATCTTGGGATTACTACCTGTTCCAAATGCAAGTAATGAAAAGAATGAAAGGATAAGGAAAATGAACGTGTGGCTGAGGGGCTGGTGTACAAGGCAAAGATTTGGCTTCTTGGATCATTGGGATCTCTTTTGGGGAAGGCATGATCTTTACAAGAGGGACGGGTTGCACCTAAATCCAAAAGGTGTCAACATTTTGGCAAGTATGTTTGGAAGAGCAGTGGGGCAAGGTTTAAACTAATTTGGCAGGGGTATGGGAACCAGAGTGATAGGGAAAAGGGTAGGGAAGATAAAGTAATGGCCAGGAAAAGTAAAATAGGAAAAGTAATGTTGGGAGGAGAAAGTAAAAAATCAGATGGTGCAGTGAGTTTTCGGGTCAATGATAGTGTTAAGAAAATTACAAAGAAAAATAGTGGGCAGAAAAATCAAAAGAAAAGGTTACAGAAGTCGCTAGATATTAAAAGGACAAAGAGCATAAGGACACTTTATCTGAATGCCCGCAGTATTAGAAATAAGGTTAGTGAACTTGAGGCGCAAATCGGTACCCATGCCTATGATTTGGTCGCCATCACGGAAACATGGCTACAAGGTGACCCTAAATGGGAATTAAACTTTCAAGGGTATCAGGTGGTGCAAAGAGATAGACAGGATGGTAAGGGAGGTGGAGTTGCTCTCTTAATCAAAGATGAGCTCCAGGTAGTAGTGAGGGATGATATAAGATCTAAAGAGCATGATGTTGAGTCCATTTGGGTAGAGATAAAGAATAACAAAGGGAAAAAATTATTGGTGGGTGTTATCTATCGCCCACCAAATAACAATAGTTTAGTGGCACAGGAAATAAATAGAAAGATAAGTGAGGCATGTAATAATGATACAGCAGTAGTCATGGGGGACTTTAACTTCCACATAGATTGGGAAAATCAAGTTGGTTGTGGGAGTCTGGAAGAGGACTTCATAGAATGCATCCGCGATAGCTTTCTTGAGCAGCATGTTAAGGAACAACAAGATAAAATGCTCTCCTGGATCTAGTGTTGTGCAATGAGATAGGTAGGGTAAATGATGTAATAGTCAGAGACCATCTGGGAAATAGCGATCATAGTATGATTGAATTTCTCATTCAGATGGAAGGGAAAATAGTTAGATCTAAAACTAATATATTATGCTTAAACAGGGGTGACTACCATAGGATGAGGGAGGAATGGGGCAGAGTGAACTGGGAGCACAGGCTAATTGATGAAACAGTTGAGGAACAGTGGAAAATTTTCAAAGAAATATTTTGTAATGCTCAACAAAAATATATTCCAGTCAGGAAAAAGGGCAGCAAGGGAGGGAAAAATCAACCGTGGTTAACAAAGGAAATAAAGGAGAGTATAAAATTGAAGGTGCAGGTGTACAAAGCTGCAAAGAGCAGTGGGAAACTGGAAGATTGGGATAACTTTAAGAGACAACAAGGGTTTACAAAGTGGGTAATAAGAAATGGGAAAAAGGATTATGAAAGTAAATTGGCATAAAGTATAAAAACAGAAAGCAAAAAATTTTATAAATATATAAAATGGAAGAGGGTGGCCAGAGTTAACATAGGACCCTTGGAGGATAAGAAAGGAAAACTGGTAGCAAAAAATGAGGAAATGGCCGAGGCATTGAACAAATATTTTGTGTCAGTCTTCACGGTGGAAGACATGTCCAGCATACCCAAGTGCGGAGTTAAGGATGCGAATGTTGGGGAGGGCCTTGATAAAATAGTTGTTACAAAGGAAGTATGATGGAGAAACTAATGGGACTAAAGCCAGACAAATCACCTGGTCCTGATGATATGCATCCAAGGGTTCTGAAGGAAATGGCAGAAGTTATAGTTGATGCATTGGTGGTCATATACCAAAATTCCTTGGATTCTGGGGCAGGTCCCGGCAGACTGGAAGACAGCAAATGTCACGTCACTTTTTAAGAAGGGATGTAGGCAGAAGACTGGAAATTATTGGCCAATTAGCTTGACGTCTGTAGTTGGAAAAATGCTTGAAGCCGTCATTAAAGATGAAATAGTGAAACTTTTGGAACGTAAGGGTTCAATCAGGCAGACGCAGCATGGTTTTAGAAAGGGAAGATCTTGTTTGACAAACTTGTTAGGATTCTTTGAGGATATAATGGGTGCATTGGATAGAGGGGAACAGGTTGATGTTGTATATTTGGATTTCCAGAAAGCGTTTGATAAGGTGCCGCACAAGAGATTTATCAGTAAGTTACAACAAAGTGGAGTCTGGGGAAGTATATTGGCCTGGATTGAAAATTGGTTGTCTGACAGGAGGCAGAGAGTCGGGATAAGTGGGAGTTTTTAAGGTTGGCAGAGAGTGGTAAGTGGGGTGCCGCAGGGGTCAGTGTTAGGCCCACAACTGTTCATCATTTACATTGATGACTTGGAGGAGGGGACAAAATGTGGTGTAGCCAAGTTTGCGGATGACACCAAATTGAGTGGAAGAGCAAATTGTAATGAGGATGTGGAGAGTCTGCAGAGGGATATAGTTAAGCTGGATGAGTGGGCAAAGGTCTGGCAGATGGAGTACAATGTTAGTAAGTGTGAGGTTATCCACTTTGGCAAGAAAAATAAAAGAGCTGAATATTATTTAAAGGGTGAAAAACTACAGCATGCTGTTGTGCAGAGGGACTTGGGAGTGCTTGTGCATGAATCGCAAAAAGTCAGGTTGCAGGTGCAGCAGGTTATTAAGAAAGCAAATGGAATGTTGGCCTTCATCGCTGGAGGAATTGAATTCAGGAGTAGGGAGGTAATGTTGCAACTGTATAAGGTACTGGTGAGACCACACCTGGAGTACTGTGTCCAGTTCTGGTCTCCATATTTGAGGAAGGATATACTGGCTTTGGAGATGGTCCAGAGGAGGTTTACTAGGTTGATCCCTGGGATGAAGGGGTTGACTTATGATGAAAGATTAAATCGTCTTGGATTGTATTCGCTCAAGTTCAGAAGAATGAGAGGTGATCTTATAGAAACATATAGGATTATGAAGGGTATGGATAGGATAGATGTAGAAAGGTTTTTTTGAGCTGGCCAGGGAAACTAAAACGAGAGGACACAGTCTCAAGATTCGGGGGAGTAGATTTAGGACCGAGATGAGGAAAAATAGTTTTTCCCAAAGAGTAGTGAATGTTTGTAATTCTCTAACCAGGGAAGTGGTTGAGGCTGCTTCATTAAACATATTTAAAATTCGGTTAGATAAATGTTTACATGATAGAGGAATTAGGGGATATGGGGAGAAGGCAGGTAGGTGGCATTAGGTCATAAATTAGATCAGCCATGATTGTATTGAATGGCGGAGCAGGCTCGATGGGCCATTTTTGGCCTACTCCTGTTCCTACTTCCTATGTTCCTATGTAACCTATTAATCTCTGCCTTAAATGCACCCAATGACCTGACTCAACAACTACATGGCAACAAATTCCACAGATTTACTGCTTGTGAGCACTACTGTGTGAAGGATTCAGACACAAAATCCACATACTGTACAAGAAATCAGCTAATACTTAAGCACACCAGGTCTCTGTACCTTCCTAGCTCCACGTACCCCCAAAGGGGGCCAGCTGGAGTCTTTATATGGGCCGGTGATTTGCAGCAGGCAGGTGGGGCCAGCCTCCCAGGTTATCTACCTGCAGGTACAGTGGTTGCTTCCTGCAGTAGGCTGGTAGGAGTGCAGCCAGTGTCGTGGTTGTATCACCACATTCACCCCCTTCTTAAAATGAATCCTGGGGATGGGGAGGTGGGGGTGGAAAAGGTAAAACGGTATTCTCGGTACCGAGTAGTCCAAAAGCATATTTACAAGTTCAGGTGGTCCGGCAGTCTTCTTTGCCTCGGGGACCGTCACAGGACAGGCTCCTGGTCATTGGTCGGCGGGGGCAGGGTTGCCTGAAGGTCGGTTGGACCCAGGGTGCTCATGGTTGCTGGCGACGTGGGCACGATGGTGTCTGGCAGAGTGGGGGTATCTATCAGTGCGGGGGTGTGTGTACGGAGAGGGTCTGTGGGGAGTGAGGCACTGTGGAGAGGGAGGCACTGTGGAGAGGTGGAGAGAATGTGCTGGACCCAGGGGAGTCCTGGATGGGTCAGGGGTGCCCAGGGTGGGGTGGGGCTGGGGCCCTGCTGGTGCCAGGTCCCTGGTTGGGACGGTGTCCTCACATCTATTGGGGTTCCTGACATAGACATAATTTGGGTTCGCATGGAGAAAGTGCACCTGCTTGACCAGGTGGTCAGATTTGTGCGACGGAGGAGTACTGGTCCTGGAGATGTCAGCCAAGCTGGCAGGGAGACGCCAGTTGTCGATTTCCTAGGAAAGGAGAAAAGGCGTTCATGAGGGGTCTGATTGGTAAATGTGCACAAGAGCGGCTGTATGGTGTGGAGGGCCTCTTCCCAATAGTTGATGGACCAACCTTTCGACCTCAGGGCCAGGAAGACTGCCTTCCAGATCACCCCATTCTCACGTTCAACCTGCCTGTTGCCTCTGGGGTTGTAGTTAGTCGTGTGACTAGACACAATGCCCTGCCCCCCCAGGTACTGGTGCAGCTCCTCACTCATGAAGCTGGACCCTTGGTCGCTGTGGATGAATGCTGGGTATCCAAACACGGTGAAGATCTGCGCCAGTGCGTTGATAACAGAAGTGGTGGAGGTATCAGGACAAGGGATGGTGAAGGAAAAAACGGGAATATTCATCTATGACCGAGAGACATTCTTGTTCGTAAAAGGCAGAGGTCCCTTGAAGTCAATGCTGAGTTTTATTATGTGGGCTTGTGGTGGGTGGAAGAAGTACAGTTTGCACTCTGCACAGACCCTCCAGGAATCAGTCACAGCCCGGATTTCTTGGACAGGGAATGGGAGGTTCCGGGACTTTATAAAGTGGTACAGGTGCGTGATGCCTGGGTGGCAGAGGGTGACGTGCAGCGCATGAAGTTTTTTGGACTGCGCACTGGCGTAGGTCCGGACAGGGCATCGGTAGAGTAATTGAACTTCCCCAGACTATACTGAATGTCATAGCTGAAGGTGGCCAGCTCAACTCTGGCACTAGATCTTATTGTTTTTTATCCTGTCTCAGTGGTGGGGCTGGTCTGTGAGAAGGTGAACTTCCTGCCTGTCAGGTAGTGGTGCCGGTGGGGGGGGGGGGGGGGGAGACTGTTTCCACGTTCGCCTTGGCCTCCTTTTCGATGGCAGAATGCCCGAGCTCTGAACTGTGGAGGGTCATGGAGAAGAAAGGCAACCATCTGCCCCCTTGGTTGAGGGTGGAAGTGAGGGCAATGTCAGAGCCATCGCACTCCACCTGGAATGGGGTGGTCTCATCCACGGCATGCATCATGACATTGGCGATGTCCCATTTGATGTGGGGAAAGGCTGCTTGGGCCTCGGCAGAGAGGGGAAAGGAGGTAGCTTGGGCCAGTGGGTGGACCTTGTTGAGAATTGGGAGACCCAATGGGTTGTAAGAGAAGAGCCCTAGGCACCTGCATCCATCAGGTATAGGGTTTATCCTGGGCATGGATGAGGAGCTTGTGGTAGGCAGACTTCAGGTCAATCCTGGAGAAAACCCTGTACTGGGATATCTCATTGACCATGTCAGCGATGTGGGGCAGTGGGAAGGGGTCCAGCTGGATGTACTTGTTGATGATCTGACTATAGTTGATGTCCATTCTCAGTTTACTATCCCCTTTTATGACAAGGACCTGGGCACTCCAGGGGATGATGCTCGTCTCTATTACTCCTTCCGCCAGAAGCCATCGCACTTTGGCCTTGATAAAGGCCCTGTTGGCTGCACAGTAGCACCTGCTCTTGGCCGCTATGGACATAGTCTGGCATCAGGTAGTTGAAGAGACATGGAGGGGGTTCCTGTAGGGTGGACAGTCTGCAGGTGGACTGGGGGTGGTTGCTGGGCTTTGTGCTGCAGATGGTGAGTGAGGGGTAGTGGGCCACCAAAGGCAAGGGTGAAGCTGTGGAGGTGGGACTGGAAGTCTAGTCCCAGGATAATCATGGCGCAGAGCTTGGGCATGACCAGTAGCCTGAGCCCTTGGTATGTCTTCCCTCCCACCATCAAGTTCACAGAGCAGCTCCCCAGTGCTGTGAAGGAGTGCCCTGGGACGTGAAGACGATAGCGAAGTTCGCTGGGTATACTTTGAGCGCCAGTGTACGGTCCACATTCAGGTGCACAAAGCCCTCAGTACTACTGCTATCAAACAGGCATTTTATTTTCTTCCCATTGACAGCGATGTCCATCATCGATCGCCCGAGTCCATGGGGATGTCCTCCATTAGCGTGGTGGACACTAGGACTGCCTCAGAGTCTGAGTCTTTGCTCCCAGCCAGCTATGTTGAGTAGCAGTCTGTTGGCATCTTTTGGAATGTGAGGTGTGATGAATAAGCAGTTACATACGCGCACATGTTGACCACATTGTCTGGTCCCTGATGAGACGTGTGAGCTGGATTTGGGGTAGGTGATGGTGGGGGGGGGGTCGGCTGGCACATGATGGCGGCGCCCAGGGGAGGCACATGGTGTGGCGACCCAGCCGGACATAACATCATCGGTGTGGGCAGAAGTGAAGGGTTCAGTGCAAGCGGAAGTTGGCCGATGAAAGATGGCGATGCTCATGGTGGCCGCGTGGTTCAACGGCCGGGCTGGAAGTGATGTAATTGGACCGAATGGAAGTGACGGGTGGAGTAATGGCATGGTATTCGTATGTGGGGGTACCCAGAGGGTCTAAATGAGCTCCTGGTTGGTCACGGAGGACTACAGCGCTCCTGGTGGGTTTGGAGAGGCACACTTTATCAAAGTGGCCCCTTTTTGCCGCATCGGGAGCAATGCGAGTTCCTCGCGGGGCAGTTCTTCCAGAAGCGCCTGTCTGACTCAAACTTGCCCCTGCAGTACTTACAGGGACGGACTATGTTGACAGCGGTGGCGGTAATCGTCTCTTCCACGTGGGGCCCCTCAGCGACTGCTGTCATTGGCATTGGCCAGGCTGGAGGATGGGGGAGGTGAATGTCCAAAACCTCCATGTGGTGAGCAGCAGCTTCTAGGGAGCAGACCACCTCCATGATCCTGGTGAGGGAAGCATTATTCTCCTCCATCAGTCTCTGTTGGGTCACTCTCGACCACAGCCCTCGCACGCGTGCGTCTTGGACGAGTGGCTCCACCTTCCCAGCAGTAACCTCAGCTTTGATTGTGCACAGGCATGCCAGTTCTTGCAGTGCCCCCAGGTACTGGCTGCTGTACCCTGATGTTGAGCAAGTACCGGGCATAGAATATTTTCGTTGGGGGCTGGTACATGCCTTCCAGGAAGGCCATTGCTAGTCCAAACTCTGAGCAATCTCGGATCACCTGGAACATGCGTGGACCCCGATTAGTGTGTAGTACCATGAGTTTCTTCTAGTTAGTGTTGATGACCTCAGCCCAGATGTGCACACCAGGTCTCTGTACCTTCCTGGGATCACAAGTCCGACTGACTCCCAAAGTGGGCTTGAATCTTTTGATGGACCAATGATTGACAGCGGGCAGGTGGGGCCAGCCTCCCAGGTTGCCTACCTGCAGATACAGTGGTTGCCCCCTGCTGCAGGCCAGTAGGAGTGTGGCCAGTGTAGTGGTTGTATCACCACACCTCCCTCTGGCTGAAGAAATTCCTCTACATCTCTGTTCTAAGTAGGCACCCTTCAATCCTGAAGTTGTATCCTCTTGTCCAGGACTAACCCACCACGGGAAACAACCTTTTTAGATCTACTCTATGCATGCCTTTCAACATTCAAAATGTTTCAATGAGATAACCTCTCATTCTCCTAAATTCCAATGTGTACTGGGCAGAGCTGTCAAACGCTCTTCATGTGATAACTGTTTCATTCCCAGAATCATCCTTGTGAACCTCATCTGAACCCTTTCTAACTCAGCACACCCTTTCTTAAATGAGGACCCCAAAACTATTCTCCATATGAGGCTTCACCAGTGCCTTATAAAGCCCCAACATCACATCCCTACTCCTATATACTATTCCTCTTGAAATAAATGCCAACATTGCATTTGCCTCCCTTACAACCCCCTGCCCCAACCCCCGCCAAAGATCTTATCATTGAAAATATCCAGTTTACCTTTAGGATATCCTGCGCGAGGACTCCCAGGTCCCTTTGCATCTGGATATTTTGAATGTTCTCCTCATTTAAAAAATAATCTGCCCTTTTATTTTTTTCTACCAAAATTGTATTTCTGACATTATATTTCATTTGCCACATCTCTGCCAATTCTCCTAATCTTTCCCTGTCCTTCTGCAGCCTCCCTGTTTCCTCTACACTACCTACTCCTCTACCTACCTTTATATCGTCTGCAAACTTGGCCACAAAGCCATTCGTTCCATAATCTAAATCATTTATATTCAACATAAATAGAAGAGGCTCCAGCATCAACCGCTGTGGAAAGAGGGCTTCGTCACGGCAAAGCGCTCAGATGCCTTACCACAAAGGAGACTACTGCCTGCCTCATGGCTCACAAAATCATTTGTTTTTATAAATGCTTATCTCTAGTTTCTGGAACATTCGTAGCGACTGACGTCACATACCACTCGCATTGCTCGACCAAATAAGGAACTTCTTATCAGAAAGGAATGTATTCCAAGGCCGTAGCCCATCCCTTTTCAGTTCCAGTTGCCATTTTCAGCTAAATTTTCCATTTAAAATTTACATTTTCATTATATTCTAAAATCTCCTTTCTTGCCCCCTTAGAGCATTCAATTTTCGGAGCACTTTCTCCCTTGAAATAGTAACTGCACTCACTTCCCATCCCTGATAACCTTTGACATCTGGTGCACTGCTAATGTCTTCCAGAATGAAAACTGAGGCAAAATAATCATAATTCCTCTGCCATCTCCTTGTCTCCCATTATTATTTCTTCAGCATCATTTTCTAGTCGTCCTATATCTACTCTCACCGCTCTTTTACTCTATATACTTGAAGCTTTTTATATGATCTTTTGTATTATTTGCTAGCCTACTTTCATTCTTCATCCTTTCCCTCCTTATGAATTTTTTAGTTACCTTCTGCGTGGCAGCAGTTAGTGTGGTGGTTAAAGCAACACTATTCAAACCCAGGTTTGAATCTAGCACTGTACATAAGGAGTTTATACGTTCTTCCCGTGTATCTGCGTTGGTTTCCTCCGGGTGATCCAGTTTCCTCCCAACCTGCAAAAACGTAAGGGGATTGCAATATAATTGGTGTATTTGGGACTCATGGGCATGAAGGACCTGTTACCATGCTGTACGTCTGAATTTAACATTTATAAAGGAGGAGAGATTTTAGATGGCAATCCCTGAACTTCAAGCTTTAATGAATAAAGACAGGCTACCCACAAAGAAACAATAAAATAGAGAGCAATTCAACTTGATTATTATTACATGCTTAATCTCAAAATTCACTTCCTCAATTCCAACTCTCCATTTCCCTACTTTACCCGAAAATGTCCTATCATGTAGAGCATTAATGAACTCCCAGACTTTGTCCACACTTCCTGCCATGCTTCTGCTCACAACCAATTCTGCGAAGTTCTTGAAGCCAAGAATTCCAGCATTCTCATGCCTGTAAGAAACCAGAAGCAAAACAAGTATTTAATGTTGTGGCTATGCAATTGAGCCAGATAGACTTTTGTTTCTGGGATTGTATCAACAGCCAATGGAAAAGATGACAGGACTGTTTTAATGTTTGGTTTCTTCGTGAATGACAGATGAGTCAGATGCAAGTTTTGAGGTAGCTTGTTCACTTGTAAGGTTGAACATCCTGGAAGATTGTTCTGCAATACTCAGTCATTATAGAAACATGGGATTGAGCAACAGTAGCTTCTGCTTTTCTCTTTTAAAGCCGTTGGGTCTTATTGGGATAGGGTTACATGGTTACTCCTTAAAGCTTTCTTAATTGGAGACTATCAGAAGGCTGTGCAATGAATAAAATATCACTAGAATCCAAGCTTGCTCACAATTGTTTTCAGTGGTCATTGATGAAGTGGAGGTTACCCCACCTAACCTTTCTATGCTTGAGGAGCTAAACTCAACTGTTAACACAACTGCCACTGCCTCGAAAATGAATCAATGCAGAGAGAATATCAAACTATACATTTTGTGTTCCATATCAAGATTAGCAACTTTCAGAAAATTTGAAAAGCAATGGAAAGTGTTAAAAATCCAACATCAAGTTTCCTCAAGAAATAATTAACTCTCTTTTTCTAACTCTATAGAATTTATAGTACAGTAACAAGACATGCGCATTATTTATGCTCCGCACACATCTTCCTCATTTAACTCTATCAAGGATTTTCTATTCGTTCTTCCTCGCATTCATGTTTATTTAAATGCATCTGTTCTACTTGTATGAACCCATCTTTGTGATAGCAGATTCCACCTTCTCATCTCAAGTCAGACATTAAGTCCTAGGCAAGGTAGTTTTGCAGTGCTGGTGAAGTCCATCTATTCTTTCTGCTGGATATAAATTATTCCCTGATCCAATTTTGAAGAAAGCTGGCCAGATCTCCACAACATCCTTACATTTTTGTAGCCAGCCATCATTTCATTATTATTGATGAGAATGTGCTACACATTCTGTGCTATATATAACAGTGGTCATAACTCAAGAGTAGCTTGAAATCTGTAAAATGTAGCCTATGAAATACACTATGAAAATACAAGTATTTCTTTCATTAAAAGTTTTCCCCTGAATTTCCCACTGGATTTATTTCTAATGATCTGCCTCCATCTTTCATTTTTGATTTTCACATTTCCCAAAAAGTAATAACTTTACCAAAAGTTATCAGACCTACAAAGATAGCAAAAACTCAGAGAATATTCCTCATTTTTCACCCTTTACCACAAATTATAAATTTACAATTTTGAATCTTATTTTTTAAATATAATTCTTTTGAAAGCATGTTTCTGAATCCACTTAACAACAGAACGGATCTTAAACAGTAGATGGCGAATTGGCAGTGTGCAATTCTCATTGCACTAAAATCAATGCGAAAGAGATATATAAAAAAAATACTGGTGACTCACCACCATCTGTCACACACTAGTCCAAGTCAACATCTGTCTTTTTGAAGTCTACTAACCAGATAGAAATTAGAAACCTATGAATGAAGCAATTTGGGATGATTAAAGCAAAGCTTAATGTTTGCAAATCATACTGTAAAGAATGTAAATGTCCAGGCTGCTGCTACAGCAAATTTTCTGTTCTCAGGATGTAAAAAAAACACACTTAATAAGTTCCAAACAAACAGATCAATTTTGTGTACAATTAGCTTACCTGATCATCAATCAGTCATAGGGGCCACTCTGGCTTGAGAGGTAAAGGGTTTGTAAAAGCATTCTTTTAGATGTCTATTTCTACTATATAATATGATTGGTTTAAAACTGGGGCTGTCTGGTGTCACCTTCCAGGGACCATTCTCTGGATCTGGCTGCCACAGTCAAAATAAAAAATAAAATCAAATTCAAATCATAATTACACAAACAGTATAATAACTAAATGTAGTAGTTTTCACAAACTGGCAGTAATGACCAACTATTTTATATTTTGCATTGAGTGACATCTAAAGAAGGAAGATGTGACATCAAGTATATCAAGGGAGAAGAAAGGTGGAGGGAGAGGAAGAAAAGGTGGGGAGGAACTAAGAGGGCAGTTTTTCCACACACTTTATCTGGGAGGAGTTTAAGTGACTGGGTGAGGCTGCAAGTTGAGGGGCAGACAGCTAAAGGTAGGGAAGGCAAGGTTGGAGGAGAAACTGAAATGGAAAGGGGGGGGTTCAATAAAGAAATAATGATAAACAAAACAACTATAAATCTTACATTGGTTCCTAATTCCTACACAATATATTGTGACATTGCCACATTAAACAGATGATTGAAGCTCAAAATCTCCAAATGATATGTGAATATGGGTACGGATCGGCGCATTAGACCAAGAAGAATGAAAGCAGACAGGCTGTATTTCACAACTGACTCCTGAGAGAGCCATCATTGTAATTTGATGATTCCAAACTGATAGGAATTGGTTGGGCATCATTATATTCATAGCTGAAGATCCAGCTGCGCTGGGTGGGTCACGTCTCCAGAATGGAGGACCATCGTCTTCCCAAGATCGTGTTATATGGCGAGCTCTCCACTGGCCACCGTGTCAGAGGTGCACCAAAGAAGAGGTACAAGGACTGCCTAAAGAAATCTCTTGGTGCCTGCCACATTGGCCACCGCCAGTGGGCTGATATCGCCTCAAACCGTGCATCTTGGTGCCTCACAGTTCGGCGGGCAGCAACCTCCTTTGAAGAAGACCGCAGAGCCCACCTCACTGACAAAAGACAAAGGAGGAAAAACCCAACACCCAACCCCAACCAACCAATTTTCCCCTGCAACCGCTGCAACCGTGTCTGCCTGTCCCACATCGGACTTGTCAGCCACAATCGAGCCTGCAGCTGACGTGGACTTTTATCCCCTCCATAAATCTTCGTCCGCGAAGCCAAGCCAAAGAGAAGAAGAGTTGCCAAAAATGCAACTTTTCTCAAACTTAGCTTTTGCAGCTGAAGAGGATTTTTTTTGCATTGAGAATTATTTTACTGCAGCTCCAGTGTAACTTTATGACATACCTTTTATCTGACCCAACCACTGTGTTACTGGCAAGGAGTCTACGAGCTGACTGGGGAAGGTCTTCAACACCAGTCTTGTACGTGAGAAGCAGTGAGTGAGTATTTGTTGAATCTCTAACATTATTTCTGATAACAGTGAAAGATGGGAAAAAAAAACATCTGATCACAGCTTCTTCTCAATTATTTCATATTTTAGCAATTTTCTGCAGGGTTATTCATCGTGGTTGGGTTTTATTGTTGGAACTAATTAAAGAGTATGTCTAATCTCTTGTTAAATAAGTGGCATCAGGAACATATTTCTGAGGAATGTCTCACTCTGCAGTTTTCAGCAAATGCAGATATTTTGACAGAAGGCAATCTGCTGACTTGTATTTCACAACCACAGCATTGCTTCTCAAGCTGGATTTAATTAATGGGAACTCTTCAAAGAGTAATCATCGCAACACATGGATCTACTTTAAGAATGGTTTCAAAACACTTTTGTTTTAAGTTGTCCTTGACCTCATCTACAACGCTTTACCTAAGACAAGGCATCTCTTGTCTTAAATATGCTGTCGATATTATAAGGTAAAACATTGAACAGTGAACCAGAGGAACAGGCCCTCTGTCTGTGCCAAACTAAAATTCTCCTGCCTGCACTTAATAAATATTCCTCCATCCCCTTCATAATCATGTGTTTAATTTGAAGCTTCATAAATGCTACTATTGCATCTGCTTCTACCATTAATCCTGGCAGTCCATTCCAGGCACTTACTACTTTCTATATTAAAAATAAATGACCTGTACGTCTCCCTTAAACTTTCTCCCTTCACCTTAAATGCATGTCCCCCAACATCTGATGCTTTTCCCTATAGCAGATGCATTTTTGGCATCTACTATATGAATATAATGATGCCCAACCAATTCCTATCAGTTTGGAATCATCAAATTACAATGATGGCTCTCTCAGGAGTCAGTTGTGAAATACAGCCAGTCTGCTTTCAATCTTCTTGGTCTAATGTGCCGATCCATATCCATATTCTGACTCTCCACTCTGATGCTTTTATAAAGCTCAGGTAACATCCTAGTTTGAAAAATTCAAGAGGAAAGAACCCAACTTTGTCCAAGCTCTCTCTATAACTCATACCTTCTCAACAAGATACCATCCTGGCAAACCTTTTTTTTTGTACCCTTTCCAAAACTCCACATCCTTCCTGTAATGGGACGACCAGAATTGTGCACAGTATTCATAATACAGCCTCACCAAAGTTTTACATAGCTGCAACATGACTTACTTATTTTTATACTCAAGAGCCCTGCCTAATAAATCCAAGTACACTAGTGACCTTTGTTACTACTCTATCATCTTTCAAAGAACTGTGGACATGAACTTCAATGTGTTCAAGAGTTCTGCCATTAACTGTATACACTCTCTTACATTTGTCTTCCCTAAATACCACAACTCACACTTGTCTGGATTAAACTCCATCTGCCATTTTTCTGCCATACCCATAAGTGATCTATATGTTTACATTGACCATATCACCATCACACTTAATGTTACCTGCAAACCTACTTACTTTTCATCCAAGTCATTTATATATATCATGAACAACAAGGGTCCCTGCTAAACAGCACTGACCACAGGCCCTCCTGACAGAATAACACTCTTCTATCACTCAGTTGCAAGATAACCTTGCTAACTCATTATTTCAAGGAAAATGACACTCAGTCTATTTTATTTTTAGAACACAATTATGGTAAACCACTGTTATACTATGATTGGCTATTGCCAGCTGGACACACCTCCTGAGACCAATTCTACCCATAACCCCTCATCCTGCCATGATTGGTTGATGAGGTTGATGGCTGCTCCAGTCTATAGTCAATAAAAGTCTATCAGTTTCACAACCTCAGCTTTTTATGGCAATTGATGGTGCATCAACAATATGTTAGAAATGTGGAAACAGCAAATCCTCTCACTAATGTCGCAGCAAATGTCAAATGCAATCAGCTTCACTAAGCTTTAGGTCTTTTCCTCTGCTTTCAATAAAATGAATGATAGAAATCAAGGAAGTTTTACTGAGGTAAATTACATGTAATCATTCAGAAAAGGAATCTTTTATCTATGTAGATCATATACGGTCAGGATAACAAATGAAGGAAGTTCTGCAAAGAACAAAAACTAAATATACATTGCTTAAAACAGTCGGAAAATAGTGATCAAAATTCTTTGGACACAGCATATGAAGAGATACAATAGAATATTTAGTTTACAACTGGAAAGCTTGAAGGAAAAAGAAGCCAAGGCCGACAGAGAATGAAAATGAGAGATGGATGAACATCATGGTTAGAAACAGGGAGGCAACATCTACAGTTCAGAGGATCAGGGACTGTGATGGATGGAGAGACATGATCGCCCACACGGAATGGGTCTTGTATGCCCTCAAATGCGATATTTCGTAATTTCTTGAGTGAATCAAGGAGATAAAAGCAAACATTGTCCATCGTTTCTAATCTTAATCAAACTATTTTCTGTTTTGGTGGAGACCCACAGAGAACACTGGACTTGAAAAAGTGAGTTGAAGTACGTGGTGGGTGGGAAAAATGAGCCTTTTGTAAATTGTGAAACTGCAGCCACATGCATATTCTTACTGTGTGTTATTTTTAGCAGGAGCTGATCGGAGGAAGGCAGAAGCTGAATGGTGCACAGCTCCATATCATTAATTTTGCTCTGCATGCAGCCAAGAACAGAGGAGGAGAGCTTGATAGAGGAACTAAATGTAGTTTCAATGATCCAGTTGCAGTTGGCAAACCTCGCTGAGATATTCAAGTGTGCAGAGAATTGATCGGACTGTGTGCAGCAGGCTACAGTCCATTCCAGCCTTCTGGATGAGACATTTGGCTTCCAACTGCTATCTACTTTGGACATTTGACGGTTTAAGATGTTACGTTACATGGTTCTGAGGGAATTCAGAAAACACGAATAATTAGATCAGTCAGTCTGTGGCTCCAGAAAGCATGGTTTTGTGCTTCTGGAGGGGACCTAATTTCATCTTTGCGTACAAGACCTGAGGGATGTCTTTTGAGCCAATTTTTTTGGAAAAAAATAGTGGGTCTTGTATCCCATCAGATATGGTACATTTTAAGATTTGGTGCAAGTTGCTACTATCTACTTTTCTCCCCTCTTCTGCAGATGACCAATGCAGGTTTATACCTAACTCCAATTCTGAGCCTAGGCAAAGGATGTCCAGTACCGATCCAAAACATTGACCATTCTTGTCCTCCCACTGATGCTGCTTGACCTGCTGAGTTCTGACAACAGATGTTTTCTTGCTCCACACCTCAGCACCTGCTGTCTCTCGTGTGATTGCAAAAACCCTTGCTTCGACCACTATTTTAAAAATTGCTCTGAACAACCATGTCATTAGTAGCAGGTCTGAATATGATTAATGGAGATTCTTTCAGCTGTGTTCAATTCAAGGAAGAAATTTTCTGAAAATATTACTTTCTTCATGTCCACACATAAGCTGACAGGTTGGATGCATTTTAAGATCATCCAATTTGGGTTTTTTTATATTTTCCTTATTTTTGTTCAAAAGTTCATTTTTGGGAAAGTAATAATTTGCAGCCCAAAGACATTAGTGGATAATTTCCTCTTGTTAACTTCTAATTCCATAGCAAAAATGTATTCTGGTAGAAATTTTTGTTTACAGGTGCAAAATTGAAGCTGAGAATAATGTTTCCTTCAATGTTTTAATGTTCCTCTGTGAAGGTATAACAGTAGAATGAATCAATGTTAGTGTATTTAAGAAACATACAAAATTAATGACTACTCATTGGGAAAGAATAATCGTTTGGCACAGACTAGATTGGCCAAAAGGGCTGTTTCTGTGCTGCAATGCTCTATGGTTTGAAAGAGTTGGTCTTCTTATCACAGGACTCTATCAAAACACTGTGCCTTCTAACAAAAGAGATAAAAAGTCCTCAGAATAAAAAGCATGGAGTATTCACTATGATCTTCAAACTTATAATACAATTTAATACTTTACTAAAACATCACCACTAACTTTTTTTTCCATGTTTTCAATCAAGCTTTGAAAGAGTAATTAAATCAAGAAGGTTAAATTGTAATTGATGTTTCTTGATTATGGTTTGCATTTAAAACTCCCAACAAGCTCAGATTTAAAGAATTTTTAAAACTTAGGCATATAGCATGGTAACAGGAAATTTCGGCCCAAGAGTCCGTGCCACCCAATTCACCTAACCCTGGTACATGTAGAACGGTGGGAGGAAACCGCAGCCCTTGGAAAAAAAACTCTGCAGACACAGGGAGAACATACCCCGGTCCAAATAGTGCCTTTGGAAGACTACACAAAATAGTCTGGAAAAACAACCAACTGAAAAACCTCACAAAGATAAGCGTATACAGAGCCGTTGTCATACCCACACTCCTGTTTGGCTCCTAATCATGGGTCCTCTACCGGCATTACCTACGGCTCCTAGAACGCTTCCACCAGCATTGTCTCCGCTCCATCCTCAACATCCATTGGAGCGCTTTCATCCCTAACGTCGAAGTACTCGAGATGGCAGAGGTCGACAGCATCGAGTCCACGCTGCTGAAGATCCAGCTGCGCTGGGTGGGTCACGTCTCCAGAATGGAGGACCATCGCCTTCCCAAGATCGTGTTATATGGCGAGCTCTCCACTGGCCACCGTGACAGAGGTGCACCAAAGAAAAGGTACAAGGACTGCCTAAAGAAATCTCTTGGTGCCTGCCACATTGACCACCGCCAGTGGGCTGATCTCGCCTCAAACCGTGCATCTTGGCGCCTCACAGTTTGGCGGGCAGCAACCTCCTTTGAAGAAGACTGCAGAGCCCATCTCACTGACAAAAGGCAAAGGAGGAAAAACCCAACACCCAACCCCAACCAACCAATTTTCCCCTGCAGCCGCTGCAACCGTGTCTGCCTGTCCCACATTGGACTTGTCAGCCACAAACGAGCCTGCAGCTGACGTGGACTTTTACCCCCTCCATAAATCTTCGTCCGCGAAGCCAAGCCAAAGAAAGATATTCTGAATCTACTTAAATCACTGAAACAAATGACCACATTTTTGGATATGACAGACAGTAAGTGGACAACAGACAAAGTCAACCAACCATATCACTGGTTTTAAAAAAAGCAAGCCGGCTTTTACTGTTGGCCCTCAGTAAACCAACTGTTCCTGGAGAAGGAAATTATAGGAGCCTTAAAAAATCTAATGGTGCCAATATAGATCTCTGCCTCTCAAAAATGTACAAAGTTGAATTCCTTGGGGCAGATAAGGAAAAGGGGTTTTAAATGGAAATATTCAGATGTTTGAAGTGATAACTAGTGACATTATTTCTACTGGCTACTGGGTCATAAAATAATTATAATCATTCTAGCTTATTTATTCAGAACATGCTCACATTTTCACGGAAAGTCGAGCCAAATAACATCATTCTGACATTTTGATGATTAGCTGAAAGCACAATGCAAACCTGATGATAAGCTTTTCATAGTTCTGGACTATTCTTTATTCATATTTGCCATGATTCCCCAGCTGTAGTGAATTGGGAACTGCAAGATTTCCAGTCTGTCAAAGATGGATGACCATGCTTTTTGAAGTTCTCCTAATGAAACAAAAACTATTGCAGCTTTCCATGCAATTTTCAACATTTTCATAATAATCTTCTCTCTACATGGGAGTTCAAAGTGCAAATTCATGATGTATCAATACTTAGTGCTAAAAGATTTAATACAAAATTATGGATTAATGGCTTCAAGCTGAGAACAAGGACTGCATATGTTATGCTCCAAAACTGTACATCTGTCATTGTCTTTGACTGTCCAGCAGACATAAGTGCTAAAATGTCTCTATTTTAGACAATCTGTGTTTAAGCATTGAATCTGTGACAGAGTATATAGATATGTTTTTGGGAGATAAATTGGGAAAGGTTTCTTTCAGTAGGTTACATACAAACACTTTAAAACAGATCTTATTTGAAATACTGGAATTCTGCCCAATGCTAGACATATTGGGGCCTCACAGGTTTTACAAGAGCTTTGAAGAGTGCTCAAGAGACTTCACTAATGGATTGTTGTTTACAAAAGGCAACAGATGAAAGAGCATGTCGGAGTCACTTCTGTCAGGAAGGGAGCTTGCTATTCTCAGAGGGTCATGTGGTTTTGCAAGCTGAGAGAGTCAAACAGGCTTTCTCTCAGAGAGAGAGAGAGAGAGAGAGAGAGAGAGAGACACACACACACACACACACACACACACACACACACACACACACACACACACACACACACACACACACACAGATCACTTGTACTGTGTTACAACCAGCAGAAGCAGCAGGGACTGGAAGAGGACAAGCTGGCAAGCTTATGGAAAGCCCATTTGTAAGATAGCCTGGGGGCAAGTTTCATCAGCAAGACACTGAAGTGGCTGATTAAAAAGGAACAACAAATCTCTCTCTGAAAACCAACAAGAACCTTCCTGAGCGGTAACCATTTACCTTTCGAGCACCAAAGACTGGTGAACTTTATAAACGTTAAATTCTGTGCACAGTATAAAAATTGCCTGCAACCAGTGAAGGAATGAGAAGTGAGATTGGACTGTGAACCAAAGAATTTTTCTGAACTTTCACACACTCATTACATACACTTAGAATTAGAAGGGGATTAAGTTAGGTTAAGTAAGTCAATTGTGATCATTTAAAGTGTGATTCTGTTTTCATGTTTAAAGATAATTAAAAGCAACTTTTGTTTAAGTAACCATTTGTCTTGGTGAATATCTATTGGTGCTGGGTTTTGGGGTCCTCTGGGCTCATAACAAATCCAATTCAAACAACTTAAAAACACTGAGTAAAGGAAAAG
The DNA here is from genome assembly GCF_036971445.1 of Narcine bancroftii. Classification (NCBI taxonomy): domain Eukaryota; kingdom Metazoa; phylum Chordata; class Chondrichthyes; order Torpediniformes; family Narcinidae; genus Narcine; species Narcine bancroftii. The sequence continues at coordinate 36,722,622 of NC_091480.1, read as the reverse complement.
GTAAACAGTCTCAACAAGCTTGGCAATGATTTTACATTTAACGCAGGGCATTTACTATTCCTTCTCAAATAGTTTTCTAGGATGGTGCAGATGTCTCGTACTTTAAAAGAGTCTTATATAGTTAATATGTCGAGAACCTACTGTAAATGAAGTTGAATACATATTGCAAACCAATGCAAAACAGCAAACCCCTGCACTGTTTTTCTTCACAGTCAAAGAAAGCCACATATTTGCTAGAGATGTGATTGTTCAGACATTTCCTGATGAAATCTGTATGGTCAAAAGTTGATGGAAAGGGAAATTATAACTCCCATTTTGTTTTAAAGCAAGTCAATGAGAGTCTGGCGACATAACTCAAGAAAATGTTTCTCAAGAACAAGCTTAACTTAAAAAACCCAGAAATTGTAACTGTCCAGCATTAACTTGGTTCTGCATTGAATTTCCCACATAAAATTAATTAATTGATTAAAATTTACCATGTTATCATTACTTAAAGGAAATGTTTACCCGAGTTCTTTTGTAGCTCCTCAAGTCCCTCATGATGATCCTGAACCAACTTTGTGATTCCAGGTATGACATATTCACCAAAAAATCAAGGCAGTCCTTCATTGTCAAGCAATGGACTTCCCATGTTGCCGCTTTGTACTTCTGCTGCTGTGGAATATCTGTCAATGTAAAATCATTATATAGTATCAGAACTGAAGCAGAGAACAATAACTAGATGTTTTACCATCAAATTAGACAGGTAAAACAAATAGAATTAGATGCAGATATTTTCCTGTATTTTCTGTTTTTACTATTGATGAAGGCACAATATTAAGGTTTGCATTTGTCAAAATTTGGAATTCTTTTAATAAAACTACTAAATATTGGGTGAAATGGACAGAAAATTGAAGTGAAACATTTTGATAGGTAGGGTGTGGAGTAATTTTATGTGAAATTCAGGAACAGAGATCTTTAATGATGTCCAAATTAATACATGTGAAATAACCTCTCAATATCAGTAAATAACATTAAAACTGGATGTGCTGCTTTATATAAATATTTGATTGCAACTTATTAAGATTGAAGGAAAAATAAAGGAAATAGGGATATGAGAGAGTACCCAAAGATCACCTTTTCTACTTTGAGATCAGAAGATTGGTGAGAACATTTTGTGCCGAACAATATAGGGAGTATGAAAATTCAAGGCGGTGGGGTGGGGTGGGGGGGGGGGGGGGGTGGGAGGAGGTGGGAGGGTTATATATTGAAGAGTATGCATTTTGGAAAAAAAATGCCCAAACAATAATTAGACCTCAGGCAATGAAACTAGATTCCACACAAAACCATTTTGGTTCATTGACTTGTTACAACTGCTAAATTTTAACAAGGCTCATTTTCCATTGAATGCAATGTTTGGCCCAATATTGACTTGTAACAGCGCCTATGGTGGCACTTGAACTCCCAGGAGGCATTGAACTGGTCATGTGACATACGGGTGTGATATGTCAGCGCTTGTCGAGCACATGATTCAGGCTTTTAAAAGGTTGCATAGGTGGTGAAGAGTAAGTCCGTTTGATTCACTCTAGAAAAGCTTTGTCTGGTTATTTCATCATGTCCACTGTGATTCCAGTGGCTACCATTGGTGACGCCGATGTGTCCAAAAACATATTTTCGGATAAACATGGACTCTGTAACCATTGCTGTGAAGCTGTCACCTTTCTGGACAACTGAGCCTGAACTGTGGTTCCAACAGGCAGAAGCACAATTTCACCTTTGCAAAGTCAAATTGGACACGACTCGTTATTACCATCTTGTCAGTGCCCTGGACCAGCCCATCGCTAAGAAATCGGCGACTTCCTATGGGATCCACTACATACCAGCAAGTACGATGTTTCTAAAGCACTTTTATTATGTGTATATAGTATGTCCTGTAGGGAAAGGGCAGCCAAACTACTACATTTTGATAGGTTGGGAGACCGCATCCCTTCAGAACTTATGGATGAAATGCTGTTCCTGGCATCGGGCGAAAGTCCCACTATGTTATTTGAGCAGCTCTTTTTAGAGCGAATTCCAGATGATATTACTCTTGTTATCCAAATGTTCATTTGAAGACTCAAGGGCTGTAGCGGTGGAGGGAGACGTTCTATTGCTGGCTATAAAGCACAGCAAGGAAAGACAAGTCTGCACAACCAATCCCTCCAATACTGAGCACTCTAGTGCTCTCAGCACATCACTCCCTACAAGCAGGCAATGCCCCAAGATGAGCAAACAGCCTGTGGGCACTTTGTCCTGGTGTTATTATCACAGGAGTTGGGGAGAAAATGCCTGCAAGTGCCTTCCACCTTGCACATTTGTGGAAATGCCCAGGCCAACTGCTAGTAAGGGCTGCGGTGGTTGGCGAGAAACCTATATGTATGAGACCAGTTGTCCCAGCGTAAATTTCTGGTGGACATGGGTTCAGAAGTTAGTGTACTCTACCTACTGGTTTTGACACACGCCATCCTCCACCAGACCTGCAACTACAAGCAGTTAACAGTTCCAATATTTTGACCTTTGGCACCAGGAAGATGAATGTCAAATTCAAGAATCATCTCTACACTTGACCATTTATTATAGCAGCCGGATCCCGACCATTGCTTGGTGCAGATTTTCTTTGGACTCATTCATTTCTCGATGACTTTCAATGGCATCGGCTAATGGAACTACTTTTCAGTCTATTCCTCTGGCAGATGCCTATACCCCTGCTCTGCACCTCCAAACATTAGGTAAACCAGCCAGTGGATGAATTCTTCAAGCTGTTCGAAGATTTCCCTGAGATTATTACTCTACACTTTTCTGCCTCCACTGCAAAGCACGGTATCACTCACCACATTTGTACTAAGGGCCCTCCTTTCCATGCTAAAGCATGTCATTTGCTTCCAGAGAAGCTGGGTTTAGCTAAGGAAGAGTTTTCCAAAATGGAAGAACTAGGCATAAGTTGTAGGTCCGACAGTTCCTGGGCACCTCCATTACACACGGTCCCAAAACACAATGGAGCTTGGTGACCTTGTGAAGATTACAGGCGGCTTAATGCCACCACCATCCTATACCTCAAATTCAGGATTTCTTAGCTAATTTGCATGGAGCAAAGATCTTCTCCAAAATAGACGTGGTGCATGGCTATCACCAAATATCAGAAGACATTCCAAAAACAGCAATAATTGTTTGGGTTGTTCAAATTTTTACGAATGCCATTCGGATTAAAGAATGCTGCTCAATCATTTCAACGTGTGATGGATGCTTTAGGATCAATATTTTCATTTACCTCAATGACATTTTAGTGGCCAGTGGGACTAAGGAAGAACATTTGGAACATCTTCGCACACTTTTTAATTCATCTTTAAGAGATTGGACTGACCATCAATCCACATAAATGTGTCTTTGAACAAGAAATGATTGTCTTCTTGGGGCATAGGATTAGTCTGCTGCCATCCAAAGTTGAGGCCATTACCAAGTACTCAAGACCTGCTATGATTAAAAGCCTGCAAAAATTCTTGGGAATGGTCAATTTTTACTGTCAGTTTCTTCCAGGAGCAGGCTCATTTCATGAAGCCTCTATTTGATTTATGGTCTGGAAATGTCAGAACCATCCATTGGACTGAAGAGGGGAACAATGCCTTTTTGAAGACAAAAGATGTGCTGACTCATGCCACTGTGCTCATCTACCCAGTTTTAAATGCAGCCACCACCCTTTCTACAGACGCTTCCAGTATGGGCGTAGCAGGTGCACTTCACCAATATGTCAATGGGCAATGGAAACTGTTAGCATCCTTCAGCCGCCATCTTTGTGAAGCAGAGAAGAAATACAATGCTTTTGACGATTATTTGTCTATTTAATAGCCATTATTTTTTGGAGTGCAGAGATTTTACTATGTACACTGACCACAAGCCCTTAACATTTGCATTTTCCAAGGTTGCAGAGCCCTGGTCAGCATGACAACAATGGCAATTATCATTCATTTCAGGATCCTCCACAAAAAAACTACACAGTGTGTTACTGTGCAGTCAGTGAGAATTCAGGGTGTGAGTTCAATCATGTGTGACTGTGCAGTCAGTGATTATACCGGGTGTGAGTTCCTCACTGCGTGACTGTGCAGTAGGTGGGTATTCTGGGTGTGAGTTCGACAATGTGTGACTGTGAAATCAGTGTGAATTAATGCTGTGCGTTCCTCACTGTGTGACAGTGCAATCAGTGGGTCTTCAGGGTGTGAACTTGACAATGTGTGACTGTGCAGTCAGTGGTTATTCAGGATTAGTTCCTTGTGTGATTTTGCTGTCAATCGGTATTCAGGGTGTGTGTTGATCACTTTGAACTGTGCAGATAGTGGGTATTCAGGTTGTGAGTTTCTCTTGGTGAAACTGTGCAGTCAGTGGGTATTCAGGGTTTGAGTTCCCAACTGTGTGACTGTACAGTCAGTGGGTGTTCGGCATGTGAGTTCAACACTGTCTGACTTTGCAGTCAGTGGGTATTTAGCATATAAGTTAATCATTTAGTAACTGTGCAATCAGTGAGTATTGAGGTGTGATTTACTCTGTAACTGTGCAGTCAGTGGGTATTCAGGGTGTGAGTTTGATACTGTGTGACTTTGCACTCAGTGGGCATTTGGTGTGTGAGTTCCACATTGTGTGAATTTCCAGTCAGTGGGTATTTAGTGTATGATTATTCACTTAATAACTGTGCAGTCCGTGAGTATTGAGGTGTGAGTTACGCACCGTGTTACTCTGAAGTCAGTGGATATTCATTGTGTGACTTACTCACTGTTTGACTGTGCAGTCAGTGTGTATTAAGGGTTTGAGGTTCTAACTTTGTAACTGTGCTATCAATGGGTATTCAGGGTGTTGGTTAGACATTGTGTGACTGTGCAGTCAATGGATATTCACGGTGTGAGTTTCTCACTATGTGACTGATCAGTCAGTGGTTATTCAAGGTGTGATTTACACATTTTGTTGTCTGTGGAATCAGAGGGTATTCAGAGTGAAAGTTTCTCACTGTATGAACGTGCAGTCAGTGGGTATTCAGGTGCGAGTTCGACACTCTGTGACTCTGCAGTCAGTGTGTAATCAGGGTGTAAGACCCTCACTATGTAACTGGTCAGTCAGTGTGTATTTACACAATGTGTGTCTGTGCAATCACAGGATATTCAGGGCATGAGTTCCACACTGTATGGCTTTGTCCTCATTGGATATTCATGGTGTGAATTCCTCACTGTGTAACTGTGAAACAATGTGTATTAATGTTGTGCGTTCCTCACTGTGTGACTGTACAATCAGTGGATCTTCAGGGTGTGAGTTCGACAATGTGTGACTGTGAAATGAGTGTGTATTAATGATGTGCATTCCTCACTGTGTGACAGTCCAATCAGTGGGTCTTCAGGGTGTGACTTCTACAATATGTGACTGTGCAGTCAGTGGGTATTCAGGGTGTTGATTGCTCACTGATTAACTGTGCAGTAGGTTGGTATTCAGGGTGTGAGTTCGTGAATATGTGACTGTGCAGTCAGAGGGTATTCAGGTTGTGAGTTCCTTACTGTGTGATTGAGCAGTGAGTGGGTATTCAGGGTCTTTCTTACACACTGTGAGATTGTCCAATCAGTGTGTTTTTAGGCTGTGAGTTTCTCTTTTTGAAACTCTACAGTCAGTGGGGATTAAAAGTGTGATGTACTAGTATTGAAACTGTGCTGTCAGAGGATATTCATGGCGTGATTTACACAATGTTTGTCTGTGCAATCAGAGGGTATTCAGGACGTGAGTTCCTCAATGTGTAACTGTGAAATTAATGTGCATTCACGGTGTTCCTTCCTCACTGTATGACTGAGCAGTCATGTGATATTCAGGGTGTGGTTTCCTCAATGTGAAACTGTACAGTCAGCTGATATTTTGGGAGTGAGATACTCACTGAGTAACTATGCGGTCAGTGGGTATTTTGGGTGTGAGTTACTCACTTTCTAACTGTGATGTCAGTGGCTATTCAGGGTGTGAGATCCTCACTGTGTAACTGTGAAGTCAATGGGTATTCAGGGTGTGAGTTTCTCACTGTTTGATTGTGCATTCAGTAGTTATTCAGGATGAATAGCTGATGCACTGTCCCATTCTGCTCCACTCAAGGTTTTATCTATAGATCAAGGTATTGGCTACACAGCTTTGGCTCAGCCCAAGAACATGACCATAAAATGAATACTTATCAGACTGCAATCACGAACCTGCAATTGATAGTTATCCAGTTTGGAGTTAATGGCAAACTACTCCTCTGTGATATATCAATGGGGCACCATGCCCAGTAGTTCCAGCATCATGGAAAAGTAGAGTATTTGACTCTGTCCATCGATTAGATTGACCGTTCATATAGTTTCGGACAGGTTGGTCTGGCATTGCCTTCCAGAAAGTAAACGTTCAGTGGCACTAAGGCACGACTGCAACCCTTCCCAGCAGTTACTTGGCATTTTGCTCATGTCTATGTGGACATCATTGGTCCGCTTCCTGTTTCAAGTGGATACCATTATCTTTTTACAGAAATAGACAGGCTTATGTGGTGGCCCGAGGCCATGCCTATGGTAGATGCTACTACAGATACTTGTGCTCTGGCGTTCCTCAGTTCCTGAGTGTCTTGTTTTGTTTTACCAGTGCACGTTACTTTGGATAGAGGACCACAATTTACTTCCTCGCTGTGGATGGCCTTGTCTTGCTTGCTCAGTGCAACAATTCATCATATGAATGCCTATCATCCCCTGGCCAATGGAATGGTGGAAAGATTTCATCAACATCTTAAGTCAGCCTTGTCCCCTACCATTCCAACTCCAGCGATGATCCTAAAGAACTGTTGAGCAGGCTAAGGGAAATTGTAGGAAAATTGACCCCTATACCACCAATGTCACACAGAGAACACTCTTTTGTGCCTGAAGACCTCAAAAACTGCAAATATGTCTTAATCTGAAGGGGAACAATTGGTCAACCTTTACAGTCAGCCTATGAAGTTTCTTATAGGATACTCAGACAAACTAGGTTGACCTGTATTTTGGACATTGGAGGAAACCCACAGTCTTTCACTATTGACAGGCTTAAACCAGTTCAGGTGGACAAGTCTTTCCCATCGCATCAGTCAACAGCCTGTCACAGAGGTCAACAACCTAAGAGACAGACAAACCCTTCTGTCTGTTCTTGGGGAGGGGGGGGGGGTGGGGTGGGTGGGCCGTGTAGCAGCGCTTTGGCAGTACTACAACTCCCAGGGGGCCATTTGACATCAGTGCGAGATGACATCAGTGAGGGTCGAGCGCGAGATTCTAGCTTTTAAAAGGTTTAGCAGGTGATGAGTAAATCCATTTGATTCCCTCTAGAAATGCCTTTGTGGTTATTTGGTCATGTCCACTACAATTCCAGGAGCCAAAGCCTCATGAAAATCATGAGTTTAAAAAAAATAAAGACCCTTCTTTTAAATTTTATTTATAAATTTAGAACCACACAAATAAAGCATATAATGAAAAATAATTTAAATCAAATCAAATATATGCAGCCTATAAAAGAAAAGGACGTGGAGAGGGAGGGCGTGGACCTGTCCTTGGCCTCACAAACTCAAGCTAGCATGCTGGAACATCAGAACCATGCTAGACAAGGCTGACAGCCACCGACCTGAACGTCGGTCTGCCCTCATCGCACATGAACTCCTCAGACTCGACATAGCCGTTCTCAGTGAAGTCCGCCTTGCAGATGTAGGCAGCCTCCAAGAACGTGGCGCGGGCTGCACACTCTACTGGTCTGGCAAGCCTATGGATGAACGACATCTATCTAGTGTAGGCTTCATGGTCAAGAACTCCATTGCCTCCAAACTCGAAAACCTCCTGACAGGCCACTCGGACCGGATCATGTCCATGCGGCTCCCCCTTCAAAACAAGCATCGCATCACCCTCATCAGTGTCTATGCTCCAACCCTCCAGGCGGAACCAGCAGAAAAGGACAAGTTCTACACTGATCTGCGCAACCTCATTCAATGCACCCCACAACCGACAAGGTTGTCATCCTTGGCAACTTCAACGCTCGCGTCGGCAAAGACTCAGAAACCTGGCCAGGAATCCTGGGCAAGCATGGTGTCGGCAAGTGCAACAACAACGGTCGCCTCCTGTTGGAGCTCTGCGCAGAACAGCAGCTTGTCATTACAAACACGCTTTTTCAGCAGAGGGACAGCTTGAAGACTACCTGGATGCATCTCCGATCCAAACACTGGCACCTCCTGGACTACGTCCTGGTGCGAGAAAGAGACAAACGAGATGTGCTCCACACCAGGGTCATGCCCAGCGTGGAATGCCACACTGACCACTGGCTTGTTCGCTGCAAGCTCAACCTTCACTTCAAGCTAAAGTCCAGGAACAGTAAAGCCCCCAGAAAGAGGTTCAATGTTGGAAACTTGCAGTCAGACGAAGCGAGAGGAAACTTCCAGGCAAACCTCAAAGCAAAGCTCGAGGATGCAATCCGCCTCACGGACTCGTTCCCTGAAACCCTCTGGGATCAGCTGAAGACTGCCATACTGCAATCCACTGAAGAGGTACTGGGCTTCTCCTCCAGGAAAAACAAGGACTGGTTCAACAAAAACAACCAGGAAATCCAGGAGCTCCTGGCAAAGAAGCAAGCTGCCCACCAGGCTCACCTTGCAAAGCTGTCCTGGCCAGAGAAGAAACGAGCCTTCCATCGCGCATGCAGCCATCTTCAGCGCAAACTCTGGGAGATCCAAAATGAGTGGTGGACTAGCCTCGCCAAACGAACCCAGCAGTGTGGACATTGGCGACTTCAGGGGTTTTTATGAGGCTCTAAAGGCTGTGTATGGCCTCTCACCCCAAGTCCGAAGCCCGCTGCGCAGCTCAGACGGCAAAGTCCTCCTCAGCGACAAGATCTCCATCCTCAACTGATGGTCAGAACACTTCTAATCTCTTTCAGTGCCAACTGCTCAGTCCAAGAATCCGCGGTGCTCCAGCTCCCTCAACAGCCCTTAAGGCTAGAGCTGGATGAGGTCCTCACCCGGGAAGAGACATACAAGGCAATTGAACAACTGAAAAGTGGCAAAGCAGCAGGTATGGATGGAATCCCCCCCAGAGGTCTGGAAGGCTGGCAGCAAAACTCTGCAGGCCAAACTGCATGAGTTTTTCAAGCTCTGCTGGGACCAAGGAAAGCTGCCTCAGGACCTTCGTGATGCCATCATCATCACCCTGTACAAAAACTACAGGGGAATCACGCTGCTCTCCATTGCAGGCAAAATCTTCACTAGGATTCTCCTAAATAGAATAATACCTAGTGTCACCGAAAACGTTCTCCCAGAATCACAGTGTGGCTTTCGCGCAAACAGAGGAACTACTGACATGGTCTTTGCCCTCAGTCATCTCCAAGAAAAGTGCAGAGAACAAAACAAAGGACTCTACATCACCTTTGTGGACCTCACCAAAGCCTTCGACACCGTGAGTAGGAAAGGGCTTTGGCAAATACTAGAGCACCTCAGATGCCCCCCAAAGTTCCTCAACATGGTTATCCAACTGCACAAAAACCAACAAGGTCGGGTCAGATACAGCAATGAGCTCTCTGAACCCTTCTCCATTAACAATGGCATGAAGCAAGGCTGCGTTCTCGCACCAACCCTCTTTTCAATCTTCTTCAGCATGATGCTGAAACAAGCCATGAAAGACCTCAACAATGAAGACGCTGTTTACATCTGGTACCACATGGATGGCAGTCTCTTCAATCTGAGGCACCTGCAAGCTCACACCAAGACACAAGAGAAACTTGTCCGTGAACTACTCTTTGCAGACGATGCCGCTTTAGTTACCCATTCAGAGCCAGCTCTGAATGCTTGACGTCCTGTTTTGCGGAAACTGCCAAAATGTTTGGCCTGGAAGTCAGCCTGAAGAAAACTGGGGTCCTCCATCAGCCAGCTCCCTACCATGACTACCAGCCCCCCCACATCTCCATCGGGCACACAAAACTCAAAACGGTCAACCAGTTTACCTATCTCAGCTGCACCATTTCATCGGATGCAAGGATCGACAACGAGATAGACAACAAGAGTCTGGAAAAACAACCAACTGAAAAACCTCACAAAGATTAGCGTATACAGAGCCATTGTCATACCCACACTCCTGTGCGGCTCCAAATCATGGGTCCTCTACCGGCATCACCTACAGCTCCTAGAACGCTTCCACCAGCATTGTTTCCGCTCCATCCTCAACATTCATTGGAGTGACTTCATCACCAACATCGAAGTACTCGAGATGGCAGAGGCCGACAGCATCGAATCCACACTGCTGAAGATCCAACTGCACTGAGTAGGCCACGTCTCCAGAATGGAGGATCATCGCCTTCCCAAGATCGTGTTATATGGCGAGCTCTCCTGGCAACCGAGAAAGAGGTGCACCAAAGAGGTACAAGGACTGCCTAAAGAAATCTCTTGGTGCCTGCCACATGGACCACTGCCAGTGGGCTGATATCGCCTCAAACCTTGCATCTTGGTGCCTCAGTTCGGCGGGCAGCAACCTCCTTGGAAGAAGACCGCAGAGCCCACCTCACTGACAAAAGACAAAGGAGGAAAAACCCAACACCCAATCCCAACCAACCAATTTTCCCTGGCAACCGCTGCAACCGTGTCTGCCTGTCCTGCATCGGACTTGTAAGCCACAAACGAGCCTGCAGCTGACGTGGACATTACCCCTCCATTAATCTCTGTCCACGAAGCCAAGCCAAAGATAAAAGAAAAAAATAAGAAAACCTCCCTAAATACCACTCCTCCCCCCTCTATCCCCCAGAGAAAAAAGAAAAATAGAAGAGAATTAGAAGGGGATAAGAGATCTTAACAGGGGTAGTGATACTTTAAAGTTTCTTATAGTATACTGAGACCTTAAGGAAAAGAGACTGTTAGAGCTTCATTTAAATATTAACACTGATATTTTGTAAATAATGAGTCCATACCTTCCAAAATATACGTTTGTCTCTTAAATTAGAAGTAATTTTATCAAGTGGTATACAACACCGGACTTCAGTGTGCCATCTTTCTGCACCCAAATCCGTATCAGACTTCCAAGTCATGGCAATATATTTTATTGCTATTGCTAAAGCCATTTGGACAAGCTTCTTTTGATTCTATGATACCTTTCAAATGGCATAAATGTCCATGTGCACATTAAGAGGAGCATTAGTACTTGGATATACCAAGTGCCTGAAATGAAAAACATCCTATTAGCTTTGCAAATACTGTTCTTGATTATTTCTATGTACTTTGTAACATTGCTTTGTTTAAATTTTTTTTGGATCACAGATGTTAACAGAGAACCCTCCATTTAAAAAAAGAACAAAGCACACCCAACCACATTTTTTGGTTCATCGAGTAATGCAGGGAAATTATTCCCTCACTTTTGCTACTGACTTGAAATGCCATCCCAGATGGTAAAGTTCTGGAATCTTATCAAGTTTGAAGATTTGCAGAATTGAGATGAGTTTAGGCATTTTTATGTGAATTGACACATCACAATGCTTTATTAAGGGGACAATCCTAAACAACCCACTTAGGGCTAGAAGGATTCAATGATAATGAGTTTATTGTTTTGTATATAATGTATAATGTTCACGTGCACTAAAATTCTTACTTGCTGCAGCTAAACAGGTACTTTGATTTAAAAAAATATGCATTAAATTAAATATATGGATCATCATCAAGTTTAATGAGACAAGGTTAGCAGAGATGCAACTTTTCTCTTTGGAGCGTAGGATGAGAGGAGACTTTATGGAGATCTGCAAGATTATGAGAGGCATCAATAGGGCAGACAGCCAGCTGTTTCCCAGAGCAGGATCAGCAAACACCAGAGGACAGGGGTACAAAGTTGAGGGAGGGAAGTTTAGGGAAGACATCAGGGGTAAGTTGTTTTGTTTTGTTTTTTTTTATACACAGAGTTGCGGGTGCCTGGAATGCCTTGCCAGGGATGATGGTGGAGGTTGAAACATTAGGGAAATTTAAGAGACTCAGATACATGGATGGAAGTAAAATAAAGGGTTATGAGGGTTTAGTGTGGAAGTCGGCTGACTTGAAATGAAAACGACTGCTAAAAAACACACAGCAAAAATATCTTTTCAAAGTATACAGATTTTTTACTATAAATGATCAATTTGTATACGGGAAGTGAGGATGACTAGTCAGGAGACATCTCAAGCAGCTATCTTTCTGAAATCTCAGCTCTTTGAAAATACAGAGGTGTGCTTCCATATTCATACAATTTCAAATGAGCAAGGAGCAAAATGACCATCATTCTTATTACATCATTTTACATAAGCATAATGGAATGTATTATGTTCTAGCATTGCCTCGAAAGAGACAAAATTAATGATGCGTATGCTAGTTTATCTCAGCTTTTAATTGTGTCAATGCAAGCCATCTTCTTTTCTGTCCTTGCAGTCTGTACAGCTGTCTAACTGTATTCGGCCATCTTAGTCATACTAAAGGTTTGTCAGCCATCTTGTCGCTCTCTAAATCTTAAAATCAAGAGATACAAGTCAAAAGCATTAAAATATAAGTGAGATATAAATCATTCTTCTACAGATGCTCCTGTACCTCCTTCTCTATGGTAGTGGATCAAAGATATTGTGTGCTGGTTGGAAAGGGTCTTCTGTGATTCTTTGAGCCACATCTAAGCAAGCTGCCAGGAAATGTAAATTAATTTCTTGACTTGGACAGAATCAGCTACTTCAAAGCTATCCATTCCTTCAGCTGCAGTGCCCTTAATGGATAACGGTAAATTTGCAACACTGTTAAAAAAATTAAAAGCTTACAAGTATATACCTAAAATGTGAAAAGGAACAGATATGGATTCCTGTGTTGCTCAAGCACATCATTCCCCAGAAATTCCTTGATCAGATTTCATGTTGATAAATCTTTATTTCCCTGCAAAGCACCAATAAAACAGTTGTATAACTGAAATCTAAGCTATAAAATTGTTATCTGAAATCAAATTTCCTTTGTGATGCTACGATACATAGGGTTAATATATTTTTTGAATATTTAAAATTTTTTAACCATACATGCATTCAAATATATGTCAAAATACAGATGTAGTAATATATTTAGTATCAAATACAGGATGAGAATACTCCAACACCCCCCACCCCCACCCCCTTTCCCTACAGACCAAAGAAAAGATAACTGTATAGAATTAAGTGTTAAGATAGAAAAAAGAGAGAAAGAATGAGAATGGATGCTGAAAGTGTTAAATCCCATCTGGTCTAAAATTCATATCTATTTCATCATTAATCGGGTAGCACACAGGTCTTAAATGCAAAGAAGAACATTTAGAAATCTAAACAAATTAGAAGTTTAATCCTCTTTTTTGTAGATACAAGTGGTAAATTTGTAAGAATGTATCATGCTTTTTCCTTAAATTATATGCAATTTTCTTGAGGGGAACACAGCTGTTCATATCTGCACTCCATCATTCCAAACTCAGATGCAAATCAGATTTCCAAGCAACTGCAATACATTTTCTGGCCACTGCTAATACAATTTTAACAAATTCAATCTGGTATTTAGTTAATTTCAATTTAGGTTTTATCCATATATTACCTACTAAAAATAATTTTGGATTTTGTGGAAATTGCACTCCTATAATTTGTTCTAAAAAATTTCCTAATTCCAGCCAGGTGTCTTACTTTATCACAAGGCCATGTTGAATGTAAAAAAAGTTCCACATCTTAAACACTGATCTGATAAATCTAATTTCAATGTATTTAATTTCTGTAGTGTGAGATACAGCTGATGTAAAAAATTATATTGTACCATTCTAGATCTTAACATTTATTGTATTAGTCATACAGTCTCGACATAAGTCAGCCCAGTTCTCCTCATCTATTATCATATTTAAATCTGACTCCCATCTTATGTCTAGATTTAAGAATCCCCGGTTTAGGGGTCTCCATTTAAAGTAAATGATAAATTGCCAAAACAGATTTCTTTGTATTTCCATTTCTAATTAGAGTCTCTATATTGCTACACTTTGGTAAATACATTGTTGGGCCCAGCTTAGCATTTAAAGATACTCTGATTTGAAAATAACAAAATAATGTATAATTAAGAATACCATAATTATTCTTAAGTTGTTCAAATGACATCAATTTCCCTTGCTCATAACAGTTTTCAATATATCTGATTCTTTTATGAGACCAAATTTCAAAAATGTACAAGGTATGAGTCTGTTATGAGTTGAGTTTTAAGAGATCAGTTACACCTTATTCCAATTTCTATATTTGTATTATGCCAAATTTTAATCAAATGTTTCATTAACTCTGCATCCCATTTCTATATAAAGTCTTCTGCATTTCTCTCTCCTATTTTATATCATTCTATTTTTACCCGAGCAGATCTTCCTCCTCTTCAAAGAGGTAAGAAATTTCATTTGAGCTGCTCTATAGTAATTTTAAAGTTAGGGAGCTGTAAACCTCCCATTTCCTATTTCCACTTTCATTTTTCTATATCGACTCTGGACATTTTACCTTTCCATAAACATTTTTTTAAACATAGGTTTAATATTATCAAAATTACATACTCCATTAGTAAAAATGAACACTTGAAAAGGATGCCAACTCCCTTGGCATAATGATTTTTTACAGCAGTAGGGACACAGACTCTCATGAATTACTTTGGCCAAATTTCTCTGAGGGGAAGATAACACTATATGTGATGCAACACGAGTGTTTTAATTCATCTCTCTTGTATGAACACATTCAATAACTTCTTCCAGACAATTCTTCAGTGACACAATTTAAAATTATGAAAGGAATAGATTGACTACACAGGGAAGGTTGGTACAAGAGGCCAAGAGTTAAGGGTAAGGGGGCAAAACTTTAGGAGAAATATCAGAGGTGGCTTTTTCAATCAGCGAGTGGTGGCAGAATGGAATGAACTTCCGAATAGAGAAGGTTGGATGTGTACATGGAGGTGAGGAGGTTGGAGGGTTATTGGTGGAGACTTGAAACCAGACTTTGACCATAAGTTTTTAAAAAAAAAATCCAGAATGGTACCTTTCATCATAAAATGAAAGATTGAAGCAGAACTTAATAGACTGGAAGGGAATACTGGAGAAAATCCAATACAGCGATTGAGCAGTCCCCATTGTGCCAGTGTGAAAAGCCAACAGGGAAATTCAAATTTGTGGTGATTACAAAGTCACCTTTAATCAGGCTTTCAGCTACCAGAATATCCTATACCCAAAGCAGAATTATTCCAAGCCTTGAATGGAGGAAAGAAACTCACCAAGTTGGTCTTATTGCAAGCATACCAACAAATAGAATTGAATGATGACTCAAAGAAATAAGTGGAAATCAATACTCATTTGGGGTTATTCACCTATATGCGAATACCATATGGAAAATCAACAGCCCCAGCCATATTTCAAGTGGCCATGGACATATCATGATATGGACAATGGATGCTGCTACCTCGATGACATTATAATTACCGGTCAACATGACCTATCCAATCTAGAAAAGTTCTTAACCAGATTGCAAGAAGCAAAGGTCTGGCTGCGCCAAGACAAGTGTGTATTCATGGTAACTCCATCACATATCTGGGCTTGACAATTAATAGTGAAGGAATACAAATGGACACTGCTGGCACCAAAGAGCACCCTTCACAACAAACCGAGTCATTCCTGGATTTGGTTAACCATTATTGGAAGCGCGTTCCAAATATGTCAACGCTGTGCAGCCCACTAAACCAACTGTTAAAAAATGTCCAGAAATGGTATTGGAATGACGAGACTAGTAACATAGTGGACCGCTTGACAGAAATACTAACATCAAGTGACAATGTTCTCATCCACTATGACCCAAACAAAGAAGTTACTTGGGCAGTGGACGCCACCAGTTGGATTAGGAGCGGTGTTGTCACAGGTAACTGAAAAAGGGGAACAACCGGTGGCTTATGCCTCCTGGTCTCTGACGACTTGTGAATGGAATTATGCACAACCTGAACAAGGACTTGCCATGGTGTTTGGCGTCCACCAATATTTATATGGTAGGAAATTTATCTTGGTAATCAACAACAAAGCACTGAGTTTGATTCTGAGTTTAGCCCTAAAAGGATATCAGTGCTAGTGGCAGCAAGAATTCAAAGATGGGCCACGTTGCTTGCCGAATACGATTTAAAACATAAACCAGCAACACAAAACAACCATGCTGATGTGCTATCTTGCCTGCCCACACCGGAAACTAAACAGAAAGATGAGATAATTAAATGGACGGTGGAGGCTATGACTATCAATCATGAACAACTTCACCGTCTACCTATTACAGAAAAAAAATCAATAAAGAAGTTCCAAAAAAAGCTATACTATCAAGGGTCCTCTACTTCACATCAAATGGGTGGCCCTAGTCCAAAATGATATCGGAAAAACTAAAACCTTATTAAACAAGACGCCATGAACTATCAGTTGAGGAAGGCTGTTTATTGTGGGGAACCAAAACAATCATCCCTACAAAATGGCAAACAGTTATTATCAGAACCACCACCCAGGGTTGGCTCAAATGAAGGAGTTGAGATGTATGCATGTCTGGTGGCCCTCAATAGGCCTGGACATTGAACAAACCGTTAAAAGATGTGGCATTTGTCAAGATGTGCAACCCAGAGCCCCTCAAGCCAAAGTGAATCCATGGAAATGGCCATCACAACCCTGGCACAGGATTCACATTGATTTCATTGGCCCATTCATGAGGGAAAACTTCTTCATTGTGGTCAATGCACACTCAAAATGGCCAATGGTAATACACGAGGAAAACAATAACATGTCAGACAATTCAAAAATTATGAAGTACAACTTCCTACACCAGCTGTACCTCATACCACAAAAACTACACAAATCGAAGCCAGACATTTTGGAAACTTGTGGTAGGTGTGGTGTGGAGCTTGGAACCTTTGTCCATTCCACCTGGCTATGTACAAGATACTTCTGGGAGGACCGGGGAATTCTGAAAAAAACATTACAAAAGTGGATTTTCCACAGGATCTGAAGTTGTACCTTCTGGGATATATTGGGGGCATGAGTTTTAGATTGACCAAATACACTTTGTGAAGGTCACCCTGTTGGTAGCCAGGAAGTGTATAGCGGTTAAGTGGAAGTCCGACTCCCAATTAAATACCACTCGATGGAATGTGGAAATACAGAACTGCATCCCCTGGAGAAAATCATGTACAATCTAAGGAGGAAATAGGACACATTTGTCAGAATGTGGCAACACTACTTGAAATACATTGATACACAGATTTGACTTGCTCCCCTTTGAAATAAGGGTACCATAACAATCTGTCCCAGCAGGGAAATGACTGGGATTAAGAAAGTGGGACATTACGCAGACGATGCGCTTTTTTAGTTTTGCTTTTAGTTTTTTTTTCCTTTTTATTCCCTACCTCTGTTGGCTGTTGGGTTTTTTCCATAGGCTTTTTGTAGGAGTCATTAACCCCACTGGAATTTGTATCTGTATAATTTATATGACCATATTCTCAGTTGTATTTTTAAAAAAGGGAGGCAGGTAGAGGGGAGGTGGGGAATAAATATAGACTTTGTATGTTATATGAGTGTTGAAAGGGATTGTATTGTTTGAATGGGTTAAAATCAAAACTAAAATATTCAAAAAATTTCAAAGTATATTTACATTGTGTCAAATAGCGATTGAACTGGTTTCCAATAATGGTGCACAGATTGGAGGCTTTTAAGGTATTCCTACACAATATTTGCCACGTCTTGTCAGCACCCTACCACCCACCAAGCACAAATGGGGAAGCAGAACATTTTGTACAGACTTTCAAAAAAGCAATGAAACTAAGAAATACTTAAACGCATCACGGAGACTCAAAATTGCAGATTTCCTGATAGACAATAGAAACACGCTTCACTCTACTACCAAAACAATACCATCAGAATTGATGTTTGGATATAAGTTAAGAACAAGACTTTCCACAGTACAACTGAACAATTTGGATTGAACAATTCACATCTTCTAGCAAACCTACCAGATCTCTAGAAGTGGGAGAGCCAGTACGAGTGTGAGACTACGGGATAATAGGGGGCCATGAGTGAGAGGGTTATACTTAAAAAATT
Organism: Narcine bancroftii; assembly: GCF_036971445.1. Lineage (NCBI taxonomy): Eukaryota > Metazoa > Chordata > Chondrichthyes > Torpediniformes > Narcinidae > Narcine > Narcine bancroftii. The sequence goes on along the minus strand of NC_091480.1, from coordinate 36,704,497 downwards.
AAGCCCTTGTCCTGATGGGAACTAAAATATGGAAATGACATATAGACCAATTGAGAGTGGTGCATGATCCTATGACCCATAGCTTACAATCCTGATGAGGTCCCAGATGAAATTCTATAGGCCTATGCTACTGTCAACATTCCAGGAGTATCTTCTAGAAATGAAACTCCTTCTCAACTGAGCTGTTCTCAGCCAAGCAGTCCAACAATTTAACAAAGTACCTCTCCTCAGAGCAGCCCCATGACTCATCCAAGCAAACCTACACCACATCCTTCCCAGGAATGCAGGACCACCCAGATCTTTCACACTGCTGTCCAAATTTCTGGAAATTTACCTTCCCCAGCAATTTCGAGGGGGAGTCCCCTCCCCCAAATGATTACACCTTAAGTCCCCCCCCCCACCCGTCTGTTGGTCACTCGCTCGCCTGCTCCCTCCCCCGGCCATTCACTGGCCCAGTGGTTCATCCTACCCCACCATGCTTCAGGGCCACTTCGCCACGGCTCAACGGTGGCACAATGCAGGATGAATGTCCAACTTTGTTTCCCATAATCCCTCATGCAGCTGGAACCGCTCTGCATTTCCCAGCTACGTAAGGGATTATGTCATCACAATGTGCTTAAGCCATCTGCTATTATCAGGAGGTATGAATAGCATGCAAGCACTATGTCACAAGGCTTCCCTTACTTGGCCATTTGCCTTTTCACATTGCAGGGAGAGGTGGTCTGGGAAAATTACCCAGGTCCGCGCCGTGGGCACATTTAAAATTCCCGGGCTGACCATTTCACACCACAGGTTCACAGGAGGGTTCCCAGGAATCTTCTTTTACCCTGCAGTGTGAAAAGGTCTATGAAAAAGTTGGTGGGAGCAACCAATCATATTTAAGTGCAATGCCCACACACTACTGTGAAAAATTGATTAATATGCAAACACTGAGGTAAAATTTCTGTTCGTTTACATTGGTTTTATCGTTGCAACTTACCAATGTGTCAAATCACCTAAAAAAAAAGCAATTTTAATTAAAAGTTACAAAAGTTTCAAATTAAGTTTTCTGAATCTTTCATGCCAATTGAATAAACCTTCAACCTGAGAGTCAGTCTGCCCACAACGTTGGCCACATCCCTAATAGAATTAAGTGTTCTCCATATTAAGCAACACTTTGGAGCTTTAAGACATCCTAGGAATAATCAAAAATTCCCATCACACACAAGCGCACACACCTATTTGTAAAGTCCCATGATCTCATGAGAAAGTTGCATTATCTGGGCTCAACTAAGTTTTGTCAATTCTTCTGGATACATCTATCTCCTCGCTGGTGTCAACAGCCTTGTTTTCTTTATCACCCTGCAATTTGTCAGAGTGCAGTTCTGCAGTTCATAATCAATGATACAGCCTGAGGATAAAAGTCAATGAATGGCAATGGTACATTGTCCATAATACTGTCCTATTGGACAGGAAAACTCCTGCAAGGCCAAATCTAACAACTGGCCATAAACCACCTTCAATAATAAATGCACCATTACCATTCTTAAGTACACACTTTTTTTCAGTTAATCTTGCAATAAAAAATGCAATACTTTAACAACATTAAGAATACTGTTCAAAAACACTACCTCAAATATTTTACATTTACAGTAAGAAAATGGAATGCAATGAGAAAATAAAAGAGCACTTCACACCAGAAGCTGGCACGTTTGAATAGTTTACACCAAAAGAACAAAATGTTTGCTTATTGATACATATAAAATTGAAAATTATTCCAATCGATACAAACAAGGTTAGAAAAAGAAGTCAATTTAATTTTAATTGCAAACATAAAATACATCTGTTGATCAAGCAGGGTAGTCAAGCTCAAGATCCAGCTCAGTTGTCCACTGATTTGTTTATATAAACATTATGTACATCTCATACAATATGAATTTAATACAACAAATGGCTGGTTAGTAGCAATCTGCATCATTTTCCTCAGAGTTTTCGGCTGCAGCCAATATGTCTTGTAGCAGAGATCGAAGGCTGCTCTCAATATAATCACTGCTACATGTGAGGTGTTGGTGTTGGTATTCCAGGTCTAGTGCTGTCAAAACCTCTACGGCATCAGTCACATTTTTCAAACTTAAGTGGTTGTGGGAAAGCCAACTGTCGAAACTTTCATTATTTGGTTTGTATCCATTCAGATTCTTGACAATTTTTAAACTGTCATCGTGTGAAGCAATTGTTTTTAGTTTCAATAGTATCTTGCAAGCTTTTTGAGCTACTGGTCTATCACAGTCCCACAAAGAATGAATTAAGAGAACAAAAATTCCTGTATCGCAGAGGTTCTGCAGAAAACATCTCACGTGTGTTGAACTTCCATTATTTGGCAATGCAATAGCATATGGGCTTATGGATAAGTTGAATGTTGACCAATCTATGAAAGCTTCTGCCAGTTCCAGACTGTAAATTTTGACTTCCCAATCCAAATCATAGATCCCAACCTTTAAAACAACAGGAACTAAATCCACCAAATCATACGAGCTGAGTTTGTAGTTATTTTTCACCCAATCAACAAACACTTTAACCACAGCCCTCCTAGGAAAGCCCTCTGTGTCCTGGTTCAAAATATCCAACAAATGGGAGAGAATATTTTCCTAGAAGGCAAAGATAAATTATAACAGTGTATATTTAAAAATAATCTCTATGCCAGGGTATCACTGCAATATTTGGATTTGTATAAACAAGCAAAATCTCTTCATTTACACATTTAGTGCTTAAATCAATATACCCTTAAATACAAATATTCAAAACTACAATTTATTTTTCATTTTTACTTCTGTGGACATTTCAGTTCCAAATTATTTTGGCGATGGAGCATTTTGACAGAAAATAGTCGACAAACAGTTTCCAGGATTTACTCAAGCAAATTTTTAAAAAATGGATTGTGTGCCTGTTCCTTGCAACCAGCATTAGTTTGATAAAAACAAAGCTATTTTTCTTTGTACCTTCTTTCCTATACACTGCAAAGCACCCAAAACAATCATTAAAAATTAATCAGTCACATACTTCTTTCATTTTTGGTGTTCTACTTTTGCACAAACCATGTGACTTTCATGCTGCAAGGACCAGCTGCTGATTGACTGACCAATTTGTTGGACAAATCTGTAAACATGACCCAAACTTCTAGTCAATTGGTACTCGAATTCAGCCATTTTCAACCCTTTTTTTTGGCTATGGCCCCCTTATGACTCTGCTCACAGTGAAGCAGTCAAGTTTTTGTTTCTTTTGTACTTCTTTCCCACTGTATATATAAAAAACAATTATGTTACATGAGGTGAAAAGTAAACCATGTGCTGTGGCCCCACCCCACCTAGAGAGGGCCATAGGGCTCCCGTTGAGAATGGCTGCTCTAATTTTTCACCCAATTGATACAATGACCTATCCTCAGATTATTACACCATTCCTCACCTTATATTTGAGGAATGCCATCTCATCCATCACAAAGTAATTTCTCAAAATAAATATGAGGAAAACAGTAGAAGAAAGCGGCAGAAGCAAAGTTCTTTAGGGCTAAGTATTAGATGGAGAACAACACAATCTCAGTGCTTAGCATATATTGTGGGGCATACCCTAAACCTAGAACTATTTCATCCACTAAAACATTTCAGTATTGTGAAAAATAGTTGAGGAAGATTTATTAATTTAACTAAAACACAGGAAGATGTAAAATAGAATTCAAATATCTGACCCACCTTCATTGCTGGAAACTTTTCATTTGATGAAGTTTGCCAGCTAGGTGTGAGGTAGTCCATCTTTCCCAGGGCAATAATGCCACTTGCACGGACATAACTTTCAGGATCTGAAAGCAGCTGCAAAACAAGATGATGAAGCCCACTGGTCCCGATTAACAGAGAGAAATTCTGAATATCTGAAATAAATATAAAAAAGTCAATATCAAAATCTAGCACAAATAAGCCAGCACCAATCATACCAATCCTAGAGCAATAAATTATTTTGACCATCCTATCTAGTATCTCCAACATTTCAGCCTGTTCAGCCACACTTTAGTAACCACTTCAACATTATAATTAAGAAAATAGCTGGAGTGAGTTAATCTCAACTCATCCTTACATGTGATCAGAAAATTAGATGAGGTTAGTTATAATCATTTCTGCAATGATCTTCTGGATCACCGAGGACTGGAGAATGCTGTTTCCTCGGGTTGTACTTGTGCAATAACGATAAACTTGACTTCTTTAACTGGCTGCTCAATTTTTTATTGGTTAAGCTAATTTTACTATTGTTAAGTTAATTTACATTCATGAATAAGAGTGACAGCTAATACCTTTAAACTGGAAGCACAGTTCACCAAGGAATTCAACAGTGGAGTCTCGAATCTCCCAATGAACATCAAACAGTCTCTTTTTCATGATTGATATGAAGTCTGTGGATACAGTGAAGACTGAAACTAAACATCAAAATATGCAGCCAAAACAAACCACTTCAACTTTGGAAGCCTTGACTGGATTATGTCAAACAGTTCTACAGGTGCTCCCCTACTTTCCATGGTCCGACTTATGATTTTTCGAAGTTACGATGGTACACCATGACGGTCATTATTTACTTTCATGAAATACATTAAAGTATGGTCATCACAAGCATCAATTGATTTTTCCAATAAACTTTGATAATTCTTCAAAGGTGAATTCCTTATAGCCTCCTTAGTCAATCACTTCTTTTAGTTCAGTCAGAAACCTTGCAGGGAGGGACTGATACAGCGCTGTTGGGAGAGAGTGGGGCAGCAGGATCAGTATGGGGACTGATACAATGCTGTTGGTGGTAAGCTGGGCAGTGGGATCAGTATTGGGAATGATAAAAGGCTGTTTGAAAAGCTTTGCAGTGAGATCAGTGTGGGACTGATACAGTGCTGTCGGAGAGAGTGGTGCAGTGGGATCAGTGTGGGGACTGATACAGTGCTGTCGGAGAGAGCGGTGCAGTGGGATCAGTGTGGGGACTGATACAGCGCTGTCAGAGAGAGCGGTGCAGTGGGATCAGTGTGGGGACTGATACAGCGCTGTCGGGGACAGCTGGGCAGTGGAATCAATGTTGGAAATGATAAAGGGCTGTGAGGAGAGAGCAGGGCTGTGAGGAGAGAGCAGGGCTGTGAGGAGAGAGCAGGGCAGTGTGGAGACTGATACAGTACTGTCGGTGTTATACAAGGTCTTTTCTGACTTACGACTTTTTTCGACTCATGGTGGGATTTGCCGGAACACAACCTGTTGAGGAGCACCTGTATATCATATCTGTACTTCCATTAAAGGACCAAGAACTTAAAATAAAAATACTGAGTGCTGCTTGTAGTCACTTGAAATCTTACAAAATGTAAAGTACAAATTCTGAATTGTAAATATTTTTGGTACAATGTATAAACTTCTGAAGTTAGAAAGAAAATAATAGTTTTTATTTTAAACATTCCTTTGTTTGGCCATTGTCCTAAAGAAATGAAACTGGAAAACTTTGCAAGGGAAGTCATTTGTAGGAAAACCAAATTTCTCATTCCCCATTTCTCTAATCACGTATTATTTAAAGGTTTAAAGGGGAAAAAAATTACAGTTCAAGTCTGCAAACAAAACTATTAATTTAACCAATCCCAAATAATGAATTCTTGCTGATACAAATGTTTGGGATATTTAGCTTAACATGTGTTTGTGAGTCCTCAGGTATGTTTAATTGCTTCATTGGTGCAAGTATAAGATTCATTGATCACTTTGGAGTCTATTGTTACCATTTCATTTGAACACCATTAACATACACACAGAGGCCACACAAAGGTGGCATGCTTTGGATCTTGGGAAGTTCCTTTATCCCTCCACATTTTGCTCTTGCCATCACTCTGACAAAGGTCTCATCTGTCCACAGGACCTTTTTCTTCCCCCAGAATTCTGCAGGCTCTTTTAAATACTTCTTGGCAAACTGTAAACAGGCTATTCTTTCTGTGGCTAACTAGTGGTTTGCATTTGCAGTGTAGCCTCTATTTATTTTCATGAAGTCTTCTGTGGACTGTAGTCATTGACACCTGCCTCCTGAAGAGTGTCCCTGATCTGTTGGATAGGCGCTTGGAGGATTTTTCTTATTATGATGAGAATGTTTCTGTTATCAGCAGTGAAAGTCTTCCTTGGCCTATCAGTCCCTTGGTGATTATTGAGCTCACAATTATGCTCTTTCTTCTTAATGATGTTTGAAACAGTTGATTTTGGTAATTTGGGCAATGTCTCATTGTTTTATTCTTATTTTTCAGCCTCATAATGGGGTTTTTGACTTTCGTTGGTACAACTTTGGTCCTCGTGGAAAAATGGCAACTACAGACTCCAAAGGTGACACAAACTTAGAAGTAAGCCTATCTCCCTTATACCTGCACCAATGAAACAATTAAACATACCTGAGGACTCACAAACATCTGTGAAGCCAAATGTCCCAAAGTTTATGGTGCCATGAAATGAGGGGACTATGTATAAAAAAAGTGCCATAATTTTAACATGGGCAAACCAAAATATGTACAAGTAACCTTGAATAAAATGTGGAATGTGCATTTTAACGACATGTGAATTATTTGAATAGAAATGTAAAACTGTGGAGCACAGGGGCAAATAAAGGGAAAAAACTGTCTTTAACCCGTACATTATGGAGGAAACCTTATAATTATTCAAGCATCTCAAAATAAAAAAGAAAGAGGTGCTAATAGTTGTCTAATGCATAACTAAAAATTACTAGAAATTTAGTCTTTTTTTAATTTCAGCCCATGAGCTCGTGCTACCCAATTGCATCCAAAAGACCTACAACCCCTGGTACATTTCGAATGGTGGAAGGAAACCAGAATCCCCAAGGAAAACCTATACAGACACTGGGAGAACTTACAAATAGCGTGGGATTTGAACCCAAGTCGCAATCGCTGGCGCTGTAACAGGTTGCGCTAACCGCTATGCTAGCTGTGCTGCCCCATTGTCTTAGATCAGATTCCTGGGAAACTTGATGTTATGCCCTGCCCACAAAGTCTCATCACCAAAGAATCTCCAATGTTCCAGGACAGATTGAAGACAATGAGCTACATTTTTAAGCTCTTTCTCAACTCCTTTTCCCTGGAAGAAGTGATTAGATTTTAAATTTAAAAAAAAAATTTTTCACACTATGAACCATACTGATTAGATTAGGAATTAGCACCAGGACAGACTAATATATAACCACAGAAAGTGCCCAACAGTTGGGCTTCAATCATGCAAAATTTGGGAAGAAAACTCACGCTTTCGTAAAATGTTATTTGGTCACTTGTTTTGATTACAACCCAATTTGGTGGCAATAATTCAAATTGCCATCAAATATAACCTGTTACTAATGTTATTTGAATTTGACAACTCAGCATTAGAAAGGAGACCCAGGTTTGTTTAATGAAAGCAAAAATAATTAAAAATAGAATACTATAAAACATTGAAAGGTAGCATGTTCAGTACATATTAATCCCATCTGCTCTTAGTTTTAATGCATCATTGCATAAATTATATAAAACAATGGTCCACAAGACTGATTAGCTGGGTGCCGAGAAATTTATGACACAGTTTTCTTTAAATTTATAAACAAAGCTTAAGTTGCAACAACCAGATTAAATATGGTGTCTGAAATATTGCCATGGTAGATGCCATCTTCCTACCTCCATTTAAAAACTCTTGCAGTTTAGTTTCAAGCACGTGAGAATCTGCAGCATTAATACAACATGAAACCCACTGAAGTAAAGCCTGGAGGGTTTAAGTCGCAACAACCAGATTAAATATGGTGTTTGGAATATTGCCATGATAGATGCCATCTTCCTACCTCCATTTAAAAACTCTTGCAGTTTAGTTTCCAGCACGTGAGAATCTGCAGCATTAATACAACGTGACATCCATTGAAGTGAAGCCTGGAGGGTTTTCTTCCAAACCTAAACATTAAAAATTTGATCAGTTAAACAAGCTTATAGTTATAGCTTAGTTCAAGAGCAATTGGCAGAAACTATATACTGAGCACAAATTGCACAAAAAGATATGAAATGAATGTTTTGGTTGTCATTCTAGGGTAGTTGTTTCTCACTAAGCATAAATAAACAGATTTACATTTAATGATGATGTATTGGTACATAAAGAGATAATACTCACAGTACAGTCTGTATCTGGATTTCTGACATAGTCAAGGAGAAGGTTTAATGCATTATCTACTTCCTTGATTCCCTCTGAAATTAAATATTATTTTAAACCATAATTAAACCTGTCTAAATACCATAGCTGTTAACAATTATAGAATTCAAAAGAACACTGAAGAAAAGTTCAAACTCCTGAACAAGGGTTGACTCAGAAACTAGATTCAGTCAAAAGTTAGCACCTGAATATGATGTGGGGTTGTTGGGGACCAGGAATGGAAGAACATAGTGGAAATTACTATTTAAAATAAAAAATGTTTACTCATCACCAAAAACATTCTAGTACACTAGAACTTAGTTTTTGTTAATAAGCCTGCAAGGGAATAAGTTTCCTTAGCTGGCAACTTGTACATTAAGTCACAAATAAATCCACAGTGCAGTTAACTATGAACTACTATTTGATCATTGTTTACATATTAAACATTAATTTTTTTTAAATAATACAGCATATCAAAAACAGGAAAATGTCCCGAGGTGTTTCTCCAAGGATAATAATATTGATAAAAAATCTCATTTAATATTTTCATTTTTTTCTACATGCTAAACTACCACTAATCATAGGCCCATAAATACCAGCATGTTGTTTTGTTTGTTGAACTGGACATAACCAACATTTCATGTTTCTAAAGATGTAATCAGAAGTATGAGCTATTATAAATCTTGAACTAGAAACAAATCATAAAAAGGTAGAGAATACTTCAATGTTTTATTATTATTTTATTACATACCTGGCCATTGAGCGATTGCACCAATAACATCTATTCCTGCTCTTTGAACTTTGATGCATCCAATCAAATGTCTGCTAATTTTGACACCAGCTGAAGTGATGGGAACAGCAGTGCCAATACACAAATGTAGGATCGTTATTACTGAGTTAGTTAAAGCTTGGTATGGGAAATCTATTACCTGAGAGGGCTAAATAAAAAAAGAAATGCAACAATTTTAGAGTTACTTAGCAAGT